>NW_025927619.1:675427-1013140 GCF_022837055.1 Prionailurus viverrinus
CCATTCACTTATGAATGGACACTTGTGCTTCTTCCGTATTTGACTATTATAAATGATGCTGCTTTAAACACTGGGGTGCATATATATCCCTTTGAATTAGTGTTCTTTTACTCTGTAGCTAAATGCCAAAAGTGCAATGGTCAGATCAATAGGTAGTTCTATTTTTCACTTTTTGACGAACCTCCAAACTTTTTTCCATAGTGGCTGCACCATTATGCATACCCACCAACAGTGCATTAGTATTATTTTTTTCCATATCCTCGCCAACACCTGTCGCTACCTGTGTTGTTTATTTTTGTCATTCTGACAGGTGTGAGGTGATGTCTTACTGTACTTTTAAATTGCATTTTCCTGATGATAAGTGATATTCAGTATCTTTTCACATGTCTGTAGGCCATCTGGAGAAATGTCTGTTCCTATCATCTGTCCATTTCTTAATTGGATTATTTGGTTTTGGGGTGTTGAGTTTGATAACTCAAACTAAATCCAACTAAATGTTGGATACTAACATTTTATCAAATATTTCATTTGCAGATGTGTATTCCCATTCTGTAGGATGCTTTTTAGTTTTGTTGATTGTTTCCCTCACTGTGAAGAAGGCTGTTGTTTTGATGAAATCCCAATATTTTATTTTTGCTTTCGTTTCCTTTGCCTCAGGAGACATATCTAGGAAGAAGTTGCTATGGCTGATGTCAAAGAAGATACTGATAGAGTTCTTTTCTAGGATTTTTATGGTTTCCTGTCTCAAATTCAGGTCATTAAGCCATTTTGAATTTATATGTGTGTATAGTTGTAAGAAAGTGGCCCAGTTTCATTCTTTTGGATGTTGCCATGCAGTTTTCCCAATACCATTTCTTAAAGAGACTGTCCTTTTCCCATTGAATATTCTTTTCTGCTTTGTTGAAGATTAATTATCCATATAGTTAAGGGTTCATTTCTGGGTTTTCTATTCTGCTCTATTGATCTATGTGTCTATTTTTGTGCCACTACCATACTGTCTTCAATATAACTTGAAGTGATGTAACTTGTAATATAACTTGAAGTCCAGAATGGTGATGTTTCAACCTTTGCTTTTCTTTTTCAAGGTTGCTTTAGCTATTTGGGGACTTTTGTGGATGCATACAAATTTGAGATTGTTTGTTTTGGTTCAATGAAAAATGTTGGTATTTTGATAAGAATTGTATTAAATGTGTAGATTGTTTTGGATAATACAGATATTTTAACAATATTTGGTCTTCCAATCCATGAGCATGGAATGTCTTTCCATTTCTTTATATCATCTTTAATTTATTTCATCGACATTTTATAGTTTTCAGACTGTAGTCTGAAAAAGGTCTTTAACCTTTTTAGTTAGGTTTACTCCTAGGGATTTTATTATTGTTAGTGCAATTGCAAATCGTATTGTTTTCTTAATTTTTCTTTCTGCTGCTTCATTATTGTTGTATAGAAATACAACAGATCTCTATACATTGATTTTGTATCCTGTGACTTTACTGAATTCATTTATCAGTTCTAGTAGCATTTTGGTGGAGTCTTTTGGGGTTTTCTATATAGAGTATCATGTCATCTGCAAAGAGTGAAAATTTTCTAATTCTATACTGATTTGGATGTCCTTTTTTTCTTTCTATTGTCTGATTGCTGTGGCTATGACTTCCAGTGTTATGTTGAGTAAAAGTGATGAGAGTGGACAGACATCCTTGTTTTGTTCTTGACCTTAGGGGAAAAGTTCTCCGTTTTTCCCCATTAAAGATGTTGTTCTTGATAAAAGGCCTTTATTATGTTGAGGTATGTTCACTCTAAACCTACTTTGCTGAATGTTTTTATCATTGATGAATTGATCAATGAATTGATGTTGTACTTTGGAAATTGCTTTTTCTGCATCTATTGAAATGATTATATGGTTCTTATCCTTTCTCCTATTGATGTGATGTATCACATTGATTGATTTGTAAATATTGATCCACTCTTGAAACCGAGGAATAAGTCCCACTTGATCATAGTAAATGATTTTTTTAAATGTATTTTTGAATTAGTTTTGCTAGAACTTTTTGAGGATTTTTGCATCTATGTTCTCAGGAATATTGGTCTGCAGTACTCTTTTTTAGTGGTGTCTTTTTCTGGCTTCGGTATCAGGATATTGCTGGCCTCATAGAATTAATTTGGAAGTTTTCCTTTTGTTTCGATTTTTTAGAGTAGTTTGAGAAGAATAGGAATTAATTCTTTAAATGTTTGGTAGAGTTAGCCTATGAAGACATATGATCCTAGACTTTTGTTTGTTGGGAGTTTGTTGATTAGTGAATCAATTTTTGCTGCTTATTGGTTTGTTCAATTTTTTTTATTTCTTCCTTTTTTAGTTTTGGTAGTTTATATGTTTCTAGACATTTATTCATTTCTTCTAGTTTGTCCAATTATTTGGCATATAGTTTTTCATAATATTCTCTTATGATTGTATTTCTGGTGTGTTGTTATTTCTCCTTTCTCATTTGTGATTTTACTTATTTGAGTCCTTTCTCTGTGTCTCTCTGTCTCTGTCTCTATTTTTTGGTAAGTCTAACTGGAGGATTATTGCATTTATTGATATTTTCAAAAAACTAGTTCTAGGTTTCATGAAACTGTTCTATTGGTTTTTTGTTTGTTCTGTTTTCTTGTTGTTGTTGTTTCTGTTTTTTAGTTTCTGTATCACTTACTGCTGCTCTAATTTGTATTATTTCCTTCCTCTGCTGGCTTTAGGCTTTGTTGTTCTTTTCCTAGCTCCTTCAGGGGTAAGTCTAGGTTGTTTGAGATTTTTCTTGCTTTTTGAGGTAGTCCTGTATTGCTACAAATTTCCCTATTAGAATTACCTTTGCCACATCCCAGAAGTTTTGAACCATTGTTTTCATTTTCATTTGTTTTCAAGTACTTTTATATTCCTTATTTTGTTTCCTCATTGGCCAATTTATTCTTCAGTAGCATGTTGTTTAATCTCCATGTATTAGTTGTCTTTCAATGTTTTTTTTCCCCCTTCTGGTTGACTTCTAGTTTCATAGTTCTGTGTTCAGAAAATATGCATGGTATGATTTTGATCTTCTTGAACTTGTTGAAGTTTGTTTTGTGACTTAATATGTGATCTATTTTGGAGAATGTTCCATGTGCACTTGGAAAGAATGTGTATTCTGCAATTTTAGGATGGAATGTTCTGAATATATCTGTTAAGTTCTTCTAGTCCAGTGTTTCATTCAAAGCCATTGTTTCCTTGTTGATTTTCGTTTATATGATCTGTCCATTAATGAAGTAGAGTGTTAAAGTCCCAAACTATTATTGTGTTATCAATTTTTCCTATATGTTTGTTATTAACTGTTTTGTGTATTTGGGTGCTTTCATGTTGGATGCATAAATATTTACAATTGTTATATCTTCTTTTCGGATTGTTTCCTTTATCATTATAAAGTTTCCTTCTTTGTCTCCATTACAGTCTTGGTTAAAGTCTATTTTGCCTGTTATAAGTATTGCTACTTAATTGCTTCTTGGCCTTTTGGCTAAGATCATGTGAAGTATTGCTACTTAGGCTTTCTTTAGACATCCATTTGCATGGTAGATGTTCTCCATTCTGTCACTTTCAATCTGTAGCTGTCTTTAGGTGTAAAATGAGTCTCTTGTAGACAGCATATAGATGGGTCATATTTTTTCTTTCAACCCATTCTGTCATGCTATGTCTTTTGATTGGAGCATTCAGTCCATGTATAGTCAAAGTAATTATTGATAAATGTGTATTTGTTGTCACTTTATTACTTGTTTTGTGATTGGTTCTGAAGATGCTCTTTGATCTTCTCTTATCTTTCTCTCTTTCATGTATTCTTGGTTATCTTTAGAGAGATACTTGGATTTCCTTCTCTTTATTCTTTGCATATCTACTAGTGTTTTTTTAGAAACAGGGATACCATTAGGTTTGAATATAATCTCATGTGAATACAGCAATCTTTATTAATTTGGTTATCATTTAAGTTTGAATCCATTCCTTTCTCCTCTCTCCCCACATTTTGGTATATGTTATTATATTTTAGATAATTTTTGTGACTTCCTTGACTCATTTTTTACAGAAATAATCATTTTTACTGCTTTTGTGTTACTTACTCTGTATTCTCAATTCTATTCTCTCTTTTCTACTCATTGAGAAGCTTTTAATATTTCTTGAAGACTGGTTTAGTGGTCTGGTCATGAACTTATTTAGTTTTTGATTGTATGGGAATCTCTATCTCACCTTCTATTCTGAAAGGTAGCCTTGCTGGATAGATTATTCTTGGCTGCAGATTTTTCCCATTCAGCACTTTTAATATATCATGACACTCCCTTGTTGATTGCCAAATTTCTGCTGACCAATCTCATGATACCCTTATGTATTGTCCCTTGTAGCTTAAGGTATTCTTTTGTCTTACTGATTTCATTTTTTTCTTTATTGCTATATTTTGCATATTTAATTACAATATATCTTGGTGTCAGTCTACTTTTGTTGCTTTTATTGGGGGACTGACTATGTTCTCTGCATCTGGATATCTGTTTCTTTCCCCAGAATAGAGTGTTTGTCTATTATTTCTTCAAATAAATATCTGCCTTTTTCTCTGTCTCTTCTTCTTCTGGGACTCCTATAATATGAATGTTATTATGTTTGATGGAGTCACTGAATTACTTAAATCTATTCTTGTTTTGCATACTTCTTTTATCTTTCTTTTGTTATCATTGATTACTTTCCATTACTCTGTCTTTGAGGTCACTAATTTGTTCCTGTCCTTCTTCCTTTTTGCCGCTCATTTTATCAAGTATGTTTCTTAATTTATTGTGCCTTTTATCTCTGATGTTATTCCTTATCTTCGTGTTAAGGGTCTCACTCATGTTTTCTACTCTTTTCTCAAGTCCAGTGAGCATTCTTATTATCATTGCTTTAAATTCTGTATCAAGTATGTTACTTACATATATTTCTTTTATTTTTATTATTATTTTTTATTTTAGAAAGACAGAGAAAGAAAGGGAGAGCATGAGTAGGATGGAGGGGAAGAGGGAGAGAAAGAGAGAGAGAGAGAGAGAGAGAGAGAATTTTAAGCAGTCTCAATGCTCACTACAAAGCCCAATGCAGGGCTCAATCCCATGACCCTGGTATGATGACCTGAACTGAAATCAAGAGTCAAATACTCAACTGACTGAGCCACCCAGATGTCCCTATCTATTTCTTCTAGATCTCTGGCTGTAGCTTTTTCCTTGTCATTCATTTGAAATAAATTTCTCTGTCTCCTCATTTTGTCTGTCTCTTTGTGTCTATGTCTGTGTATCAAGAAAGTCAGCTGTGTATTCTGCTATTTAAAGTAGTAACTTTAAGAAAAAGAGGTACTGGAGTGTCCTGCATGGCTGTCCCCTTTTCACTAGAACTTGGCACTTCAGGATATTATCCTACATATGTTGCTTATGCCCTACTGTTGTGTCCGAGTCATTTTTCTTTTCAGTGCAGTTGTTTGCACTGATACTCTGCCTGTTGTGGGTTGTACTTGCTCTCTGTGGCATTAGTAAGACACATGCAGGCCATATCTGAGGGGGTACGCTTTTTAGGGAACTTGAGAAAGGGCAGGGATGTTAGAAAAATTTGTGGTGAGCCACTAGTCCTATGCCAAGTCCCCTGAGATGCTGTGATGGCTAGTAACTGCACACTGGGGCAGCTGGGACACAAGGCTGGTCACGATGATGTGGTTGTTCCCAGTGCAATGGCTTGGCATAGTGCACAATCACTTGGTGGCTGGGCGGGTGCACAGCAACAGCTATATACCTGTGGCTGTGAAGTCATGCTATGGGGTCTGGGCTATGTTTGGAGCACAATGGCAGCTGGTGGTTTGAGGTTGGGTGTGGTAAAGCGGATATGTTTTGTGGTACAGTGGATATGAGTTGTGAGCAGTAACAGCTATGCACACATGACTGGATAAGACATGTACATGGTTTTAACAAAATTATCCCTATGCTTAGGACCGAGGCCAGCAGACTTGGAGTGGATGAGACCTCAAGGGTACTCGTGTGCATGGCACACTGCTGACAAGTTAGGTAGCAAGTGTCTGTGTGGCCCTGAACTCCACAGTTATTTCCACATTTATGCTGGGGGGAGGGAGAAGAAAATGGCACCTGCCATCTCCCTCATTTTGGGAGAAGTCCCTCTACACACTCCAAAATTAGTATGAACCCATCTCTTTTCCATTTGCCCCTGGTGTTGTGTAAACTGCCATTTTAATGTTTCCTTTCCACAAAATCTGTTGTCTCCTTAAGGGTGGTAACCCAGCTACTACTTGCCATCTTATCTTGCCCAGTTCTGAGACAGCCAAGATTCCATGGAAAGCTGAGAAAGCTCAGGTTCCATGTGCCACTGGTTTAAAAAAACACACACAGATTTCAAAGTGTCTGGTTTTTAAAGACAAACATTATTGTAATTAGTCTTTACCATGTGAGCTCCCTGGTAGGAGGGACAATTTCTAGGCACTAGCCACTAGTGCAGGTCCCTCCTTCCTTCTGGAAGCCTCCCTCCACCTTTCAGAGTTTTTAAAATTTCAGATGCAGATACTTCTATTTAGTGTGGAGCTTCTTTTTCCATTCTTTGAAACTCTCCAGTTGATTGACTTGGATGTGGATAATGTCTTGTTGAAAACATTGGATGGGTGAGCTCAGGTTTCTCCCACTCCACAATCATTCAAACTGACGAAAATTATAAAACTCTTGAAAGAAAACAAATGTGTAAATTTTATTGAATTTTGATTAGGCAAGGAACACTTAGATAAGGCATCAAAAGAAAAGAAGAGCGAAAAATAAAAAAAGAAAGAAACAAGAAAAAATATTTTGGATTTCATAAAAGTTAATAATGAGAGAGGGAGCTAAGGTGGTGGCATAGTACTAGGACCCTCGGCTCATCTCCTCCCTTGAACACAACTAGATAACTATCAAATCATTCTGAATACCCAAGAAATTGAACTGAGGACAGACAGAACAAATTCTACAACTAGAGGGATAGAGGAAGCCACATTGAGGAACTTAGAAAGTGTGGAGACATTATTTGGAGAAGAAATGGATAGAAGGTGCTGTTGAGGAGAGGGATTCTTGGTCAGTGAGAAAGGCAAGAGAGAGGAGCACACAGGGGAATGCACAAGAACACTTCCCCAAGGCCATAGGCTAAGATGGGTTGATTTTCATTAGTTTTTGCAATCATCAGGGCTTGAAGACTGGATTTTTAAAGGTCAGCGGGCTTGGCTGGGATAGAGGCCTGAAAGCACTGTCCTACTGGTGGAGAAAAGGTGGGCAAACAACCAGGGGACATCTGGCACAATCTAAAGAAATCCTGGGACCCACAGGTGTGGGGACAGCTTTTAGCTTTGTTCAGCAAAGCTGAGGATGGCAGAAAGGATTACTCAGTATTCCATGCAAGTCAAGAGAGGTGAGAGAGTGGTTAAGGGAAGCCAGTCTGACCTGCTCTCAAGTTCTCATATTTATTAAGCATACATTTAGGGAAACAATGAGCAATATGTCAGTGGGCTATGTGCCAGTAAGAACATATAGAAAAAGTGTAGAAAAACAAATTAAGACAGGGTAGAATATTCCATGTGATAACATGGTCTAAGGAATTTATGAGCATAGGCAGGACTTATCCCCATGATATACATTAACTAGATAAGTGAAGTGAGTTCCCCCTAAGTATACATTAACTAGATGAGTAAAGCATGGCCTGCTATTTTCAGCAAGGCCAGAAAGCAGTGTTCTGCTTTTCAATGTGTTCCCTATAACCTCCTAACCCAGTACATAGCTATTTGATTTCCCACACACAGGTGGAAGACTGTTTGCTCTTCTTAGCATGTTAGTGAGAGGTGGGTTCACAGAAACACTTCTCCAGGTCCAAAAGAGCCAGCGGATGCGATTTCTTTCTCTTGCCTCTCAGCATAGGTTCAGAGTCGATTGCCAAGGACACCTCAGCCTCAACACTTGAGCCTAACCTATTTGCTCCAAGTCTCTTGATGCTGCACTCTGGCAGGACTACCTCCTCAGTCTGACCTATGAAAGTCTAAGTGTGGCAAGACCCTGCCCCAAAAGACCAGTGCAGGTATTGACCCACACCTAGAGTCTGGAGTTTTAAAAGTCAGCAGGCTTATCTGCGATAGAGCCTGGATGTCACTGTACTACTCCTGGATAGAAGACAGGCAAACAAACTAGAGGGATACAGCATGTAAACAGGGATCTAAAAATGTCTGGAATGCACAGTGGGGGCAGATTATACACTCTTCTAGAAGTGCTTACCTGAGAGTACCAAGCATGGACACCCCTCTCCAGGGAAAAGGTAGCTGACTGGCACCAATTCCCTCCACTACCTCTCTGCATAAACTCAGAAATACCTTCAGTAAATAGCAAAATGTCCACGCTGGCTGCCTAACCTATTTACAAGTCCCACCCCACTGCTTTCTGCCGGCACTGCCCTTCTCAGTCAAGTGTGCCTCAGTCCCAGCATGATGGTCCCTTATCCCGAAGACCAGCAGAAACCCCACCCACATCATGTCTCCCGACCAGAGTTCTACAAGTCTTCAGTTCTAGTGGAAGGAGCATCAGGTCTCATTTAACAAAAAGAGCAGAGAACACCTGGTTAAAACTCACCACACTCTGGACAAGGTCACAATATTTCCCACTGTAGGCAAGGAAAGCCTCTGCAGATGATTGGAATTAAGGATAGAACAGCCAAAACACAACAGCAGAGTGCACACAGCACAAACCAGAGAAATTCCCTGAAACACCAGGCCCTGGACATTATATGACCTCTTATTCATAAAGGTTTTACTCTCAGGAGCAGGAAACACACTTTTATAACACAGAGAAGAAGACAGAGACTTGGATAAAATAATACCCTGGAGGAATTCAACCTGAATGAAATAACAAAATAAGGTCACGGCCAGAGATTTAAGTAATGGACATAAGTAATATGACTGATGGAGAATTTAAATCAACAATCATAATAATGCTCACAGGTCTTGAGAAAAGAATGGAATACTTCAGGGAGGTGCTTTCCACAAAGAAAAGGGCTAAAAAAATCAGACAGAAATGAAAAAATGCAATAACTGAGATTCAGAAAAGACTGGAAGCAATGAACACAAGGATGAAATAGTCAGAAGAATGAGTAAGTCATATAGAATATAATATAATGGAAATAATGAAGCTGAACAAAAGAAAAAAAAGAGAATTATGAAACATGAGAATAGCCAGAGAACTCCATGAATCCGTCAAATATAATAACATTCATTTTATAGGACTCCCAGGAGAAGAAGAAGGAGAAAAGGGTGAAGAAATTTTATGTGAGGAAATAACAGCAGAAAGCTTCTCTAAACTGGGAAAAGAAACAGATATCCAAATCCAGGAGGTAGAGGGAATTCCCATGAAAATCAACAAAAAGGCCAACAACAGGGCATATCGTAATTAAATTTGTAAAATCCAGCAATAAACAAAAATATCCTAAAAAGAGGAAAGCAAGTCTATAATTTACAAGGGAAGAACTGTAAGCATAGTTGCAGATCTCTCAACAGAAATTTGGCAATCCAGAAGAAACTGGCATGATATATTCAATATCCTGAATGGGAAAAATCTGCACCCAAGAATATTCTACCCAGCAAGGCTATCATTCAGAAGAGAGTTCCTAGACAAACAAAAACTAAAGGAATTGGTGACTACTAAACCATCCCTTTAATAAATATTAAAGGAGACTCTTTGAGCAGAAAGGAAAGACCAAAAGTTACCAAGACAAGAAAGGAACACAGAAAATCAAACAAACAATGATTTAACAGGTAATACAATGGCACTAAATTGATCTATCAATAATTACTCTGAATGTAAATGCACCAAATGCTGTAATCAAAAGACATAAGATGTCAGAATGGATAAAAAAAGAGAGACACATGTATATGCTGTCTACAAGAAGCTCATTTTTTAACTTTATTTTTTATTTTTTAAAATTTACATCCAAATTAGTATATAGTGAAGCAATGATTTCAGGAGTAGATTCCTTAATGTCCCTTACCCATATAGCCCATCCCCCCTCCCACAACCCCTCCAGAAACCCTGAGTTTATTCTCCATATTTATGGGTCTCTTTTGTTTTGTCCCCTCCCTGTTTTTATATTATTTTTGTTTCCCTTCCCTTATGTTCATCTGTTTTGTCTCTTAAAGTCTTCATATGAGTGAAATCATATGATTTTTGTCTTTCTCTGCTGATTTCACTTAGCATAATACCCTCCAGTTCCATCCATGTAGTTGCAAATGGCAAGATTTCATTCTTTTTGATTGCTGAGTAATACTCCATTGTGTTTGTGTGTGTGTGTGTGTGTGTGTGTGTGTATATATATATATATATCTCAAATTATTTTTATCCATTCATCCATCAATGGACATTTGGGCTCTTTCCATACTTTGGCTATTGTTGATAGTGCTGCGATAAACATGGGGGTGCATGTGTCCCTTCGAAACAGCACACCTGTATCCCTTGGATAAATGCCTAGTAGTGCAATTGCTGGGTCGTAGGGTAGTTCTATTTTTAGTTTTTTGAGAAACCTCCATACTGTTTTCCAGAGTGGCTGCACCAGCTTGCCCACAGCAATTTCTTACTCAACATGTCTCCAGAGGCAAGGGAAACAAAAGCAAAAATGAACTACTGGGACCTCATCAAAATAAAAAGCTTCTGCACAGTGAAGGAAACAATCAGCAAAACTAAAAGGCAACCGACAGAATGGGAGAAGATATTTGCAAATGATATATCAAATAAAGGGTTAGTATCCAAAATCTACAAAGAACTTATCAAACTCGACACCCCCAAAAAACAAATAATCCAGTGGGCAAAAGACATGAATAGACACTTCTCCAAAGAAGACATCCAGATGGCCAACTGACACATGAAAAAATGCTCAACATCACTCATCATCAGGGAAATACAAATCAAAACCACAATGAGATACCACCTTACACCTGTCAGAATGGCTAACATTAACAACACAAGCAACAACAGATGTTGGCAAAGATGCGGAGAAAGAGTATCTCTTTTGCATTGTTGGTGGGAATACAAGAAGCTTATTTTAACCTAATGACACCTGCAGATTTAAAGTGAGGAGATGGAGAAACATTTATCATACAAATGGATGTCAAAAGAAAGTAGAGTAGCAATACTTACATCAGAAAAAATAGATTTTAAACCAAACAAGAGATAAAAAATGGCACTATGTCATAAAAAATGGGAAATTGAACAAGAAGATCTAACAATTGTAAATCTTTATGCACCCAACATGTGAGCACCCAAATATATATAACAATAACAAATATAAAGGAACAAATTAATAATAATATAATAATAGTATGTGACTTACATCAATGGACAGATCATATAAGCAAAAAAATCAACAAGGAAACAGTGGCATTCAGTGACACATGGGACCAGATGGTCTTAACAGATATATTCACAAAACTCCATCCTAGGGGTGCCTGGGTGTCTGTCAGCTGAGGGTCCAACTATTGATTTCAGCTCAGGTCATGATATCACAGTCTTAATATTGAGCCCTGCATTAGGCTCCATTCTAAGCATGGAGTCTACTTGGAATTTTCTCTCTTCCTCTCTCTCTTTCTCTCTGCCCCTCCCCTACTCACACTCTCTTTCAAAATATATAAATAAACAAAAAATAAATCTTTTTTAAAAAAGAAAAAGTAATCAAATTCCACCTTGAAACAGCAGAATAGACATTCTTTTCCAGTGCGCATGTGACGTTTTCCAGGATAGATCACATACTACGTAAAATATCAGGCCTCAACAAGTATGAAGAGACTGAGATTGTACCATACATATTTTGTGACCATGACGCTATGAGTCCTGAAATCAAGTATAATAAAAAATTGGAAAGAGCACAAATATATGGAGGTTAAAGAACATCAGGAAATCAAAGAAGAAATAAAAATATTCATGGAAACAAATGAAAATGAAAACATGGTATTGCAAAAACTTTGGGATGCAGCAAAAGCAGTCCTAAAAGGGAAGTGTATAGCAATATAGGCCTATCTCAAGAATCAAGGAAAATCTGAAATATAAAAACTAACCTTAAATATGGCATAGTAGGAGGACCCTATACTTACCTCATCCATCAAACACACCTAGATAAATATCAAATAATTCTGAACACCCAATAATTCAATACGAGGTCTAGAGGGAGAGAAGAGGCCACATTGTGGAAGGTGGAAGTGTGTATATGTAATTTGGGGGAGAAAGGGATCATGGGTGCTGTGGAAGGGAATGAGCCCTGATCATGGAGAGGGGGGAAGAGAGGGAGGGAGAGGGAGAGGGAGAGGGAGAGGGAGAGGGAGAGGGAGAGAGAGAGAGAGAGCTGTACTGCCCACAAGTCATCGCATTCCCTAAAGTCATTGAGAAAAGGAGAGGGGTGATTATCATGAGGTTTTACAACCAGTGGACATCAAAGACTGGAGTTTTAGACATCCATGCCATAGGTGGTATTAAGCCTGGTGGGTTCTGCAGTTCTTCTGTGGAGAAAGAAAGCAGGGGCCTGGAAGCATACCATGCGATCTGAGGATCCCTTGAGACACACTGGTAGACAGTTCCTCCTGGGAGTACATCTGGGAGAGGTGGCATTGTCTTTCAGGTACAAAAGAGCTGGTGGGCACCATTACATTCCCCCACCACTTAGCATAGGGTCATACACACCTGTTGAGGACAGATAACCTGAAAATAGGCTTTTTGCTGCACTTTAAATTTCAAGCTTTCATGCATTGGTGGGATTGCCCTTCTGGGACAAACTTGCACCTGCCCCAGTGACATGAGACCCTTCCCCCCGATGACCAGCACAAGTCCATGCCATGCTGGGACCCTGAAGTTTGGATTTTTGACACCCATCCAGTGTGCCTGTGATAAAACACAGGTGCAGTACGCTGTCTGGTGGGCAGACAGTGTGGACATAGACAAAGTGGAGGCAGGGATCTGAGGGATGCCTGGGACACTTGAAGGGAGATTGTTCGCTCTTATCTGAGGAGTTACTGGAAAGTGCAGGGTGCGAACTCCTCTCTCAAGGTATGAAAAAGAGGGCTGGCACCATTTTTCTCCACAGTCCATTAACAAGGATGGACCTCAGATTGCAGCACAACACCAACAATGGAGGCCTGAGCCACTTGCACCAAGCCCTCCCCACTTCATTCTGCTGGTTCTCCTTTACTAGGGCAAGTGTGAATGAGAAAGAGCAGTAGGCCCCTTTCTTACAAGACCAGAACCCCCCCCCCACAAAGCACCAAGTCTACTGACCATAGAATGCTGCAAAACTTCTGTTCTAGTGGAAATAGAATCTGGTTTCTTTTAACAAAAAGACTAGACTACACCCAGTTAAAACTCATGGCACTCTGACCAAGGTCCAAACACTTACCACTTCAGGCCAGGAAAAACTGTGAAGGACTGACTGGAGGGAAAGGATAGCCACAACAGAGCAGCAGAGTGTACACAGTATACATCAGAGACACTTCCTGAAGCTCCAGGCTCTGAAAAGTATATTACCTCTTCTTCATAGAGCCATTACTCTCAGGAGCAGGAACATAACAGGCTTTCTTAACACAGAAGGAGAAAGAAACCTAGACAAAATGCCAAGATGGAGGAATTCATGCCCAAAAGAGAGCAATAAAAGTTCATGGCCAGGGATCAAATTGAAACAGATATAAGTAATATACCTTGCCCAGAATTTAAAACAATCATCATAAGGATATTCACTGGCGTTGAGAAAAGCAAAGAAGACACCATGGAATCCTTTACTGCAGAGATATATGACCTAAAACCAGTCAGGCTAAAATAAAAATGCTATAACTGAAATGTGAAAGCAACTGAATGTAATGGCAATTAAGTGTGGAAGAAGCAGAGGAATGAATAAGTGATATAGAATATCAAATTATGGAAAATAATGAAGCTGAAAAGAAGAGGGAAGGACAAATCTTGTTTGAAGACGGTAGACTTAGGGGACTCAGAGATATATCATATGGGTCCCAGAAGAGGAAGAGAGGGAAAAGGGGCAAAGGTTTATTTGAGCAAATTATAGCTGAAAACTGCCCTAATCTGGGGAAGGAAACAGACATCCAAATCTAGGAGCCACAAAGATCTCACATCAAAATCAAAAAAGCAGGCCAACAGCAAGACATATCATAGTAAAATTTGCAAAACACAGATAAGGAAAAGGTCCTAAGAGCAGCAAGGGAGAAAATATCCCAAATTCCAAAGGAAGACAAATAAGGTTAGTAGCAGACACATCTATGGAAACATGAAAGGCCAGAAGGGAGTGGCATGATATAATCAACCTGGTGAATGGGAAAAATATGTAGCCAAGAATATTTTATCCAGCAGATCCATCTATATGCTGTCTACAAGAAACTCAGTTTCACCTAAAAAAAAATCTTCAGATTAAAAGTGATGGGATGGAGACTCATTTATCATGCTAATGGTCACCAAAAGAAAGCCACAGTAGCCCTACTTATATCAAACAAACTATATTGTAAACTAAAACCTTTAAAGAGAGATGAAGAAAGGCACTATATCATAATAAAGGGGTCTGTCCAACAAGAAGGTTTAACAATTTAAGTATTTATATCCCTAACATGGAAACACCCAAATATGTAAAGCAATTAATAACAAAGAGGAAGTCATTGAAAATAGTATAATAATTTTAGGGGACTTTAACACCTGACTTATAGCAATGGACATATCGTCTAAGAGAAAATCAACAAGGAAACACTGGCTTTGAATGACAAGCAAGATAAGATGGACTTAACAGATATATCAGAACATTTCACCCTAAAGCATCAGAATACACATTCTTTTCAAGTACACATGGGAACTTATCCAGAATAGATCACATACAGAGTCACAAATCAGGCCTCAACAAATACAACAAGATTGGGATCATACTGTGCATATTTTTAAACCACAATATTATGAAACTTGAAGTCAACCACAGTAAAAAATTTGGAAAGTCCACAAATACATGTATGTTAAAAACATCCTACTAAAGAATGAACAGGTTAATGTGGAAATTAAAGAAGTTAAAATAAAATACATGGAAATAAATGAAAATGAGAACATGACAGTCCACAGATTTTGGGATACAGCAAAAGTGTTCATAAGAGGGAAGTATATAGTCTTACAGGACTACCTCAAGAAACAAGAAAAATACCAAATTCACAACCTAGCCTTACACTAAGGGGCTATAAATGAAGCATAAATCCAGCAGAAAAAAGGAAATATTAAAGACATAAACAAAATAAAAACAAAAAAAGTAGAACAGATCATGAAAAAGGGAGCTGGTTGTTTAAAAGAATCAATAAAATCAAAACCCTAGCCAGTCTTATCAAAAATAAAAGAGAAAGTACCCACATTTAGTAAATAAAATCATGAATGAGAGGAGAGATCACAACCAAAACCACAGAAATACAAACAACTATAAGAGAATACTGTGAAAAAGTATATGCCAACAAATTGCGCCATCTGGAAGAAACAGATAAATTTCTAGAAACATATAAACTACCAAAACTATAAGTCTGTTCATATTTTCTATGAAATTGAAAAGAAATTGAATCAGTAATCAAAATCTCCCAAAAAACAAGAGCCTAGAGAAAGATGGTTTCCCTGGGGAATTCTACCAAACATTGAAAGAATAATTAATGCTTATTCTTCTCAAACTATTTCAAAAAATAGAAAAGGAAGCAAAATTTCCAAACCCATTCTACAAGGCCAGCATTACCTTGATTCCAAAACGAGAGAGAGAATCCACTAAAAAAGAGAATTACATGCCATTATCCTTGATGAACATGAATGCAAAAATTCTCAACAAACTAGCCAATTAAATCCAACAGGGCATTAAAGGAATCATTCACCACAATCAAGGAGGATTTATTCTTGGGCTGAAAGAGTGGTTCAATATTCACAAATCAATGTGGTAAACCACATTAATAAAAGAAAGAATAAGAATCACATAATCCCCTCAATAGATTCAGAAAAAGCATTTGACAAAGTACAGCATCCATTCTTGATTAAAAAGAAAACCCTCAACAAAATAGGGATAGAGGGAATATATCTCAACAACATAAAGGTCATAGATGAAAACACAAAGCTAATATCCTCAATTGGGAATATCTGACAGATTTCTTATGGTTAGGAACAAGACAGGGATGTCCACTCTTGCCATTGTTATTTGACATAGCACTGGACATACTAGCCTCAACAATCAGGGTATTCAAATTGGCAAGGAAGAAGTCAAACGTTCACTCTTACCAGATGACATGATACTCTATGTAGAAACCAGTAAAGGCTCTATCAAAACATTGCTAGAACTGATATACCAATTCAGTGAAGTCAAAGGATATGAAATCAATGTACAGAAATCTGTTGCAATCCTATATACCAATAATGAAGCAGCAGAAAGAGAAATCAAGGAATTTTCAATTGCACCAAAAACCATTAGATATCTAGGGATAAACCTATGAAAAAGGTAAAATATCTGTAGTCTGAAAACTATACAACTCTGATGAAAGATTTTAAAGAAGACACAAACACAAGAGATGAAGAAGGACATTATATAATAGTTACAGGGTCTATCCATCAGGAAGAGCTAACAATTATAAATGTCTATGCACCGAATACCGGAGCCCCCAAATATATAAAACAATTACTCATAAACATAAGCAACCTTATTGATAAGAATGTGGTAATTGCAGGGGACTTTAATACACCACTTACAGAAATGGATCGATCATCTAGACACACGGTCAATAAAGAAACAAGGGCCCTGAATGAGACATTGGATCAGATGGACTTGACAGATATATTTAGAACTCTGCATCCCAAAGCAACAGAATATACTTTCTTCTCGAGTGCACATGGAACATTCTCCAAGATAGATCATATACTGGGTCACAAAACAGCCCTTCATAAGTTTACAAGAATTGAAATTATACCATGCTTACTTTCAGACCACAATGCTATGAAGCTTGAAATCAACCACAGAAAAAAGTCTGGAAAACCTCCAAAAGCATGGAGGTTAAAGAACACCCTACTAACGAATGAGTGGGTCAACCAGGCAATTAGAGAAGAAATTAAAAAATATATGGAAACAAACGAAAATGAAAATACAACAATCCAAACGCTTTGGGACGCAGCAAAGGCAGTCCTGAGAGGAAAATACATTGCAATCCAGGCCTATCTCAAGAAACAAGAAAAATCCCAAATACAAAATCTAACAGCACACCTAAAGGAACTAGAAGCAGAACAGCAAAGGCAGCCTAAGCCCAGCAGAAGAAGAGAAATAATAAAGATCAGGGCAGAAATAAACAATATAGAAACTAAAAAAACTGTAGAGCAGATCAACGAAACCAAGAGTTGGTTTTTTGAAAAAATAAACAAAATTGACAAACCTCTAGCCAGGCTTCTCAAAAAGAAAAGGGAGATGACCCAAATAGATAAAATCATGAATGAAAATGGAATTATTACAACCAATCCCTCAGAGATACAAACAATTATCAGGGAATACTATGAAAACTTATATGCCAACAAATTGGACAACCTGGAAGAAATGGACAAATTCCTGAACACCCACACTCTTCCAAAACTCAATCAGGAGGAAATAGAAAGCTTGAACAGACCCATAACCAGCGAAGAAATTGAATCGGTTATCAAAAATCTCCCAACAAATAAGAGTCCAGGACCAGATGGCTTCCCAGGGGAGTTCTACCAGACGTTTAAAGCAGAGATAATACCTATCCTTCTCAAGCTATTCCAAGAAATAGAAAGGGAAGGAAAACTGCCAGACTCATTCTATGAAGCCAGTATTACTTTGATTCCTAAACCAGACAGAGACCCAGTAAAAAAAGAGAACTACAGGCCAATATCCCTGATGAATATGGATGCAAAAATTCTCAATAAGATACTAGCAAATCGAATTCAACGGCATATAAAAAGAATTATTCACCATGATCAAGTGGGATTCATTCCTGGGATGCAGGGCTGGTTCAACATTCGCAAATCAATCAACGTGATACATCACATTAACAAAAAAAGAGAGAAGAACCATATGATCCTGTCAATCGATGCAGAAAAGGCCTTCGACAAAATCCAGCACCCTTTCTTAATAAAAACCCTTGAGAAAGTCGGGATAGAAGGAACATACTTAAAGATCATAAAAGCCATTTATGAAAAGCCCACAGCTAACATCATCCTCAACGGGGAAAAACTGAAAGCTTTTTCCCTGAGATCAGGAACACGACAAGGATGCCCACTCTCACCGCTGCTGTTTAACATAGTGCTGGAAGTTCTAGCATCAGCAATCAGACAACAAAAGGAAATCAAAGGCATCCAAATTGGCAAAGATGAAGTCAAGCTTTCGCTTTTTGCAGATGACATGATATTATACATGGAAAATCCGATAGACTCCACCAAAAGTCTGCTAGAACTGATACATGAATTCAGCAAAGTCGCAGGATACAAAATCAATGTACAGAAATCAGTTGCATTCTTATACACTAACAATGAAGCAACAGAAAGACAAATAAAGAAACTGATCCCATTCACAATTGCACCAAGAAGCATAAAATACCTAGGAATAAATCTAACCAAAGATGTAAAGGATCTGTATGCTGAAAACTATAGAAAGCTTCTGAAGGAAATTGAAGAAGATTTAAAGAAATGGAAAGACATTCCCTGCTCATGGATTGGAAAAATAAATATTGTCAAAATGTCAATACTACCCAAAGCTATCTACACATTCAATGCAATCCCAATCAAAATTGCACCAGCATTCTTCTCGAAACTAGAACAAGCAATCCTAAAATTCATATGGAACCACAAAAGGCCCCGAATAGCCAAAGGAATTCTGAAGAAGAAGACCAAAGCAGGAGGCATCACAATCCCAGACTTTAGCCTCTACTACAAAGCTGTCATCATCAAGACAGCATGGTATTGGCACCAAAACAGATACATAGACCAATGGAATAGAATAGAAACCCCAGAACTGGACCCACAAACGTATGGCCAACTCATCTTTGACAAAGCAGGAAAGAACATCCAATGGAAAAAAGACAGTCTCTTTAACAAATGGTGCTGGGAGAACTGGACAGCAACATGCAGAAGGTTGAAACTAGACCACTTTCTCACACCATTCACAAAAATAAACTCAAAATGGATAAAGGACCTAAATGTGAGACAGGAAACCATCAAAACCTTAGAGGAGAAAGCAGGAAAAGACCTCTCTGACCTCAGCCGTAGCAATCTCTTACTCGACACATCCCCAAAGGCAAGGGAATTAAAAGCAAAAGTGAATTACTGGGACCTTATGAAGATAAAAAGCTTCTGCACAGCAAAGGAAACAACCAACAAAACTAAAAGGCAACCAACGGAATGGGAAAAGATATTCGCAAATGACATATCGGACAAAGGGCTAGTATCCAAAATCTATAAAGAGCTCACCAAACTCCACACCCGAAAAGCAAATAACCCAGTGAAGAAATGGGAAGAAAACATGAATAGACACTTCTCTAAAGAAGACATCCAGATGGCCAACAGGCACATGAAAAGATGTTCAGCGTCGCTCCTTATCAGGGAAATACAAATCAAAACCACACTCAGGTATCACCTCACGCCAGTCAGAGTGGCCAAAATGAACAAATCAGGAGACTATAGATGCTGGCGAGGATGTGGAGAAACGGGAACCCTCTTGCACTGTTGGTGGGAATGCAAATTGGTGCAGCCGCTCTGGAAAGCAGTGTGGAGGTTCCTCAGAAAATTAAAAATAGACCTACCCTATGACCCAGCAATAGCACTGCTAGGAATTTATCCAAGGGATACAGGAGCACTGATGCATAGGGCCACTTGTACCCCAATGTTCATAGCAGCACTCTCAACAATAGCCAAATTATGGAAAGAGCCTAAATGTCCATCAACTGATGAATGGATAAAGAAATTGTGGTTTATATACACAATGGAATATTACATGGCAATGAGAAAAAATGAAATATGGCCTTTTGTAGCAACGTGGATGGAACTGGAGAGTGTGATGCTAAGTGAAATAAGCCATACAGAGAAAGACAGATACCATATGGTTTCACTCTTATGTGGATCCTGAGAAACTTAACGGGAACCCATGGGGGAGGGGAAGGAAAAAAAAAAAAAAAAGAGGTTAGAATGGGAGAGAGCCAAAGCATAAGAGACTGTTAAAAACTGAGAACAAACTGAGGGTTGATGGGGGGTGGGAGGGAGGAGAGGGTGGGTGATGGGTATTGAGGAGGGCACCTTTTGGGATGAGCACTGGGTGTTGTATGGAAACCAATTTGTCAATAAATTTCAGAAAAAAAAAATAAATAAAATAAATAAAAAAAAAAAAACAAAACAAAAAAAAAATAAATAAATAAATAAAGAAGACACAAACAAATGGAAAAATTTCCATGCTCATGGATTTGGAACAACAAATATGTAAAAATGTCTATACTACCCAAAGTAATCGACACATTTATTGCAATCCCTATCAAAAAAAAAAATCACCAGCATTTTTCACAAAGCTAGAACAAACAATCCTAAAATTTGTATGGAACTGCAAAATTAGCCAAAATTAGCCAAAATAATCTTGAAAAATAAAAGCAAGCCTGGAGGCTTCACAATCCTGGACTTCAAGCTGTATTACAAAGATGTAGTTATCAAGACAGTATGATACTGGCACAAAAACAGACACTCAAATCAATGGAATAGAATATTCTCAGAATATGGGACCTACAACTATATGGTCAACTAATCTTTGACAAAGCAGGAATATATAATGGACAAAAGACAGTATTTTCAACCAATTGTAATGGGAAAACTGGACAGGAATATGCAGAAGAATGAACCTGGATTACTTTCTTACACCATACACAAAAATAAATTCAAAATGGGTGAAAGACCTAAATGTGAGACTAGAAACAGTTAAAATCCTAGAGGAGAACACAGGCAGCAACCCTTTGATATTGACTGGAACAACTTCTAACTAGTAACATCTCTGGATGAAATGGAAACAGAAGTCAAAATTAACTATTGAAACTTCATCAAGACAAACTATCTGCACAACTAAGAAAACCATCAACAAAACTAAAGGGCAGCTGACAGAATGAGAGAAGATATATGCAAATGACATATCTGATAAAGAGCTAGTATCCAAAATCTATAAAGAACTTATCAAACACAGCACCTAAAATGCAAATAATCCAGTGAAGAAATGGGCAGAAAAGCAGCACCTGGATGGCTCAGTTGGTTAAGCCTCTGACCAGCTCAGGTCATGATCTCATGCTTCATGAGTTCGGGCCCTGTGTCAGGCTCTGTGCTATTGGCTCAGAGCCTGGAGCCTGCTTTGGATTCTATGTCTCTCTCTCTCTCTCTGCTCCTCTGCCACTTGTGCTCTGTCTATATGTCTCAAAAATAAATAAACATTTAATTTTTTTAAATTAAAAAAAAAGAAATGGGCAGAAGACATGAATAGACATTTTTCCAAAGAAGACATAGAGATGGCTAACAGTCACATGGAAAGTTGCTCAACATCCCTCATTAATGGGGAAATACAAGTGAAAACTACAGTGAGACACTACCTGTCAGAATGGGTAAAATTTACAACACAGGAAACAACAGATGTTGGCGAGGATGTGGAGAAAGAGAAACTTTCTAGCACTGTTGGTGGGAATGCAAATTGGTGAAGCCACTCTAGAAAACACTATGTAGGATCTTCAAAAAGTTAAAAATGGAACTATCTTATGACATGGCAATAGCCCGAATAGCTCTTTCCCTACAGGATACAAAAATAGTAATTTGAAGGTGCACATGCAGCCCAATGTTTATAAAAGCATTATCAACAATAGCCAAATTATGGAAAGAGCCTAAATATCCATAAATGGATAAAGAAGATATCACACACACACACACACACACAAATTTTTTAAAAATTAAAAAAATTAAAAAATTTTAAGAGTGCACTTGTCGTGATGAGCAATGATTAATGTGTATCATTGTTGAGTCACTATATTGTACATCTGAAACTAACATAACACTATAGGTTAACTATACTGTAATTAAAATAAAAAACTAATAAAAAATAAATAGGAATAAAATGAATTAAATCTTGTTATTTGCAACAACATGGATGGAGCTAGAGAGTATAATGCTTAGTGAAATAAATCTTTCTGTAAAAGACAAATACCATATGATTTCACTCATATGTGGAATTTAAAAACAAAACAACGGAAAAAACAGAGACAAACCAAAGCACAGGTTTTGAACTAGATAGAGCAAATTGATGGTTACCAGAAGGAAGTTGGGTGGGGGATGGGTGAAATAGGTGAAAGAGATTAAAAGAATACTTATCATGATGAGCACTGAGTAATTAATAGAATTGTTGAATCACTATATTCTACACTGAAACTCATATTACACTGTATGTTAACTATACTGGAATTAAAATTAAAAAATAAAAACTCTATTAAATACAGAGAACAAACTAGTATTTGCCAGAGCAGAGGTGGGTCGGGATACAGGTGAAATGCATAATGAGGATTAAGAATACACCTCCTTTGATGAGCACTAAGTAATGTATACAATTTTTGAATCATTATATTGTCTACTTGAAACTAATAAAACACTGTATGTTAATTATACTTCAATAAAAATTAATTGTTGGTTAAGATGGACTTCTGACATATTTATATTTGTTTTCTGCATGTCTTATCATTTTTTTGGGTCCCCTATCATGTCATTAGTTGTGTTTAGTTGATTTGTTTTTAGTGACATTTTTATTCTATTCTCTTTTCCTTTTGTATATATTTTGTTGGTTCTTTTAGTTTCCTTGAAGGTTAAGTGTCCTAAAATTATAACAATGTAATTTGAACAGAACCAAACTAACTTTAATTGCATCTGAAATCTTTACTTCTAATGAATTGAATTCCACCTTTTATGTTATTGATGTCAATAATTGCATTTTTATGTGTTGACACTCAGTACCATAGGTTTATAATTATTTTTATATACTTGGCCTTTAAATCATGTAGAAATTAAAAATGGAGTTACAATAAAAATTACAATAACACTGGCTTTTATATTTTCCCACTTATTTACATTTAGCATGGAACTTTTAGGTCTTTATACAGCTTCAAGTTATTGTCTACTATCCTTTCATTTTAAGCTGAAGAACTCTTTGCAACATATAATGTAGGGCTTGTCTAGTAATGAAAATCATCAGCTTTTGTTTACCTGGGGTATCTTGATTATTCTCTCATTTTTGATGGACAGTTTTGCCAGATATAGAATTTTCATCTGGCAGAACACTAAAAGAAGATTTTTTTTTCTTGCAGCACATTAAACATACTATCCCACTGCCTGAAGTCCTGTTAATTTTTGCTGAAAAATTCACGGATATTCTAATTGAAATTCCTTTGTATATAGCATACATACTTCTTCTTTCTTCTATTTTCAAGATTCTTTATCTTTGAATTTGTTCAGTTTTATTATATGCCTCAGTGTGCATCTCTTTGGGCTTGTACTACTTGTAATATGTTCAGAATTAATGTTTGTATATTCATGACTCCTCAAATTTTGGAGATTTTTTGCCATTCTTTTGAAAAACATTTCCATTCCTTTATTTCTCTTTTCCTTCAAGGACATTATCAATGTCTATATTGGTTTGACAGGCAGTGTGTCATAGGTCCGTTAGGCTCTTTTCATTTTTCTTTATTCTTTTCATTTTTTGCTAAAGTCTATCATACTAAATGACTTGTTTTCAAATTCACTGATTCTTTGTTCTATTAGTCTGCTGTTAAATTCATCTAGTGAATTACTAAATTTAGTTTCTATGTTTTTCAACTCCAAAATTTCTGTTTGGTTCATTTGTATATTTTATAACTCTTTTGATATTCTCATTTTGTTCATATATAATTTTCCTGATTTTATTTAGTTGCCTGTTTGTTATCCTTTGGCTTATTTACTATATATAAGGCAGTTGATTAAAATCCTTTGTTGAGTAAGTCTAAGTCTGAGTTTCTTTTGGGTTCATTTTTTAAAACTTATTTTATGTTTGAATGACATAGGTTACCATGTATCTTTCTATGTCTTGCAAAATTTAGTTGAAAATTGGGTATTTGAAAAAATTCACCTTTTCCAGGATTTGCAGACAGATTCCATACAGGAGAAGACCTTCATCAATCACCCTAGCATGAAAGCTAAAGGTTTTTTCAGGACTTTTCTGAAATTGTGTCTTTACTGAGAAAATTTTATGTGGTTTCATAAAATTCCTCAGCATATGAAGATGCACTTAAATGCCTTAATTCCCCTAAGAATCTCACCCCTGCTTCTTGTTAGAGATTTGTCTGTTCTATTGTATTCCTGTGCCTTTTATCTCTTGATCCTGGACACCTGTACTACTGCATATCCCCTGCATATTACTGTTTTCAGAAGCCTCTAACCTAACATGCGATCTAAGCCACTATCACTGTCAGTTCTCCTTGTCAGGCAAAACAGAAAACAGTTCCTCAGGCTACAATAACAGACAAGACAGAAGATTACAACTACATTTTATTCATTTATTTCTGTCCTGAGGAAGAAACTGGAAATTGGGCAGCTCACTCTCAACTGCATGTACAATGTGCTAAGAAGGAGGTAATGTAGAAGGGAGCAAAAGTGCCAGAAAACTTCTTATAGTGTGTTTTTCTTAGTTAAATGTTTGCTTGGTTGTTGCAGTTCCTTAAGTAGATTCTATGCTTCCCACAAAGCAA
The DNA here is from genome assembly GCF_022837055.1 of Prionailurus viverrinus. Classification (NCBI taxonomy): domain Eukaryota; kingdom Metazoa; phylum Chordata; class Mammalia; order Carnivora; family Felidae; genus Prionailurus; species Prionailurus viverrinus. Next base: position 700,243 of record NW_025927619.1, read on the forward strand.
ATTTTGGCTGCTTGTCGTTATTTGGTGTTTCCATGGGCAAACAAGGGCCTTCAAGCTTTCTATTTTGTCATCTTGCTGACTTAACTCTTTCAGGCAGTTTTTCTTTTTTAGTAAGTCTGATGTCTGAGTTCTATGGGTATGGTTTCTATCAGTTTATTTTGTTCCTTTAAATGGACCGTACTTTCCTGTTTCTTTATATACCTCGTATTTTTTTAGTGTGTGTGTTAAAATTGGACATTTCACTATTAAAATGCAGTAACACTGGAAATCATATTTTCTCACTTCCTCAAGTTTTGTTAAGATTCTTGACTGTTGTGTTACAGAACCAGGCTGGAACGCTGACAGAAAAACCAAGTGGCACTCAGAGATCTTGGTGGATCTGAGATTTATTTAACACCAGTGGGCTCAGAGGACACCATTTCTCCAAAGATCTGAGCCCTGGGAACAATCATGTTTCCTCCCCCCAGAAAGACACAAGTCCCTCCTTTTTCTGAAGTGAGGAGGTCAAGGACTTGCCTATTTTGGAGGGACACTGCTGCCAGGGAGATTATTTGGCTTTGTAAGGTTACCAGGGAGTCTGCCATCCATTCCATATCCAGCTTGTTCGTGCTATCACTCTTTATTAGCCCAACAGCAAGAAGTAAGATCAGAGCTATGACACCAGTAAGGGGCAAAGGCTGTCAGAGTTGCATCCGAACCCCTGGGCTCAGTCCACATGTTGATTCCTCAATCTTCTGCCATGCACAGACCAGCCAGCTTCCAGGGTGTGGCTGGAGCAGGGCTGGAGATCTCAGGGGCCAGTGTCTTTTGGGGGGTCAGTTTAAGCAGGTTGACTGGATCTGGATCACTTTGCCAGGTTGAAGGTTCTTCTGAGTTGGCCTTCTGAACTCTGGAGTGATGGACTAATAAGGTGATACCTGAAACTGAATCCTCTATTTGGTTGTATATCTGTAAAGTCCACCTCCAAGTCTTCGAAAGGGGCAGGTTTCTGGTAAATGTCAGATCAGGTTTAGGGAAGATATGGTCTGCATATTTAGAGATCCATCCTGTTTTCCAGTTGCTTAAACAATTACATGCCCATGGGGTATTATTATCCCCACAGAATAACAAGCACAGAATATTGTCTATACATGAAATACTGTGACAAATTTTCTGAAGTTTACCTCCAGTTGTCTAGTTTAGACAAACAAACATTTAAAGACAATCAGAACTAGAATTTAACATCCCTAACGGTGCATTTTTAAAACATAGTTTTTCTCTCTAAAAACTCTGCTTTCCAGAAATAGCCAAATTGAGACCAATGCATTTGTAGAACAAGTCCAGGCTTAACAAACCTGGCCTAATTATTTACATAAGCTCAGCAAGAATAGTGATTTATCATGAGGAACTTTTGAAGTTTGCTTTGCTGGAACCTTTTATAAGGAATCTCCAGGTAGAACTTTTAGTAGCCTCTCCAGACCAGAAGCCAAGCCAAATACTTGCCATCAGACAGGCCTGCAATACCTGTAGATTAGGGTGAATTCCTCTTCATGAGGTCCCCAAGGTATCCTGAGGTTTCTGCACCTGCAAGGAAGTGACCTTCTTTACTCACCTGGTGAGGCTGCTGGGAATTCTGTAAGCAAGGTATCAGGCCAACATTTCCAAGGGGCTTTATGGCTCTATCTTTCATAAGACCAACCTTAGTTCCTTAAAGATGCCTGGTCATATCAGAGTCTATGAATGTCACTCTCAAATATGACATTCCAGTCAAAGTCTTGGTAAAATAACCAGTATTTCCCATGGTGACCTGTTACAAGATGAATAGATTCTTATTGAACTTGTGCAAACAATTGTAATTGCCATGAAAGAAAGAATACTCACTGAGCGTTTTTGAATTTCAGGGGAGTTATGTAGAGAGAAAAGATAAATGCTTCAGTTTGCAAATTAATACTTTATGACATTTCTGTATATCATAGATATCTTAAGAGAAAGTTTCCTTAGTCTGGAAGAGGAAATGTTAGAGAACCAGCAATATTTACAACAAGAATCACAAAACTATAATCTTCCTCAGTTCATTTAATCCCATGTTCCTAATTCTTGTTCAATTTAAATGTAGCTTTTTAGTTCTGGAAATTCTCACCCATTTTAGTATTAATCTTAAAGATGTCGAATACCTGTATTTGACCCCAAAGTCCTTTTTGTAAATCTCCTTGAAGAAGAAACACGTTTTGTGAGAGAATAAGAACAAGTATAAATGACAAAATCTCAGAAATAGACATTGTTAAAGATCTGATGAGAGTTCATTATGATGCAATTGACAAAGAAATTCGGTTACTTCTGTGACACGTAGCACTTCAAGTAATCAGAATATTAAGTGATGACCCTATACCAAAACACTAAAACTTTAAGAATTGCATGTCTATTTTGGCAGTTACAACATTTACCTGTGCAATGCAACCTAAGTTTAACCATGGTACAACCGTGCTCTTCCAAGTAACTTAGCATCCCAAATAATAGGGCCTGATTGGTCAAAAAGACTTCTCTTCCCATTCAAATCCTGGGAAGTTTGTTAAAACCTTAGAAAGTTATAAGTACATACTAAATAGGATTACAGATCATTAAAAATGCTAAAACTTTATTCAACCAAAATGGCGATAAAAGATCCTAAAGGTGAATGTATAGCATATAGTTGTTACCAAAACCTAGCTCCTTTAACATTGAGAAGTTTTAACTAAAGAATCAAAGACCTGATAAAGATGAGACCTAAAACTTTGGTTTTCCCAGAAGACAAACCTTTGTTTGCATTGTCTTATCAAGAGCAGATCAACAGTTCAAGAAAACTTTGTCATTTCAGCAGAGAGAAAAACAGAATTTCAACCTTATACCAGTGAACTTTTAAAATTCCATTCATCTCGGGGCGCCTGGGTGGCGCAGTCGGTTAAGCGTCCGACTTCAGCCAGGTCACGATCTTGTGGTCTGTGCGTTCGAGCCCCGCGTCAGGCTCTGGGCTGATGGCTCAGAGCCTGGAGCCTGGTTCCGATTCTGTGTCTCCCTCTCTCTCTGCCCCTCCCCCGTTCATGCTCTGTCTCTCTCTGTCCCAAAAATAAATAAACGTTGAAAAAAATTTTTTTTTAATTCCATTAATCTCAACCTTAAAATTCCTTTCCAAAGATTTCCCTTCATGAACCTTTTACAACTTTCCTTTGTCTTCAAACTTTGTCCCAAAGCCATTTCTCTCCAAAAAACCAGTCTAATTTAGGACAAAATTACCTTCTTCTACCCTCAACAAATATGTATTTCCATTCCTTATATCTTTCTTACATACTTCCTACTTTCCTACATATAGAGTTGCTTTCCTTATTTCCATCGGTCTTAAGTACACTTAGCAGAATTTTAACTCTTAGGAAACCTTAGTCTCCAATTGAGGACTTCGTAACCAACTTAGAGGTGTTTATGCAAGAATTTTTTTAGATGGTAAATTCATGAACCAATTAAGTACAAAGCATGTTTTCCAGTAGGTCCAAATAGTCTTAATTTCTCTGCAATAAGAAGTTAGAAACACAAACCTATGTTCAGTAATCAAAGCTTTAGCACTCCATCTTATTTGGAAAGTTTCAGGTTACCAAAGACCGTGAAAGCTTTCTTAACAATTATCCATGAAAACTTTGAGACAAACAAAATTAAGCATCATTTTAAGTCATCTTAAATGACTTAAATTGCACCAGAGATAACATGAGCTTATTTTACTTTTGCTGATAACTTTAAAGACAGGTCCAACAAACTTAAATTAGTTTAAACACCGTATATGTTTCAACTGCATCCACTTAAAAGTCAATCAATTTTCCCCATTGTCAATTTTCACCTGGGACACTAGTGGAGGTATCCGAAGTGGGTGGTCCAAGGGAGTGCACTTTGCTCCTTGACCTGGAGGGTGGGAGGAGGATCCAATGGTGCCTGAGGCACTGAGGATGGTATAGAATCACATCCAAGTTGGTGCAGAAACATGAGGGAGAGGGGAAGGCAGAAGCAGCAACTGCAAGGGAGTATTCCTTAACGTCCCTATCCCAAGGTAGACTAAACACAGTTGGCTCTAATTATAGCTGTTAACCCAGGAAATGAATGGGGTAGAAGCCCTCACATCTATTAGGCAGAGGAACAGAGAGAGTCAGTGTCACCTTCAGTCTGATTCTATATCAGCCAGACCAATAAGGTTCCTTTCTTGAGGTTCCTCCTGATATTGGCTGGGTTTGGGGGGCCCTTTCCAATTCTGACACTCATTCTTCCAGTATCCTTTACTCTTGCAGTAGGCACATTGGTCTTTTGCTAAGGAGGCTCTGGGCTTCCCTCCTTTTGGCGGCTGGACCTTCCCCATCCCAATGCCACCATAGACTGTATGTCATTCACCACAGAATTGCAGACGAACCCACTCAGGCTCCGTGAGCTTTTGGGAACCTTAAGGGTGCCCGCCTGTGGAGCCACAGAATTGAACTCGGCAAGTGAGCCAGACCGAGTCGCACATTCACACTCACATATACACCAGAGGTTATTACATTCCCTCCCACAGAATTCCTACCTGTGAGACCTCTGAAGTCTCTGGGAGTGATCAGGTCCCCCTTCCACTCTTGCAAGTGGGCCTGACAAGATTGGGGCCCCGACCTTACCGGTTCTGATGTCAGGTCCAGGTCCTCACCTGCCAAGTCTCCTCAAGTCCAGTGGGAATGGCAGAGCGGGGCCGGTCTGAGGCAACTGAGCAGGAGACTGCCGAAATTCAGGCAGGGAGTGCCTTCTCCCTTGTGATTCCTCATTCCGTCACCGTCACCGCCTCACCGTTTTCCCAAACCCGTGGCAACAATGGGCCAGCGCGGTTGGGTTTCCCAGTCAGGTAGCCAAACATGTTACAGAACTAGGCTGGAATGCTGGTCGAGAAACCAAGTGGCACTTGGAGATCTTGGTGGATTGGAGATTTATTTAACACCAGCAGGCTCAGAGGAGACCATTTCTCCAAATATCTGAGACCTGACAACAAGCATGGGAGGCAATTTATAGTCTTTTACTTCCACATTCTGTATTAGTAGTAATTTGGCACACATGGCAAGCAGGGCAGGAAAATGAACCTGGAAGAGGGGTCTCTAAGCTAGAAACTAGAGCTTATTTTAGTTCCATTAGCCATCTTATGGTACAGACCTTTACTTATTTTCCCAATAGTTGGAAACTGAAGTAGTCCATTTTTGGAGACTTTTCCAAATTATTTGGCAAAGACTATTCATCATTTGTGATTATTGAATTATGTTCCTTTAGTTTGTGTTGAGCTAAGGTTTTGACATAGATTTCCTTAAATGCTGAAAGCTGAAAACAAACAAACAAACAAAAAACACATCAAAGCTAAATAGAAATACTGATAAGGGAGCATAAGGCAAGCTGAGAGCAAAGAACAAGCTGATAATATACCACCACTCTCCACCAAAATGAGATATTTGTGAAATTCCTCAGGCACTCCCAGCTGCCCAAGAACAAAGGAAAGGGGAAAAAATGTTAACAGATAGATATCATGGTCGTGCAGGAAAAGAGTCTACATCTGTTTCCAAAGGACTTAGTAAAGAAAAAGATAATCTTATCAATAGCCTAGCTTCCAGAAACCTATAGATTAAGTTTCCTGGAACCTTCCCCTCCATAGTGCTGTAGAGAACATAGGCAAGAAGAAAATGTAAATAACATTAAATTTCTTTATAACCTGCAGCCCATTGACAAATATTTGAGATTGGCAGAGTAAAACATTCCTCCAATAAACTCCCTACTGTCTTATTGTTAACTGCCTTAGTAGAGGAACAATAACATTAACTAGACAATACTTAGTCCTCCAGTATCTTCTGAGTCCTCTTTAGCACATGAAAGTCCTTCTGATGGTCTCCATTTTGCCTTTGCCTCCCCCAACTCCATAGTATATAACCAGTCACTCTTCGCAACCCCAGTGCAGCCCTTTCTGCTCACGGGTCCTGTCCCATGCTTTAATAAAATTACAATTTTGCACCAAAGACATCTGAAGAATTCTTGGCCATCATCTCTGGACCCCCACCACTCCAAAACCACATTTATACCACCTCTCTTGCTCTACACTTATGGGTCTCTGCTGGGGCATTCTTCATCACTTAGCTAGTTTGTTCTTACTTGAGGGATCAAGTGATTTTTTTTTCTTTCTTAAGAATTGTTGTAAATATTTTACTTTTAACCTGAGCAACTACAAAGTTGATTCAGACAGTTTCTGGTAGTTTCTTTAGTGTTTCTGTGGGACAATGAGTATTTGGAGATTCCTAGGCTACATTTTGCTGATATCACTTCTAAGATTTTTTTCCTGTTTTTTTTTTCTTTTCCTTTTTTTTGAAAGGACATTTCTTTTAAAATTATGTTTAATTGTAAATATATATAACATTAATTTTACCATCTTAACCATCTTTAAGTGTATACTGTTGTCTTAAGTATATTCATATTTTTGTGCATATTTTTGAAGACCTAATTAAATGGCAGAATAATATTTTATTACATACATACATACATACATAGAACATTTTCTGTATCCATTCATAAATCAATAGACACTTGAGCTGCTTCTAATCTTGGCTATTGTAAATATTTTTGCTGTTAACTTAGGGGTTCATGTGCCATTTTAATTAGTGTTCTTGTACTCCTAGGGTAAATACCCAGTAGTGTGATTGGTGGATCATGAGGTAGTTCTATTTTTAACTCCTTACTGTTTTCCATGGTGGCACCATCAGTTTGTGTTCTCATCAGCAGTGCGAGCGGGTCCGTTTTCTCCACATCCTCACCAACACCTGTTGCTTTGGGGTTGTTGACTTCACTTCTTCTGACAGGTATGAGATGATATCTCATTGTACTTTTGATTTGCATTTCCCTAATTATCAGTGATGTAGAGCATATTTTCATTTGTTTGTTGACCATCTGGATGTCTTCTTTGGAAGAATGTCTTTTCATGACTTCTGCCCATTTTTTAATTGGATAATTTGTTTTGAGGGTGTTGACTTTCATAAGTTCTTTATATTATTTTAGATATTCACATTTATCAGACATGTCATTTGCAAATATCATCTCTTTGTAGTTACCTTTTACTTCTGTTGATTGTTTCCATCGCTGTGCAGAAGACTTTTATTTTGATGTAGTCCCAATAGTTTGTTTTTGCTTTTGTTTCCCTTGCCTCAGAAGACATATGTAGAAAAATGTAACTATGGCTGTTGTCAAAGATCATACTTCTGTTCTCTTCTAGAATTTTTTGGCTTCAGGTATCAGGTTTAGGTCTTCAATCTACTTTGAATTTATTTTTGTATAGGGCATAAGAAAGTGGTCCAGTTTTATTCCTTTGCACATTGCTCTCAAGTTTTCCCAACACCATTTGTTGAAGACACTGTCTTTCTCACTTGGATATTAATTCCTACTTTGTTGAGGAATAATTGACCATGGAATTATGGGTTTATTTCTGGTTTTTCTATTCTGTTCCATTGATCTATGTGAAAAAATGTACCATACTGTTTTGATTACTACAAAACTTGTAATATAACTTGAAGCCAGAAATTATGACTCCAGCTTTGCTTTGCTTTTTCAAGGTTCATTTGACTATCCAAAGCAATCTTTGTCCTTTGTGGACATACAAATAGGTCCTTAGTAGTGCCATACAAATTCTAGGATTGTTTGACCTAGTTCTGTGTAAAATGTTGTTAGTAATTTGAGACAGAATTCATTAAATATGCAGATTATAATGGGAATTATAGAATTTTTCTTAGTTTTTATTTAAATTCCAGTTAGTTAATATACAGTGTAATAGTACATTCAGATGTACCATATAGTTTCAACTTCCATAAAACACTTGGTAATATCACAAGTGCACTCCTTAATCTCCATCATTTATATAACTCATCCCTCTACCTACCTCCCCTATAGTAAGCATAAGTTTGTTCTCCATAGTTAAGAGTCCATTTCTTGGTTTGTGTCTCTTCTTTTATACTTTTTGCTTGTTTGTTTTGTTTCTTAAATTCCACATGTGAGTGGGGCGCCTGGGTGGCGCAGTCGGTTAAGCGTCCGACTTCAGCCAGGTCATGATCTCGCGGTCCGTGAGTTCGAGCCCTGTGTCAGGCTCTGGGCTGATGGCTCGGAGCCTGGAGCCTGTTTCCCATTCTGTGTCTCCCTCTCTCTCTTCCCCTCCCCCATTCATGCTCTGTCTCTCTCTGTCCCAAAAATAAATAAATGTTGAAAAAAAAATTAAAAAAAAAATTCCACATGTGAGTAAAATATGTTATTTGTCTTCCTCTGAGTGACTTATTTCATTTAACATAATATACTCTATTGCTCCATCCATGTCTTTGAAAATGGCAAAATTTCATTCTTGTTTATGGCTGAATAATATTATATATTATGATATAACAACATATATAATAATATACATACTATATATATATATATGGCACATCTTCCTTATGCATTCATCAGTTGATGGACATTTGCAGTTTCCATGATTTGCCTATTGTGAATAATACTGCTATAAGCATTGTGGTGCATGTATCTGTTTGAAATATTATCTTTGTAGTTTTTGGGTAAATAGCTAGTAGTGTAATTGCATGATCATAGGGTAGTTCTATTTTTAACTGAGGCAACTAAATAGTGGTTTATTTATTTATTTATTTATTTATTTATTTTAATTCATTGTCAAATTGGCTAACATACAGTGTGTAAAGTATCTGTATTTCCCTGATGATGAGTGATGTTAAGCATTTTTTCATGTGTCTGTTGGGATCTGAATGTCTTTTTTGGAGAAGTGTTTATTCATGTCTTTTGCCCATTTCTTCATTGGATTATTTGTTTTTTGGGTGTTGAGTTTAATAAGTTATTTATAAATTTTGGATACTCTTTATCTGATATGTCATTTGCAAATACCTTCTCCCATTCTGTCAGTTGCCTTTTAGGTGTGCTGATTGTTTCCTTTGTTGTGCAGAAGCTTTTTATTTTGATGAGGTCCCAATAGTTCATTTTTGCTTTTGTTTCCCTTCCCTCCAGAGGAGTGTTGAGTTAAGAAGTTGTGTGGCCAAGGTGAAAATTTTTGCCTGCTTTCTTCTCTAGGATTTTGATGGCTTCCTTTCTTACACTTAGGTCTTTCACCCATTTTGAGTTTATTTTTGTGTATGGTGTAAGAAAGTGATCCAGGTTCATTTTTCTGCATGTCGCTGTCCAGTTTTCCCAGCACCATTTGCTGAAGAGACTGTCTTTATTCCATTGGATATTCTTTCTTGCTTTGTCAAAGGTTAGTTGGCCCTACGTTTGTGGGTCCATTTCAGGGGTCTCTATTCTGTTCCACCGATCTGGGTGTCTGTTTTTGTGCCAGTACCATACTGTCTTGATGATTACAGCTTTGTAGTATAGCTTGAAGTCTGGGATTGTGATGCCTCCTGCTTTGGTTTCCTTTTTCAAGATCGCTTTGGCTATTCGGGGCTCTTCTGGTTCCATACAAATTTTAGGATTATTTTTTCTAGCTCTGTGAAGAATTCTGGTGTTATTTTGATAAGGATTGCATTGAATATGTAGATTTCTTTGGGTAGTATCAACATTTTCATAATGTTTGTTCTTCCAATCCAGGAGCATGGAATATTTTTTATTTTTTGTGTGTGTCTCCTTCAATTTCTTTCATAAGCTTCTATAGTTTTCAATATATAGATTTTTTTTACCTCTTTGGTTAGGTTTATTCCTAGGTATTTTATGAATTTTGGTGCAACTGTAAATGGGATCAATTCTTTGGTTTCTCTTTCTGTTGCTTTATTATTCGTGTATAGGAATGCAAATGATTTCTGTGCATTGATTTTATATCCTGTGAATTTTCCAAATTCATGGATGAATTCTAGAAGTTTTTGGTGTAATCTTTTGCGTTTTCCCTATAGAGTATTATGTCATCTGTGAAGAGTGAAAATTTTTTTTTTTCCTCCTGGTCGATTTGGATGCCTTTTATTCCTTTGTGTTGTCTTATTGCTGAGGCTAAGACTTCTATTTCTATGTTTAATAACTGTGGTGAGAGTGGACATCCCTGTCTTATTCCTGACCTTAGGGGGAAAGCTCTCAGTTTTTCTCCCACTGAGGATGATATTAGCAGTGGGTCTTTCATATATGGCTTTTACGATCTCAAGGTACAATCCTTCTATCCCTACTTTCTTGAGGGTTCTTATCAAGAAAATATGCTGTGTTTTGTCAAATGCTTTATCTGCATCTATTGAGAGAATCATGTGGTTCTTGACCTTTCTTTTATTGATGTGATATATCATATTGATTGAACCAGACCTGCATCCCGGGTATAAATCCCACTTAATAATGGTAAATAATTCTTTTAATGTATTTTTGGATCTGGTTGGCTCGTATCTTGTTGAGTATTTTTGCATGTGTGTTCATCAGGGAAAATGGTCTGTAGTTCTCCTTTTAATTAGGGTCTTTGTCTGGTTTTAGAATCAAGGTACTGCTGGCTTCATAGAATGAGTTTGGGAGTTTGCCTTCCATTTCTATTTTTTGGAAGAGCTTCAAAAGAATAAGTGTTAACTCTTCTTTAAATGTTTGGTAGAATTCTACTAGAAAGCAATCTGGCTCTGGACTCTTTTTGGGGGGGAGATTTTTTGTTACAAATTTGATTTCTTTACTGGATATGTGTTTGTTAAAATTTTCCACTTCTTCCTGTTTAAGTTTTGGTAGTTTATATGTTTCTAGGAATTTGTCTATTTCTTCCAAATTGCCCATTTCATTGGCATATAATTGCTCATAATATTCTCTTGTTATTGTTTTTATTTCTGCAGTGTTGGTTGTGATCTTTCCTCTTTCATTCTTGATTTCATTTATTTGGGTCCTTTCCTTTTCCTTTTTGATCAAACTGGCTAGGGGGGTTATCAGTTTTGTTAATTCTTTCACAGAACCAGCTCCTGGTTTTATTGATCTGTTCTGTTTTTTGTTTGTTTGTTTCAATAGCATTATTTTATGCTCTAATCTTCATTATTTACTGTCTTCTTCTGCTTTTGGATTTTCTTTGCTGTTCTTCTTCCAGATCTTTGAGGGGTACGGCTAGGTTGTGTATCTGAGACCTTTCTTCCTTCTTTAAGAAGGTCTGGATTGCTATATACTTCCCTCTTAAGACAGCCTTTTCTGTGTCTCAGAGGTTTTGAGCTGTGGTGTATAATTTTCATTGGCTTCAATGTACTTTTTATTTTCCTCTTTAACTTCTTAGTTTGTCCATTCATTCTTTAGTAGGATGTACTTTAGTCTCTAAGAATTTGTTTTCTTTCAAAATTTCTTCTTATGGTTGATTTCAAGTTTCATAGTGTTGTTATCTGAAAATATGCATGGTATGATCTTGATTTTTTTTTTTACCTGCTGAAGGCTTATTTGTGTTCCAGTATGTTATCTATTCTGGAGAATGTTCCATGTGTACTTGAGAAGAATGTGTATTCTGCTTCTTTAGAATGAAATGTTCTGAATATATCTGTTAAGTCCATCCAGTCCGGTTTGTCATTCAAAGCCACTCTTTCCTTGTTGATTTTCTGTTTAGATGTTCTGTCCATTGTTGTAAGTGGGGTGTTGAAGTTCCCTACTACTATCATATTATTATCCATGAGTTTGCTTATGTTTGTGATTAATTGATGTATATATTTGGGTCCCATCCAAATATACGTTTGGAATGACAATGTTTACAATTGTTAGGTCTTCTTGATAGATAAACCCCTTAATTATGATATAATGCTCTTCTTTATCTCTTGTTACAGTCTGTATTTAAAAATCTAGATTGTCTGATGTAAGTATTGCTACTCTGGCTTTCTTTTGACGACCTTTTAGCATGATAGATAGTTCTCTATCCCCTTATTTTCAATCTAACGATGTCTTTAGGTCTAAAATGGGTCTCTTGTAAACAGCATATAATTGGGTCTGGTATTTTATCCATTCTGTTATCCTATGTCTTTTCATGGGAGCATTTAGACCTTTGACATTTAGAGTGAGTAATGAAAGATATGATTTTATTGCCATTATGTTTGCTGTAGAGTTGGAGTTTCTGGGGGTGTTCTCTGATCCTTTCTAGTCTTTGTTGCTTTTGGTCTTTTTGGTGTTTTTTTTCTTTTTGTCTTTTCTCCCCTCAGAGCGTCCCCCTTAAAATTAATTTCACGGCTCGTTTGGGGGTCATGAACTCCTTTAATTTTTGTTTGTCTTGGAAACTTTTAATCTCTCCTTCTATTTTGAATGACAGCCTTAGTGGATAAAGAATTCTTGGCTACAATTTTTTTCCTATTCAATACATTGAATATATCCTGCCACTCCTTTCTGGCCTGCCAAGTTTTGGTGGATAGGTCTGCTGCGAACCTCATCTGTCTTCCTTTGTAGGTTAAGGACTTTATTTTCCCTTGCTGCTTTCATGATTCTTTCCTTGCCTGAGTATTTTGTGAATTGACTATGATATGCCTTGTTGATGGTTGTTTTTTATTGAATCTAATGGGAGTTCCCTGTGTGTCTTGGATTTTGATATCGCTTGGATTTCTATGTTGCTGGAATGTTCGAGAGACCGTGCTGCTGCCAATGCCCAGAGACTGGTTGGGTGCCAGCCTGCTCCAGAAAAATTTCGCATGATCGTGTAGCAGCAGTGTTTCAGAGATTATGGTAATTCACAACACACATCTACCTCCGGGATTCACCCTTAATGTCCTTGTTCTGACACCAGCAAATGTGGCCATTTGTCCAGGGTCAGCTGGGAACTTTGGCTGTGGGAAAGCCGCACAACCTCTGTCATATGCCCTCCTAGCAGGGTAACAGATACTCCCCGTGTGACCCATGGACCTCACCCTCTGTTCCTGGGGATTCGCCCTTCCCACATGAGCACCTCCAGGTATCCAGCTATGGAGTTTCAGACTCTGTGCTCCCCTGTTTATAGAGTCTTAATGGAATTTAAACCCTCTCCTTTCTTATTTCTCCCTTTTTTGTTTAGACCTTTGTGGTTGTTTACACTTTTTCTTTTTCTCTCCAGCTGATTTCGGGGGGTGCTTTTCCTGTACTCCCCCCCATCTCCCTCTTCCTTCTGCAAGCAAAAACAGCTCCCTGCCCTCCATGGCTTCTCTCTCCCTCATTTGACCTTTCCATGCTGTGTACCTGCCAAGTTCTGTGGTTCAGGTTGTGCATATTGCTATGTTAATCCTCAAATCAGTTTTCTAGGTGTACAAGATGGTTTAGTGCTGATATGGCTGTATTTCAAGGACAAGAGACACAAAAAAGTTTCCATGCTGTTCCGCCATCTTGGCCCCCCATCCTGTCACTGTCTGTATTTTAAAATGTAGCTTTTCTGATATAAGTATGGCTACTCCAGTTTTTCTTTTTATGATCATTAACATGATAGATGCTTCTCTATCCCTTTACTTTTAATCTGCAGGTTTTTTTAGATCTGAAGTTAATCTATTGTATGCAGCATATAGATGGGTCTTATTTTCTTATCCATTCTGATACCCTATGTCTTTTGTAGGATTTACTACATTTATATTTAGAGTGAGTACTGAAAGATATGAATTTTGTGCTGTTGTGTTGTCTGTAGAGTTGGTGTTTATGATGATATTCTCTGGGCATTTGTAGTATGTTGCTTTTGGTCTGTTTTGCTTTGTCTTTTCTCCATTCAAAGACTCCCTTTAAACTTTCTTGCAGGGCTAGTTTAGTGTCATGAACTCCTGTATGTATGTATGTATGTATGTATGTCTGGGAAACTCTTTATCATCTCCCCTTCTATTTTGAATGACAGCCTTGCTGGATAAAAAATTCTTGGCTGCATATTTATATGATTCTAAACATTGAATATATTCTTCCACTCCTTTATGGGCTACCAAGCTTCTGTGGATAGGTCTGTTGCAAACCTGATCTGTCTTTCCTCATTGGTTAAGGACTAAATTCCCTTGCTGTTTTTATAATTATTTACTTGTCTGTGGATTATGTGAATTTGACTATGATATATCCTGTTGATGGTTGGTTTTGTTGAATCTAATGGGAGTTCCCTGTGCTTCTTGAATACTGATGTCTGTGTCTTTCCCGATTTGGAAAGCTTTCTACTCTCATTTGCTCACATATACCTTCTGCCCCTTTTTCTCTCTCTTCATCTTCTGGGACTCCTATGATTCAGATGTTATTCCTTTTTAACTAGTCACTGAGTTCTCTAAGTCTTGATATGGTGATCTTTTTACTTTGTTACCCTCTTTTTTCTGCTTTGATAATCTCCATATGTTTATCTTCTACATCGTTGACTCGCTGTCTACTTCATCTATCCTTGCTGTCGTGGCATCCATTTGAGAGTGCTTCTCAGTTACAACATTTTTAATTTCAACTTGACTAGATATTATTTCTTTTATCTCCACAGAAAGGGGTTCTCACTAATTTCCTGGGGAGACCTTGGGAAAATCATCCACTCCCATTTACCTTTAATTTTCCAGTTTTCATGGAAGAAATAGTCATTCTCCAAGGTTCTTTCCCATTGTTATGTTCTGTGATGGCAACACATTCATTAACAAGTACAGCAGATGGTAGGGTGTATCTTTTGCCTCTCTTACATTCAGAGAATCACCAGCATCATTCTTGTTAGAGAAAGTAGTGGAAAAAGATGTGATGTTCTCATACACCTTTTTAGAGCATTGGAATGTCTATATCACAGTGTTGGCAAGATTGGCAATATAGTATAGTTCTAAATGGAATTACAAATGTGAATATCTTGTGAATATGTGCACAAAGTGGTGTGTGTGTGTATAAAATGAATTTCTGGATTTTGACTCATCTCACCGATGACCTCCAGCTGGGAAAGATTAGCTTATATTTCCCTGCTTTAGCTCATCCAAAACACACTGAACACAATAAAACCAGAGTAAGAGCCTTCTGCTCCTGTCCTTGGCTCTGGACTTAAAATGGCTCCTCAAGAATGGATAAAGTAACCATCCTGAGTTTATTTTTAGAGTATCTGAATGAAACCTTCTTCTTGTTCAATGTAAACAGGTATTTTCCTCAAACTCACAAATGCCTTTTTTTGAGTTCTTCTATCTTTGACTTTAAGAAATACAGGGAAAGAGAAAAAAAAGAAAGGGGTTCTCTGGTGTCTTCTATGCTTTTTTCAACCCAAGCTAGTATTCTTATCATGGTTCCAAATTTTAGTTCAGACATATTGCTTATATCTGTGTTGTTTAAAGCCCTGGCTGTCATTTATTCCTGTTCTTTCCCTTGGGGTTAATTCCTTTGTTTTGTCATTTTGGGGAAAGAAAAAAAATTAATAAAATAAAAATTTTAATTGAAAATTAAAAATTAAAGAGATAATCAAATAAAGGAAACTAGATGTTAGGTGTCTTTCAGTCTGCTTGTTGAAAAAAGCTTGATAGAATAGAGAAAAAAGGAAAGGAAAGAATAAAGTTAAGAAAATGTTTAAAAATTAAAACAAATTTATATAATAAAATAAAGAAAATGAAAAAGAATAAAAACTTAAGGCCCATAAAAATATTTTTTTCTCTTTCTGTATCCAAGAAAGAGGAGGAAAATAAAGGAAAAAATAAAACAATTTAAACAAAAACAGAAGCTTAGGAAATGAACAAATAAATGAACCATCAAACAGAATGAAACCTGAATGAAGTTACATCCAGTTTACCCTTGAAATGAAACTATGAGGCACTCTCTAGTCTGTACACTAACCAGGTGCATTGACTTGTGCTGGTCTTCTGGGGAATGTACTTGGAAGGCGCCATTGGGCAAGTCATGGTATATGGCTCCGTTCTCCACTAGGTTGCACACTTACCTTACTGGGGTCAATCAGTGTGTGTGTGCACATGTGTGTGTGCAGAAGAGGTAGAAATGGCTTCACCAAGCTCCCTAGTCTCTGGAGCATGATCTTCACACTCTCTCTGACCTGCAGTCAAGCACCCCTCCTTTGTCTCAGATCTCCATCTACTCCCTGCATCTACACTGTCTGTGTCCAGGCTGTCTACCTGTCACGTGTCACCTCCATCCAGAGCCTCATCTCAGATGGAGTTGTGTTTCAAAACCCCAAACTTCAGAGATCCCATGGCTTGGACCCTCGCTGACTCTCTGGGGGAGGGACTCACTGAGCAATGGCCAGGTGCTGGCTTGCCTCAGAAAGCATTTTTTGCGCTCGTGCAGCAGCAGAACTTCAGAGACTATGGCAAAAACAACACACAGCCAACACCAGGTTTTGCCACACTCTGGCTTCTTTGTACTAATGTCAGCAAATGTGACTACTCTCTGGGGTCTGCTGGGACCTTTTCCTGTGGGGAGTACATATGGTCTCTACTGAATTCACTCCAAGTAGAGGAACCACTTCTCTCTATGGTACACAGACCCCTCAGACTACACTGCCTGCTTCTGGGGATTCATCCTACTTCCTCACCAGAGCACTTCCAAGCACTGAGCTCTGAAACTTCATATTTTCCCTCCACTGTTTATAGAATCCTTCTTTCTCCCCATTAATGGTTTTAGGCAATAGATTTCTTGTTCAGTCCTCTGTCGTAGATTCTAGGTCTAAAGTTCTCTCTTGTCTAGCAAGAGAGCAGGACATAGGATGAAAAGTCAGAGATGGCTAATGTGCAGGAAAAGACAAGAGCCCTGAATAAGTGTCTTTGCCCCATTTTTATTAGGATCAGAAGGCTTACAAACATGGCAATGGATGTGCACAAAGAGGCAATAAATCTGTGAACATTAACTTGTGGATGCGAGGGAAAGGGCATCTTGATATTTGTGGTTAAGAATTTGGGTTAATACAAAACAAAATCCTGATCCTGGGCAGTTGGGTGGAATCATGAGGCAGCACCTCTGTTTATCTTAGCCTAGGGGGTGAGGGAAATAACCTCAGAGTTAACAAGGCACATTTCTTTCATTAATCATCTCTGCTTGCTGCTTCACTTGCAGTGCAGTGGTCTATAGCCCAATTTACCTGTTTACCTAACTTGGTCCTTTCATCCTGTGAAAGTAGCTTTCTGTTATAGTACTAACTTCGGGGGTGCTTCCAACCTGAATATCTAATCTTATTTATTTCATATACCTATGTATTGGGCACTTTTGCGCCCTTATTTTGGGTCTTTGACGCTCCCTCTCTATTCTGGGGGTTCTGCACCTCCTCTCTATTCTGGGGTGCCTTTGCACCTCCCTATTTCTGGTTTCCCTGTCTTGTTTACCCAAACTCGGGTGTGAGCATCCTATGGCTCTGTATTTATGCCTTCTTAACCCATTGGTGTAAACCTGGGGTATTCCTAAGCTTATCTCCCACAGTCCCCTGCAAGTGTTTTCATTCTTTCTCTCTTTTTCTCTTCAGGTACTTTCAGGGGGAGTGTTTTTCTTGCATGATCCCAATGAACGGCACTCTTCTCTTACTCTTTCTCTCTCTTTCCTCTCTCTGTGAAAATGGCTCCCTACCCTCCATTGCTTTTCTCTCTCCTAGTTCACTTCTCAGCGCTGAGTACCTGCTGAGGACTGAGGCTCAAGTTATGCAGATTGGTGAAATAATCTTCAGATCAATTTCCTAGGTGTTCAAAATGTTTTGGTGCTGATCTAGTTGCATTTCCAGGATGAGACAAGCTCAGGATCGCCACAATGCACTATCCTAACTCCTTTCTTGCCACCACCATTTGTTAAAGAGACTTTTTTTTCCACTGGATATTTTTTTCCTGCTTTGTTTAAGATTAGTTGATCATACAGTTGTGTGTCAATTTCTGGGTTTTCTATTCTATTCCATTGATCTATGTGTCTGTTTTTGTGTCAGTAACATATTGCCTTGATCACCAGTTTTGTAGTATACCTGAAAGTCTGGATTAGTGAAAACTCTGGGGTCACTTTTGTTTTACTGGCTTGTTTAGTTTCTAAAATTCTATGTATAAGTGAAATAACATGGTATTTGTCTTTCTCTGAGTGACTTATTCGATTTATAATACCCTCTAGTATCATCCATGTCCTTGAAAAATCACAAGATTTCATTATTTTTGATGGCTGAGTAATATTCCATTGGGTATATATACCACATTTTCCTTACCCATTCATCGATCAGTGGACATTTGGGCTGTTTTAATTATTTGAGTATTGGAGATAATGTTGCTATAAACATAGGGGTGCATGTATCCGTTTGAATCTGTATATTTGTGTCCTTTGGGTTTATACCTAGTAGATCAATTGCTGGCTCACAGGGTAGTTCTACTTTTAACTTTTTTTCTTTTTCTTTTTTTTAATTTGAGAGAGAGAGAGAGAGAGAGAGAGAGATTTGAGCATGGGAGAAGGCTAGAGTGAGAGAATCTTAAGCAAGAAACATGCTCAGCAGAGAGTCAATGCAGGGCTTGATCCAATGAACTTGGGATCATGATTTGAGCTGAAATCAAGTCAGAAGCTCCACCAAATGAGCCACCCAGGTGTCCCTGTTTTTAACTTTTTGAGGAACCTCCATACTGTTTTCCAGACTTGATGCACCATTTTGCATTCCCACCAACAGTGCAGGAGGGTTCCACTTTCTCTATACACTCCACCATCTGTTGACTCTGTAATGTTAATTTTAAACACTATGACAAGTGTGAGATGGTATCTCATTTGGATTTGATTTGGATTTCCCTCATGATGAGTGATGTTGAGCATCTTTTCATGTGTCTGTGAGCCACCTGGATCTCTTCTTTGAAAACAATGTCTATTCATGTTTTCTGCCCATTTTTTAAATAGCTGTTTAATACTATATTTTTAAAATATATTTTGGAAACTAACCCTTTATCAGATAAGTCATTTGAAAATACCTTCTCCCGAAGACCTGGGAAGATAGCAGCGTAGGAGGACACTGGGCTCACCTTGTCCTGCTGATCACTTAGATTCCACCCACACCTGCGTAAATAACCCAGAAAACCACCAGAAGACTAGCAGAACAAAATCTCCAGAGCCGAGCACAGACAAGAGGCCCACAGAAGAGGGTAGGAGAGGCGGTGGAGGGTGGAGGGTGGAGAGGCGGTGTCTGCTACATGTACAGATGGGAGGGAGCTGGGGCAGTGGAGGGGCAGCCTGCCCAGCAAGGCAGAGCCCCTGAAATCTGGCTTGAAAAAGCAGAGGGGTCAGACTCCATGAGTTATGACAGCCAGCAGGACTTAATATCTGGAATGTTAAAAGTCAACAGTTCTGCTCTCAGAGAGCAGGGAGGGCGAGAGGACACCGGGAGGGAGAGTTGTTGAGCTCCAGAAGACAGAGCTCAGCTCAGTGGGGGAACAAAGGCACTGGCAAGCACCATTTCCCCCTCCCAACCCCCAGCCAAAATTCCAAAGGGAACCACTTCCTTTCACAGAACTTCCTTACACTGTGCAAATGTCCAATGCTGTGCTTATGTGGATCCATCCTTCTGTCAGGCCTGCCTTCCTCCTGGTACTGCAGGGTCCATTCCGCAGGGAGCCACCTAGGGCAGTGCAAACTAACCCTGCCCCTCCCGCCCCTGTGCACCTTGCAGATCCCATCAAAGCAGCAACACAAGCCTGGCAGTGAGCAAGTAGCCCAGACAAGGGCCACACCACTCCATAGTGAGTCCTGCCCCTGGGAGAGGGGGAAATTAGATACACACCAGTCTGACTGTGGCCCCAGGAGTGGGCTGGGGGCAGACCTCAGGTCTGACTACAGCCCCACCCACCAACACAAGTTATTCCTGACACCACAGGGGAAGTGCCCTGCAGGTTGGCGCCAGCCCAGGGACTATGCAAGATGACAACATGGAAGAATTCTCCTCAAAAGACACTCCAGGAAGTAGCGACAGCTAACGAATTGATCCAAAACAATTTAAGCAATATAATAGAACAAGAATTTAGAATAATAGTCATAAAATTAATTCCTGGGTTTGCAAAAAACATAGAGGACAGAAGACAATCTATTGGGACTAAGGGACTAACTTATTGGATGAAGGGACTAAGAAGTAGTCATGAGGAGCTAAAAAATGCTATAAATTAGGTGTAGGGGCAGGTGGGTGGCTCAGTCAGTTGAGCTCCCGACTTCGGCTCAGGTCTTCATCTCATGGTTTGTGAGTCTGAGCCCCACGTCTGGCTCTGTGCTGTCAGCTCAGAGCCTGGAGACTGCTTCGGATTCTGTGTCTCCTCTCTCTGCCTTTCCCCCACTTGTACTCTGTCTCTCCATCTCTGAAAAGTAAATAAATATAAAACAAGTTTTATAAATGAGGTGCAAAATAAAATGGAGGCGGCCACAGCACCGATTGAAGAGACAGAGGAGAGAATAGGTGAATTAGAAGATAAAATTATGGAAAAAGTAGAAGCCAAGAAAAAGAAATAAAAAGATCCAGGAGTGTGACAGGGTAATTACAGAACTAAGTCATTCAATCAAACGGAACAGTATCCATATCATAGGAATTCCAGAAGAAGAAGCGAGAGAGAAAAGGGCTGAAGGTGTACTTGAACAAATCATACGTGAGAACTTCCCTGATCTGGGGAAGGAAAAAGGCATTGAAATCCAAGAGGTACAGAGAACTCCCTTCAGACATAACTTGAATTGATCTTCTGCATGACATATCATAGTGAAACTGGCAAAATACAAGGATGAAGAGAAAATTCTGAAAGCAGCTAAAGATAAACATGCTCTAACATACAAAGAGAGACCCATAAAACTACTGGCAGACCTATCTACTGAAACTTGGCAGGCCAGAAAGGAATGGCAGGAAATCTTCAATGTGGTGAACAGGAAAAATATGCAGCCAAGAATCCTTTATCCAGCAAGTCTGTCATTCAGAATAGAAGGAAAGATAAAGGTCTTCTCATACAAACAAAAACTGAAGGAATTCATCACCACTAAACTAGCCCTACAAGAGATCCTAAGGGGGATTCTGTGAGTGAAATGTTGCAAGGGCCACAAAGTATCAGAGGCATCACTACAAGCATGAAAACTACAGACATCACAATGACTCTAAACCCATATCTTTCAATAATAACACTGGATGTAAATGGACTAAATGTGCCAACCAAAAGACATAGGGTTTCAGAACAGATAAAAAAACAAACAAACCAAGAGTCATCTATTTGCTGTCTACAAGAGACTCATTTTAGACCTGAGGACACCTTCACAATGAAAGTGAGGTGATGGAGAACTATCTATCATGTTACTGGAAGTCAAAAGAAAGCTGAAGTAGCCATACTTATATCAGACAAACTAGACTTAAATTAAAGGCTGTAACAAGAGATGAAGAAGGGCATTATATAATAATTACAAGGACTATCCATCAGGAAGAGCTAACAATTATAAATGTCTATGTGCCGAATACAGAAGCCTCCAAATATATGAAACAATTACTCACAAACATAAGCAACCTTATTGATAAGAATGTGGTAATTGCAGGGGACTTTAATACCCCACTTACAACAAACTGACACAGGATGAATAAGGAAACAAGGGGCTTGAATGATACATTGGATGATATGGACTTGACAGATACATTTAGAACTCTGCATCCCTAAGCAACAGAATATACTTTCTTCTCGAGTGCAAATGGAACATTCTCCAAGATAGATCACATACTAGGTCACAAAACAGCCCTTCATAAGTATAAAAGAATGGAGATCATACCATGCACACTTTCAGACCACACTGCTATGAAACTTGAAATCAACCACAGGAAAAAGTCTGGAAAACCTCCAAAAGCATGGAGGTTTAAGAACACCATACTAAAGAATGAATGGGTCAACCAGGCAATTAGAGAAGAAATTAAGAAATATATGGAAACAAATGAAGATGAAAATACAACAATCCAAACACTTTGGGATGCAGCAAAGGTATGCCTGAGAAGAAAATACATTTCAATACAGACCTATCTCAAGAAACAAGAAAAATCCCAAATACAAAATCTAACAGCACACCTAAAGGAAATATAAGCAGAACAGCAAAGACACCCCAAACCCAAAAGAAGATAAATAACAAAGATCAGAGCAGAAATAAACAATGTAGAATCTAAAAAATCTATAGAGCAGATCAGTGAAACCAAGAGTTGGTTTTTTGAAAAAAGTAAACAAAATTGATACATCTCTAACCAGGCTTCTCAAAAAGAAAAGGGAGAGGACCAAATAGATAAAATCATGAATGAAATTGGAGTTACTACAACCAATCCCTCAGAAATACAAGCAATTATCAAGGAATACTATGAAAAATTATATGCCAATAAACTGGAAAACCTGGAAGAAGTGGACAAATTCCTAAACACCCACACACTTCCAAAACTCAAACAGGAAAACATAAAAAGTTGAACAGACCCAAAACCAGTGAAGAAATTGGATCAGTTATCAAAAATCTCCCAATAAATAAGAGTCCAGGACCAGAGGGCTACCTGGGGAATTCTATCAGACATTTAAAGCAGAGATAATACCTATCCTTCTCAAGCTGTTCCAAAAAATAGAAAGGGAAAGAAAACTTCCAGACTCATTCTATGAAGCCAGCATTACTTTGATTCCTAAACCATACAGAGACCCAGCAAAAAAGAGAACTACAGGCCATTACCCCTAATGAATATGGATTCAAAAATTCTCAATAGGATACTAGTAAATCGAATTCAACAGCATATGAAAAGAATTATTCACCTTGATCAAGTGGAATTCATTCCTGGGCTGCAGGGCTGGTTCAACATTCACAAATCAATCTATGTGATACATCACATTAATAAAAGAAAAATGAGAAACATATAATCCTGTCAATCGATGCAGAAAAGGCATTTGACAAAATTTATAATCCTTTCTTAATAAAAACCCTCAAGAAAGTCGGGACCGAAGGAACATACTTAAACATCATGAAAGCCATTTATGAAAAGCACACAGCTAATACCATCCTCAATGGGGAAGAACAGAGAAGTCTCCCCCTGACATCAGGAACACGACAGGGATGTCCATTCTCACCGCTCTTGTGTAACACAATGTTGGAAGTTCTAGCATCAGCAATCAGACAACAGAAAGAAATCAAAGGCATCAAAATTGGCAAAGATGAAATCAAGCTTTCACTTTTTGCAGATGACATGATATTATACATGGAAAACCTGATAGACTCCACCAAAAGTCTGCTAGAACTGACACATGAATTCAGCAAAGTCGCAGGATACAAATTAATGTACAGAAATCAGTTGCATTCTTATATACTGATAATGAGGCAACAGAAAGACAAATGAAGAAACTGATTCCATTCACAATTGCACCAAGAATCATAAAATACCAAGGAATAAACCTAACCAAATATGTAAAAGATCTGTATGCTGAAAACTATACAAAGCTTATGAAGGAAATTCAAGAAGATATATAGAAATGGAAGCATATTCCATGCCCATGGATTGGAAGAATAAATATCGTTAAAATGTCAATACTACCCAAAGGAATCTACACATTCAATGCAACCCCAATAAAATTTGCACCAGCATTCTTCTCGAAGCTAGAACAAACATTCCTAAAATTTGTATGGAAAGACAAAAGACCCTGAATAGCCAAAGTAATTTTTAAGAAGAAGACCAAAGCAAGAGGCATCACAATCCCAGACTTTAGCCTCTACTACAAAGCTGTAGTCATCAAGACAGCATGGTATTGGCATAAAAACAGACACATAGACCAATGGAATAGAATAGAAACCCCAGAATTAGACCCACAAATGTATGGCCAACAAAGCAGGAAAGAATATCCAATGGAAAA
This sequence comes from Prionailurus viverrinus, assembly GCF_022837055.1. NCBI lineage: Eukaryota > Metazoa > Chordata > Mammalia > Carnivora > Felidae > Prionailurus > Prionailurus viverrinus. The sequence goes on from NW_025927619.1 coordinate 723,924, forward strand.
AAGACAGTCTCTTTAACAAATGGTGCTGGGAGAGCTGGACAGCAACATGCAGAAGAATGGAACTAGACCACTTTCTGACACCATTCACAAAAACAAACTCAAAATGGATAAAGGACCTGAATGTGAGACAGAAACCATCAAAACCCTAGAGGAGAAAGTAGGAAAAAACCTCTCTGCCCTCAGATGCAGCAGTTTCTTACTTGACACATCCCCAAAGGCAAGGGAATTAAAAGCAAAAATGAACTATTGGGGACTCATGAAGATAAAAAGCTTCTGCTCTGCAAAGGAAACAATCAACACAACTAAAAGCGAAACGAAGGAATGGGAAAAGATATTTGCAAATGACATATCGGACAAAGGGCTAGTATTCAAAATCTATAAAGAGCTCACCAAACTCCACACCCAAAAAAGAAATAATCCATTGAAGAAATGGGCAGAAAACATGAATAGACACTTCTCTAAAGAAGACATCCAGATGGCCAACAGGCACATGAAAAGATGCTCAACATCGCTCCTCATCAGGGAATTACAAATCAAAACCACACTCAAATATCACCTCACACCAGTTAGAGTGGCCAAAATGAACACATCAGGAGACTATAGATGCTGGAGAGGATGTGGAGAAATGGGAACCCTCTTTCCCTGTTGGTGGGAATGCAAACTGGTGCAGCCGCTCTGGCAAATAGTGTGGAAGTTCCTCAAAAAATTAAAAATAGATCTACCCTATGACCCAGAAATAGCACTGCTAGGAATTTACCCAAGGGATACAGTAGTGCCGATCCATAGGGGCACTTGTACCCCAATATTTATAGCAGCACTTGCAACAATAGTCAAATTATGGAAAGAGCCTAAATGTCCATCAAGTGGTGAATGGATAAGAAATTGTGGTTTATATACACAATGGAATACTACGTGGCAATGAGAAAGAATGAAATCTGGCATTTTGTAGCAATGTGGATGGAACTGGAGAGTGTTCTGCTAAGTGAAATAAGTCATACAGAGAAAGACAGATACCATATGTTTCACTCTTATGAGTATCCTGAGAAACTTAACAGAAGACCATCGGGGAAGGGAAGAAAAAAAAAGAGAGGGGGGGAGCCAAATCATAAGAGACTCTTAAAAACTGAGAATTAACTGAGGGTTCATGTGGTGTGGGATGGAGGGGAAAGTGGGTGATGGGCATTGAGGAGGACACCTGTTGGGGTAAGCACTGGGTGTTGTATGGAAACCAATTTGACAATAAATTTCATTAAAAAAAATGAAAATACCTTCTCCCATTTAGTAGGTTGCCTTTTAGTTTTGTTGACTCTTTCACTGTATAGAAGCTTTTAATCTTGGGGTTGTCCCAATAGGTGAAATTTACTTTTGTTTCCCTTGCCTCAGGAGACATATCTAGAGGAAGTTGTTATGGCCAATGTCAAAGATATTAGCCTGTGTTCTCCTAGAAAGTCGATATTTTCAGGTTTTACATTCAGGTATTTCATCCATTTTGAGTTCATTTGTGTGTATGGTGTAAGAACGTGGCCAAGTTTCAGTGTTTTGAATGCTGCTGTCCAGTTTTCCCAGCACCATTTTTTGAAGAGACTATTCTTTTTTTTTCCCATTTGATATTCTTTCCTGGTCTGTTGATGATTAATTGAACATATGGTTGTGTTTTCATTTCTGGGTTTTCTATTCTGTTTCATTGATGTGTGTGTGTGTGTGTGTGTGTGTGTGTGTGTGTGTGTGTTTGTGTGTGTGCGTGCCAGCAACATACTTTCTTGGTTAGTACAGCTTTTTAATATAACTTGGAGTCCAGAATTGTGATGTTTCTAGCATTGCTTTTTTTTTTCAACTTTACTTTTAGCTATTTATGTCATTTTGTGGTTCCATAGAAATTTTAGTATTGTTTGTTCTAATTCTGTGAAAGAATGCTGTTGGTATTTTGATAGTGATTGTATTAAATATGTAGATATCCTTGGATAATAATTGGCATTTTAAGCATAATCTTTCTTCCGATCCATGAGCATGGAATGCGTTTCCATTTCTTTGTGTCATAGTCAATTTCTTTATTCAGTGTTTTATACTTTACAGATTACAGGTCTTTCACCTCTTTGGTTAGGTTTACTCTTAGTTACCTTATTTTGGTTGTAATTTTATTTGAAAACTTTTTTTTATTTAAAAAAATTTTTTTTTCAACGTTTATTTATTTTTGGGACAGAGAGAGACAGAGCATGAACGGGGGAGGGGCAGAGAGAGAGGGAGACACAGAATCCGAAACAGGCTCCAGGCTCTGAGCCATCAGCCCAGAGCCCGACGTGGGGCTCGAACTCACGGACCGCGAGATCGTGACCTGGCTGAAGTCGGACGCTCAACCGACTGCGCCACCCAGGCGCCCCTATTTGAAAACTTTTGTTTAATTTCTCTTTCTGCTGCTTCATTATTGGTGTAGAGAAACACAACAGATTTTTGTATGTTGATTTTGTATTATGAGACTTTACTGAATTCATTTATCAATTCTAGTGCAGTCTTTTTGGTGCAGTCTTTCAGGTTTTCTACATAGAGTATCAGGTCATCTTTAAATAATGAAAGTTGGGGCGCCTGGGTGGCGCAGTCGGTTAAGCATCCGACTTCAGCCAGGTCACGATCTCGCGGTCCATGAGTTCGAGCCCTGCGTCGGGCTCTGGGCTGATGGCTCAGAGCCTGGAGCCTGTTTACGATTCTGTGTCTCCCTCTCTCTCTGCCCCTCCCCTGTTCATGCTCTGTCTCTCTCTGTCCCAAAAATAAATAAACGTTGAAAAAAAAATAAATAATGAACGTTTGCCTTTTTACTTGCCGATTTGGAAGGCTTTTGCTTTTTTTGTTGTCTGCTATAGCTAGGGCTTTCCATATTATTTTGAACAAATATGGTGGCAGCAGACATCTTTGTCTTCTTCCTGACCTTAAGGGAAAAGTTCTAAGCTTTTCACCATGAATGTTGTAAATGGTAGGCTTTACATGTGTGGACTTTATCATGCTGTTGTGTGTTTCCTCTTAACCTCTTCTGTTGAAAGTTTTTCATATGAATGGATGCTGTATTTTGTCAAAAAAAATTTTCTGCATTTATTGGAATGAGCATATGGTTCTTATCCTTTCTCTTATGTGATGTGTCACATTGATTGATTTGTGAATATTGAGCCCCTCTTTCCACCCATGTATAAATTCCTCCTGAACGTGGTGTATGGTATCATTAATATATTGTTGAATTTGCTTTGCTAGTGTTTTGTTGAGTATTTTTGCATGTATGTTCATCAGGGATATTTACCAGTAGTTCTCTGTTTTAATGGTGTCTTTATCTGATTTTGACATCAGGGGGATGCTTGCTTATAGAATGAATTTGGAAGTTTTCCTTCCTTTTCTAGTTTTTGAAATAGTTGAGAAGAATAAGTATTTACTCTTCTTTACATGTCTTATATAACTCGCCTGTAAAGCCATCTCGTCCTGGAGTTTTGTTTGTTGGAATATTTTTCATTATTGATTCAATGTCCTTACTACTAACTGGTATGCTCAAATTGTTTATTTCCTCCTGATTCTATTTTGAGAGATTATATGTTTATTGGGAAGTTTTACATTCACTCTCATTTGTCCAATTTGTTTGGTATATAATTTTTCATAATATTCTTTTGCCATACATTTATTTTCTGCAGTGTCAGTTTGAATTTCTTTTCCTTCATTTCTCGTGTTATTTGATTTATCTTTTTTTATGTGTCTGAGATAGGTTTTCAGTTTTTTAAATGTTCTTGAATGACCAACTCTTGTTCTTTTGATATTTTTCATTGTGCTTTTAGTCTCTTTATTTTTACACTATTTTGTATTATCTTCTTTCTTCTGCTAGTCTTAGGTTTGTTTGTTCTTGTTTTCTGGCTTGTATAGGTGTAACATTAGGTTATATTTGGTATTTTTCTTGTATCTTGAAGTAAGCTTGTATTGCTATAAACTTCCCATTTAGAAGTGCTTTTTCTGTGTTCCAAATATTTTTGACCATTTTTCTACGTTTATTTTTTATTTCTTCTTTGATTTCTTCTTTGACACATTTTAGCAGCATGTTGTTTAGCCTCCATGTGTTTGTGTTCTTCACATATTTTTTTCTTGTAATTAATTTTTACTTTCATACTCTTTGTTTCAAAAAGATGCTTGATGTGATTCCAAACTTCTTAAAATTTGTTAAGAGTTGTTTTGTGGCCTAACATGAGATCTATCCTTGAGAATGTTTCATATACACTTGAAAAGAATGTGTATTCCACTTTTTTTTTTGCATGGGATATGTTGTATATATCTGTTAGGTCCGTCTGGCGTGATGTGTTGATAAAAGGCACAAATCAATATTTTTGTATCTTCTGGGTAAATACTTAGGACTGTAATTGTTATTTTTAACATTTTGAGAAGCCTCCATATTGTTTTCCAGAGTTGCCACAACAGCTTGCATTCCCACCAAAGGTGCAAGAGTGTTTTCCTTTCCCTTCATCTTGCCAAAACCTGTTGTTTCCTGTGTTGTTAATTTTAGCCATTCTGAGTGTTGTGAGGTGATATCTCATTGCACTTTTGATTAGTATTTCCCTGATGATGAGTGATGAGCGTCTGTTCATGTGTCTCTTGACCATCTGGATGTCTTCTTTGGAAAAATGTTTATTCATATCTTCTGCCCGTTTTTTAAATGTATTATTTGTTCGTTGAGTGTTGAGTTTTATAAGTTTTCTGTATATTTTGGATACTAGTCTTTTATCAGTTATACCATTTAAAAATATCTTCTCCCATTCCATGTGTTGACTTTCAGTTTTGTTGAATGATTCCTTCCCTGTGCAGAAGTTTGCATTTTGATGAAGTTGCTATAGTTCATTTTTGCTTCTGTTTCACTTGCCTCTGGAGCTGTGTCTAGTAATAAGTTGCTATGACCAATGTCAAAGAGGTTATTACTCCTGTTCACCTGTAGGATTTTAATGATTTCTTGACTTAAATTTAGGTCTTTCATCCATTTTGAATTTATTTTTGTGTGTGGTGTAAGAAAGTCACACAGTTTCCTTCTTTTGCAGTTTGCTGTCCAGTTTTCCCAACACCATTTCTTGAAGAGGCTGTCTTTTTCAATTGAATATTCTTTCCTGCTTTGTCAAAGGTTTATTGACCATATAGTTGTGGGTTCATTTCTGGGTTTTCTTTTATTTTTATTTTTTTAAATTTACATCCAAATTTAGCATATAGTGCAACGATGATTTCAGGAGTAGATTCCTTATTGTCCCTTACCCATTTAGCCCATCCCCCATCCCATACCCCCTCCAGCAACCCTCTGTTCATTCTCCATATTTATGAGTCTCTTCTGTTTTGTCCCCCTCCCTGTTTTTATATTATTTTTGTTTCCCTTCCCTTATGTTCATCTGTTTTGTCTCTTAAACTCCTCATGTGAATGAAGTCATATTAGTCAATCATTTCTGGGTTTTCTATTCTGTTCCATTGATCTGTTTGTTTTTGTGCCACTACTATACTGTATTGATCACTAGAGTTTTGTAATATAACTTGAAGTGTGGAATTGTGATGTCTCCAGCTTTGCTTTCCATTTTAAAGATTGCTTTGAATATTTGGGATTTTTTTGTAGTTTCATACAAATTTTAGGATTGCTTGTTCTAGATCCATGAAAAATGCTGTTCATATTTTGATAGGGATAAATGCATAAAATGTGTAGATTGCTTTGGGTAATATAGACATTGTTACAATATTTGTTATTACAATCTATGAACATGGAATGTTTTTCTATTTCTCTACCATCAGTGTTTGATAGTTTTCAGAGTACAGATATTTGATCTCTATGGTTAGGTTTACTCCCAAGTATCTTATGGTTTTGGTGCAATTGTAAATGGGAATGATTCCTTTATTTGTCTTTCTGCTGCTTCATTATTAATGTATAGAAATGCAACCAATTTCTGTACATTGATTTTATATCCTGTGACTTTGCTGAATTCATGTATCACCTCTAGCACTTTTCTGGTGGAGTCTTTTTTATATTGCTTTTAAGATTTGAGCTTATGTTATTCTATCCCTACTTTCTTCAGTCCTTTTATCAAGAAAGAATGCTATATTTTGTCAAATGCTTTTTCTACATCCATTGATAGAATGATATGTTTCTTATCCTTTCTTTTATTAATGTGGTGTATAACATTGGTTTATTGATATTGAACAACCCCTTCAGCCCAAGAATAAATCAACTTGATTTATAAATAATGATGATGAATAATTCTTTAATGTACTGTTGCATTCAATTTGCTAGTATCTTGTTGAGAATTTTTGCACTGATGTTCATCAAGGATATTGGTCTGTAATTCTCCTTTTTAATTCAGCCTTTTCCTGGTTTTGGAATCAATGTAATTCTGGCCTCATCTAAGGAGTTTGGATGTTTCCCTTCCATTTCCACTTTTTGGAAGATTTTCAGAAGAATAGGTTTTAATTCTTCTTCAAATATTTGGTAGAAATCCCCTAGCAAGCCATCCGTTCCTAGAATGTTATTTGTTGGGAGATTTTTGATTACTGATTCAATTTATCTCCTGATTATGTGTCTGGACAAATTTTCTATTTATCTCTGTTTCAGTTTTGGCAGTTTATGTGTTTCTAAGAATTTATCTATTTGTTCCAGATTGCTCAGTTTATCTGCATATAATTTTTCATAATATTCTCTTATAATTGTTCATATTTCTGCAGTGTTGTTTGTGATCTCTCCTCCTTCATTTGTGATTTTATTTATTTGCTTCCTTTATCTTTTCTTTTTAAGAAGTCTGGATAGGGTTTTATCAATTTTGTTAATTCTTTCAAAGAACCACCTCCTAGTTTTGTTGATGTATTCTACTGGGTTTTTTTTTTTTAATTTCTATATCTTTTTTCTGCTCTAATCTTTTTTTCCCCTTCTTCTGCTGGTTTTGGGTTTCATTTGGTGTTCTTTTCTCAGCTCCTTTAGGTGTGAGGTCAGGCTTTATATTTGAGAATTTTCTTCCTTCTTGAGTTAGCCCTGTATTGCTATATTCTTCTCTCTTATGACCACCTTTGCTACATTCCCCAAGAATTCAGAATGTCATGTTTTAATTTTCATTGGCATCCATGTATTTTTTTATTCTTTAATTTCCTAGTTAAGCCATTCATTCTTTAGTAGGACATTCTTTAATTTCCATGTAGTTAATGTCTTTCCAAATGTTTCTTGTGGTTGACTTCAAGTTTCATAGTGTTGTGGTCAGAAAATATGCATAACATTATTTCAATAATTTTGTATTGGTTGAGGCCTGATTTGTGACCCAGCATGTACTCTATTGTGGAGAATGTTCTATGTGCAATCAAAAACAATGGGTATCTTGTTGCTTTAAGGTGAAATGCTGTGAATATATCTGTTAAATCCATCTGATCCAGTGTGTCATTTAAAGCCATTGTTTCCTTATTTATCTTCTGCTTAGATTATCTGTGCATTGCTGGAAATGGAGTGTTAAAGTCTCCAACTATTATTGTATTGTTATCAGTGTGTTTCTTGAAGTTTGTTATTAATTGATTTATGTATTTGGGTACTCCCAAGATAGAGATCTATTATTAGATCTTCTTTTTTATTAGATCATTTTATTATGATATAGTTTCCTCCATCACTCATTATAGTCTTTTGTTAAAAATCTTGTTTGTCTTAGTATGTCTACTCCAGCTTTCTTTTGACGTCCATTAGCATGATAAACTGTTCTTCAACAACTCACTTTAAATCTGGAGGTGTCTTTTTTGTCTAAAATGTGCCTTTTTAAAGTAGCATATTGATGGGCCTTGTTATTCATTCATTCCTGTACCCTATTTTTTATTGGAGCACTTAGTCCATTTACATTAAGAGTAAGTATTGATAGATATGAATTTAGTGCATTGTATTACCTGTAAAATCTCTGTTCCTATAAGTTTTCTCTGTTGCTTTCTAGTCTTTGTTACTTTTGGTGTCTCTTTCCCACTCAAAGAAGCCTGATCCCCTTTAATAATTCTTGTAGACATGGTTTAATGTTCACAAACTCCTTTAGTTTTTTGGTATCTTGGAAACTCTTTACCTCTCCTATTCTGAATGACAGCATTGCTGGGTAAAGTATTCTAGGCTGCACATGTTTCTGATTTAGCACATGCAATGTATCATGCCACTCCCTTCTGGCCTACCAAAATCTGTTGACATGTCTGCTGCTAACGCTATCTGTCTACACTTGTAGGTTTAGGACCTTTTGTCCTTAGATGCTTTCAAAAGTCTATCTTTATTTTTGTATTTTGCAAGTTTTCCTATATGTCTTAGTTTTGAACCTGTTTGGGTTGATTTTGAGTTCTCTGTGCCTTTTGGATTTGAATGACTGTTTCCTTTCCCAGATTATGGAACTTTTGTTCAAATAAATCTGTCCCTTTTTCCAGATGTTCATCTTCTGGGACTCCTATGAAAAGGATATTATTGCACTTTATGCAGTCACTGAGTTCCCTAAGTCTATGTTTATGATCTGGTAGTTTTCCTTCTGTCTCCTTTTAAACTTCATTATTTTCCATAATTTCATTTTCTGTATCACCCATTCCATTCTCTGCTTCTTCCCTCCTTGTTGTGATTATAATCAGCTGGTTTTGCATCTCAGCTACAACATTTGTTTATATCGGCTTGATTAATTTTCAGGTATTTAATCTCTGTAGAAATGGTTTATCTGGTGTCTTCTATGATTTTTTTTTATCACTGTTGTTCCAAATTCTTGTTCAGATATATTAATTGTATTTTGTTTTATGAAATCCCTGGCTCTGGTTTCTTGATCTTTCTTTGTGGCAGAATTCCTGTGTCTTGTCATTTTGTCTAGGCTTCTGTCTTTGGTGTGTTATGAAAGCTTGTTGTGTTTCCTGCTTCTGAGAGTAATGTTATGCTAACAATTTGTTATACACTGTCCAGGGCCTGGTACTTCAGGAAGTGTTTCTCCTGTGTACTGTGTGCACTCTGCTGTTGTAATTTCCCTGATCTTTCCTCCAGGTCAGTCCTCTGTGGAGTTCCTCCTTGCTTGCAGAGGGGAGTGTTTGGACCTTTAATTAGGTTTGCTGATTTGTTTGTTAAAATAAGCCTGATTTCAAAAAAGAAAAAAAAAGCCCTGATCCAAAATAAGAGAAAAGGACAATAAAAAACCAACCAAACAAAAACTGTAGCCTAAATCCAAAGAAAAAGAAAGCAAGAAAGAAGAACAAAAAACAAAGAAAAAGAAGCCTAATCCAAAACATGAGAAAAGGAAACAAAAACATAACTAAATGAATAAACTATAAGCCTTAATTAAAAAAAAAACCTTGTACTCTTTCTAGCAGAACCAAATCTGATGTTTTAGGGCACTTTATGATCAGTAGACTTGGTGCACATGGCGGGGTGGGGGGGCTTGTGTTGGTCCTCTGGGGGAGAGGCCTGCTGCACTGGCTCACAATCAGCCCTTGTAAAGATGTCCCTGTAGGGCACAGGAGGGTAGGGTTTGTTGTATGTGGCTGAAGTCCTGAGCCCTGACTGGGGGCACCTCATTGCTTGCTGAAGTTGGACACTGCTGGTGCATGGAGGAAGATGGAGTCACTCTGCTCTCTCAGCCCAGGTAGCACTGTTCAAGTAGCCCTCACAGACAAGTGAATAATCTCCCCTCCTAGGTTCCAGGATTCCCTCAGATCCCCGCCTTCAAGCCTTCTGTGCCTGGGCTGTTGACCTACCTGGTGCCACAGCTCTCCTGTGTTCTATTTCTGGCGAGCAACTGGGTTCAAAACTCAAAGGCATCGACCCACTCCCTTTCTTCAGAGGCATGGACTTATCCCCTCCTTCAGAGGAGAGCCTTTTCATGCTGCACCTGGTGCTGTTCTTTCCCAGAAAAGCAGTCGCATGGCCGAGAAGGGGCCTGGAGCTTATGGTGGAGCACAGCGAAAAGGTGTAACCACTTTATTGCCCTCTGTGCATGTCTCTGTCCCCCTGCTATTGAATGCCATTCAAACATACCATCAGGGTCTTTTGTCTTTGGAGATGCAATATATCCTCTTCAAAATGCACTCCAGGAAGGGGAACATTCTCTTCCAATGTGACTTAGGGGATCCCCACACCATTCTGTCCACTGTCCACTCCTGGGCCTCCCTTCCTTTTCACCTTCACACCATGCTGTCCACTGTTGCCCACCTGGATCTACTTCAGTAAATGGCACAGAGTTCCAAAAACTCAGAATTTCAGCTCCAGTGTTTGCAAAAATTTGCAATTGTCAGTTCCTCACCAACAATTCCGCAGTCGATAGTTTTGCTGGAGTGCTTTTCTTGCACAAAACCAACATGCTGCTCTCTCTCCTCCTTTCTCTTTCTCCTCTCTGTGAAAAAGGCTCCCGCCTCTTGCAGCACTGATACTTTTCTCTTCCCCCATTTCCCTCTCCCCACTGTAAACCTGCCATGTTCTCTCCATCAAACTATGCAGATTGTTCTCTTAATCCTCAAATTGTTTTCCCGGGTGTTTAAAATGATTTGATGTTGATCTAGTTGTGTTTGAAGGGCAAGATAAGCCCAGGGTCCCCCTACTACTTTGTCATCTTAACTCATCCTTCTCAAGTAACATCTTTGGTTGGGAGATTTTTGAGTAATGATTCAATTTCTTTGCTGGTCTGTTCAAGTTTTCTATTCCTTCCTGTTTCAGTTTTGGTAGTTTATGTGTCTAAGAATTTATCCATGTCTTCCAGGTTGCCCAGTTTGTTGGAATATAATTCTTCATAATGGTCTTTTATAATTGTTTTATTTCTGTGGTGTTAGTTTTTACTTGTCTTTTCTAATTTGTGATTTTATTTACCTGGGTCTTTTATTTTTGTCAAGTCTGGTTAGGGGTTTATCAATTTTATTATTATTTTTCTTTTACACACCTATTCCTCGTTTCACTGGCATTTTTTTTGTTTGTTTCTATATCACTTATTTCTGCTCTAATTTTTCTTATTTCCCTTCTGTTGGCTTTAGGCTTTGTTTGTTGTTCTTTTTCTAGTTCCTTTAGGTGTAAGGTTATGTTGTTTATTTGAGATATTTCTGGTAGGCCAGTTTTGTTACTCCTCCCCTGTTAGGACTGCTTTTGCTGTATCCCAAATGTTTTGAAGCATCAAATTTCATTTTTATTTCTTTCCATGTATTTTTTAATGCTGATTTATTTTTGAGAGAGAGAGAGCATGAGCAGGGGAGGGGCAGGGAGAGAGGGAGACACAGAATCTGAAGCAGGTTCCAAGCACCCATGCTGACAGTGCAGAGCCTGATGTGGGGCTCAAACCCACGAACTGTGGGATCATGACATGAGCTGAATTCAGACACTCAACCAACTGAGCCATGCAGGCTCCCCTGTTTCCGTGTATTTTTCAAAATTTCATCCTTCCTTTCCTGGTTGACCCATTCATTCTTTAGTAGCATATTGTTTAACCTCCATGTATTTGTGGTCTTTCCAAATTTTTTCTTGTGGTTGACTTCTAGTTTCATAGTGTGTTCAGACAATATTCATGTTATGATCTCAATCTCTTTGTACTTGTTGAAATCTGTTTTGTGACCTAGTATGTAATCTATTCTGGAGAATGTCCCATGTACACTTGAAAAAAATGTATATTCTGCTGCTTTAGGAATGTTCTAAATATATCTGTGAAGTCCATATGGTTCAGTGTGTGTGTCATTCAAAGCCATTGTTTCCTTGTTGATTTTCTGCTTAGATCAACGATGCATTGATGTAATTGAGGTGGTAAAATTCCCTACTATTATTGTATTATTATCAATTAGTTCCTTTTTTTGTTATTAATTATTTTATATATTTCCATGCGTCAATTTTGGGGCATAAATATTTACAATTGTTAGATCTTCTTGTTGGATAGACCCTTTTATTATGATATAGTGCCTTTCTTCATCTCTTGTTACAGTCTTTGATTTACAATCCTGTTTGTCTGATACAAGTTTTGCTACTCTGGCTTTCTTTTGACTTGAATTTGCATTATAAATATTTCTCCATCTCTTCACCTTCAACCTGCAGGTATCTTTAGGTCTAAAGTGAGTCTCTTGGGGCACCTGGGTGCCTCAGTGGGTTAAGCAGCTGACTTCAGCTCAGGTCATGATCTCACGGTTTGTGGGTTCGAGCCCTGTGTCAGGCTCTTTGCTGACAGCTCAGAGCCTAGAGCCTGCGTCAGATTCTGTGTCTTCCTCTCTCTCTGCCCCTCCCCTGCTGCTGCTCTGTTTTTCTCTCTGTCTCAAAAATAAATAAACATTAAATACATTTAAAATGAGTCCCTTGTAGGGAGCTTGTAGAGGATTCTTATTATTTTCTTTATCAACTCTGTCATACTATCTTTTGGTTGGAACAAAATGCTCCAATTTACATTCCACTTACATTCAAAATAGTTATTGGTAGATATGTATTTATTGCAATTTTATTACTTATTTTGTTGTGGTTTCTGGAGATTTTTCTCTGTCCCTTTGTAGTCTTTGTCTCTTTTGGTCATTCCCTCCCACTTAAAAAGTCCCCTTTCATTTTTGTTTTGCAGTGCTGGTTTAGTGGTCATGAACTCCTCTAGTTTTTGTTTATATATAGGAAAACTCTTTATCTTTCCTTCTACTCTATTCAATGCAAATTTTTCCCATTCAGCAAAATGAATATATCATGCCACTAACTTTGGCTTGCCAAGTTTCTGTTGAGATATCTCCAGCTAGGTTTATGGGTCTTAACTTGTAAGTTAAGGGCTTTTTTTTTTGTCTTCCTGCTTTTAGGATTTTTTTGTAATCACTATATATTAAAATTGTAATTACAATATGTCTTGGTATTGGCCTGCTTTGTTGATTTTTATGGGAGTTCTCTGTGCCTCCTGGATTTGGATATCTGTTTCCTTCCCCAGATTAGGGAAGTTTTCAGCTATTATTTACTTAAACCCCCTTTTCTCTCTATTCTTCTGTAACTCCTATTGTAGGAATGTTATTACATTTGATGGAGGCACTGTGTTCTCCAAGCCTATTGTCGTGACTCATAATTCTTTTTTCTCTTTTTTGTTCAGCTTTATTATTTTCCATTATCCTATCTTCTATATCAGTTATTCCTCCTCCTACTTCTTCCATTATTGTGGTCATTATATACAGTCAATTTCAAATCTCAATTATTGCATTTTTCATTTCTAAGTGCTTTACACAAGCCAGCAAATATCTTTAAGATAGTTGCTTTAAATTCTCCATCAGGCATATTACTTTTATCTGTTTCAATTAAATATCTGGTCGTGATCTTTTCTTCTTTCTTTTCTTCTTCTGTCTTGGCATTTGTCTAAGTTTCAGTCTTATTCTTTGTGTTAGAAAACCCTGTTAATGTTTCCTGTTCTTGAGAATAATGGCTTTATGAAGAAGAGGTCATATAGTGTCCAGGGATTGGTGCTTCAGGTAGTGTCTCTGGTGTGTGCTGCATGCATTCTCTTGCTGTGTTTTGGCTGTTCTATCCTTCAAGCCCATTTTCTGCAGTGGCTCTCCTAGCCTTCAGTGGGCAGTGCTTGACCCTTGGCCATAGTGTGGCCAGTTTTAACCAGGTGTGCTCTATTCTGCTTGTTAAATGAGACGTGATACTACGTCCACTAGAACTGAAGCCTTTTGGAATGGTCTGGTTGGGAAACTTTTTGTGTCTGGGTGTTTTTGCTGTTCTTTTGGGGTAAGGGGCTTGTTGGTCCTTATGCACACTTTCTCAAGAAATGTAGTACCAACAGGGCACTGAGGGAGCAGGACTTGGTATAAGCAGGTTAGGCAGCCAGTGTCAGCACTGTGCCATTTACTGCAGGTGATTCTGTAATTATACTGAGGGGCAAGGGAGGGAAATGGCATCAGCCAGCTCCTTTGTCCTTGGAGAGGAGTCTCCATGCTAGCTGCACTCAGAGAAGCACCCCAACAAAAGTGAATAATTTCCCTATGCATGTCCCAGGTGTTTTTCAGATAACTGTTTTTCATGTTGTCTGTCTCCTAGTTACTTGCCTGCCTGGAACAGCACAGTGCTCTTTGTGCAGTATCCCAGCTAAGACTGCTGACTTTAAAAACTCCAGAATTTAGGAAAGTGCTGTGCCAGGGACCTGAACTGGTCTTCTAGGGGAAGGTCTCACCATGCTGGGACTGATGCAGATTTGACTAAGAATGGCAGTCACACCAGAGTGCAGAGGTGTTGTATTTGGAGCAAGGAAACTAAACTGGCAGTATCCGAGTTAGCCATCCTCAGCAGGTGTCTCTGTGCCTATGTGGGCAGTGGGGGAAGGAAATTGCACCTACTGGCTGGATTGTCTCTGGAGAGACATTTCTGTGAACACCACCTCTCACAGTTGGAATCCAAGAACAGTGAACAGTCTTTCCCCCCATGTACGTTAGGTAATCCTCAGATCACACCATCTGCCCCAGGGTTTTTTGCCAACCTTCTCTCCAGGAATAGGGCAGCAACCTTAAATCTCTATCCCAGCCAAGCCCTCTGACCTTTAAAACTCCTGTCTTTGAGCGCCAATGGCTGCAAAAACTCATGAAATTCAGCCCCTCTCGTTTTCCAGCCCATTGCTTTGGGGAAGTGTTCTCCTTGTGGGGTTCCTGCATACTCCTCTCTCTCTCTCTCTCTCTCTCTCTCTGTCTCTGTCTCTCTGTCTCTCTCTGTCTCTCTCTCTCTCTCTATTTCTCTCTCTCACACACACATACACACACACACCCCTCTCTTAGAGACCAAGGATTCATCTCCTTTGCAGCACCTGAATTCTGTTTCTCTCTCAAGCCAAGTCTCCACACTTCCTACCTTCCTCAGTGTGGCTTCTCTCCCTCTAGTTGTGAAGTTTGTTCTACCAATCCTCAGGTCAATTTCTTGGGTGTGCAGAATGATTTGATAGATACCTAATTATGTTTCAGGGACAAGACTAGAGTCCTCCTATTACACCACCATCTTCAAGACGCGAGTCCGTTATTGATCTCTTTATCTTGAAATGATCTTGCATCTCATACATGAATCATATATGATCATGATGTAAATATTTTAAATATGCTTTTGAAATTCACTTTGCTAGTATTGAGAATATCTCCATCTAAATTCATCATGGATGTTGAACTATAATTTTATTTTAGTTTAGTTTTCATTTCTGGCTTTGCTATCAGGGTAATGTTAGCTTCATAAATTGAGTTAAATCTCACTTCTTCAATTTTTTTGAAGAGTTTGATGGGGCATTCTGGGTGGCTCAGTCTGTTAAGCGTCCAACTCTGGATTTCAGCTCAGGTTATCATCTTACAGTGGTGATATCAAGCCCTGTGTTGGGGTCCTCGCTGGGTACAAAGCCTATTTAAGGTTCTCTCCTTCTACCTCTGCCCCTCCCCACTTATTAACATGCACTTGCACTGTCTCTGTCGAAATAAATAAATAAATAAATAGGTTGAGAAACTACAGCATTGATTATACTTTAAATGTTTCATAAAATTAACCATTGAAACCATATGTTGGTGGGATTTTTCTCTGGAGGATTTTGATTACTGATTTAATCTTTTACTAGTTATTGGCCTGTTTATACTATTCTGTTTCTTCATGATTCTGTATTCTTAGGGTGTATATCACTAGGAATGTATTAATTTCTTCTAGGTTGTCCATTTTTTGGTTTATAATTTTTCATAGGGTTCTCTCGTTATTCTTTGTATTTCTGGTATATTGAATTTTAGTGAGTGCATATATGTTTAAAATTGTACTATCTTCTTGACGAAATGACTCGCTTATCATTATATAATTACCTTCTTTGTCTCTTGTGAAAGATTTTTGTTAAAAAAAATTAAAACGGGCGCCTGGGTGGCTCAGTATGTTGAGCATCCGACTTTGGCTCAGGTCATGATCTCATGGTTCATAAGTTCGAGCCCCGCATCGGGCTCTGTGCTGATGGCTCAGAGCCTGGAGCCTACTTTGGATTCTGTGTTTCCCCCACTCTCTGCCTCTCCCATGCTCATGCTCTGTCTCTCTTTGTCTCAAAAATAAATAAACATTAAAAACTTAAAGCTTATTTTGTATTAAGTATAGGTCACCGCTGCTTTGTTTTGTTTTGTTGTTGTTATTGTTGAATTAATGACCTTTGCTATCCCTTGACTCAGCCTATGTGTTTCCTTATAGCTAAAATGAGTCTATTATAGACAGCACACAGGTAACTTTTATTTTATCCATTTATCTACTCTATATTTTTTAATGAGATAATAATCCATTTACACTTAAAGTAGCTATTTTTAGTTATTGATAGGGCTCCTGGGTGGCTCAGTTAAACATCAGACTCTTGACATCAGCTCAGGTGATGATACTATTTTTTTTTTTTTTTTTGGTGTTTGTTCGTTTATTTTATTTTAATATTTATTTTTTAAATTTACATCTAAATTAGTTAGCATATAGTGAAACAATGATTTCAGGAGTAGATTCCTTAGTGCTCCTTATATATTTAGCCCATCCCCCTTCCCACAACCACTTCAGTAACCCTCAGTTTGTTCTCCATGTTTATGAGTCTCTTCTGTTTTATCCCGCTCCCTGTTTTTATATTATTTTTGTTTCCCTTCTCGTATGTTCATCTGTTTTGTCCCTTAAAGTCCTCACATGAGTGAAGTCATATAATTTTTGTCTTTCTCTAACTAATTTCACTTAGCATAATACCCTCCAGCTCCATCCACACAGTTGCAAATGGCAAGATTTCATTCTTTTTGATTGCCAAGTAATACTCCTTTGTGTGTGCGTGCGTGTGTGTGTGTGTGTGTGTGTATATACATATATATATATATATATATATATATATACCACGCTCTTTATCCACTCATCATTGATGGACATTTGGGCTCTTTACATACTTTGGCTATTGTGGATAGTACTGGTATAAACATTGGGGTGCATGTGTCCCTTCAAAGCAGCACACCTTTATACCTTGTATAAATGGCTAGTACTGCAATTGCTGGGTTGTAGGGTAGTTCTATTATTATTTATTTTTTATTATTTTCATTTTTTAAACTTAATTTTATTTTTTAATATCAAATTTATTGTCAAATTAGTTTCCATGCAACACCCAGTGTTCATCCCAACAGGTGCCCTCCTCAATACCCATCACCCACCCTCCTCTCCCTCCCACCCCTCATCAACCCTCAGCTTGCTCTCAGTTTTTAAGAGTCTCTTATGCTTTATCTCTCTCCCTCTCTAACCTTTTTTTGTCCTTCCCCTCCCACATGGTCTTCTGTTAAGTTTCTCAGGATCCACATAAGAGTGAAAACACATGGTATCTGTTTTTCTCTATATGACTTATTTCACTTAGCAGAACACTCTCCAGTTCCATCCACGTTGCTACAAAGGGCCATATTTCGTTCTTTCTCATTACCACGTAGTATTCCATTCTGTATATAAACCACAACTTCGTTACCCACTTATCAGTTGATGGACATTTAGACTCTTTCCATAATTTGGCTATTGTTGAGAGTGCTGCTATAAACGTTGGGGTATAAGTGTCCCTATGCATCAGCCCTCCTGTATCCCTTGGGTAAATTTCTAGCAGTGCTATTGCTGGGTCATAGGGTAGATCTATTTTTAATTCTTTGAGGAAACTCCACCCTGTTTTCCAGAGTGGCTGCACCAGTTTGTATTCCCACCAACAGTGCAAGAAGGTTCCCACTTCTCCACATCTTCTCCAGCATCTATAGCCTCCTGATTTTTTCATTTCAGCCACTCTGACTGGCGTGAGGTGGTATCTGAGTGTGGTTTTGATTTGTATTTCCCTGATGAGGAGCGACGTTGAGAATCTTTTCATGTGCCTGTTGGCCATCTGGATGTCTTCTTTAGAGAAGTGTCTATTCATGTTTTTTACCCATTTCTTCACTGGATTATTTGTTTTTTGGGTGTGGAGTTTCGTAAGCTCTTTATAGATTTTGGATACTAGCCCTTTGTCTGATATGTCATTTGCAAATATCTTTTCCCATTCTGTTGGTTGACTTTTAGCTTTGTTGATTGTTTCCTTTGCAGTGCAGAAACTTATTGTCTTCATGAGGTCCCAATAGTTCATTTTTGCTTTTACTTCCCTTGCCTTTGGGGATGTGTCAAGTAAGAAATTGCTGCGGCTGAGGGCAGAAAGGTTTTTCCTGCTTTCTCCTCCCGCGTTTTGATGGTTTCTTGTCTCATATTCAAGTCCTTTATCCATTTTGAGTTTATTTTTGTGACTGGTGTCAGAAAGTGGCCTAGTTTCATTCTTTTGCATGTTGCTGCCCAGTTCTCCCAGTACCATTTGTGAAAGAGACTGTCTTTTTTCCATTGGATATTCGTTCTTGCTTTGCCAAAGATTAGTTAACCATACTTTTGTGTGTCTCTATTCTATTCCATTGGTCTATGTGTCTGTTTTTTGTGCCAATACCATGCTGTCTTGAGGACCACATTAATAAAAGAAAAGAAAGAAAAGAAAAGACAGAAAAGAAAAGAAAAGAAGAGAACCATATGATCCTGTCAATTGATGCATAGAAAGCATTTGACGAAATTCAGTATCCTTTCTTAACACAAACACTCAAGAAATTCGGGATTGAAGGAACATACATAAACATCATAAAAGCCACTTATGAAAAGCCCACAGTTAATATCATACTCAATGAGGAAAAACTGACAGCTTTCCCCCTGACATCAGAAACATGACAAAGATTTCCACTCTCACTGTTGTTGTTTCACATACTGTTGGAAGTTCTAACATCAGCAATCAGACAACAAAAGGAAATCAAAGGCATCAAAATTGGCAAAGATGAAGTCAAGCCTTCATTTTTTGCAGATGACATGATTTTATACATGGAAAACCAGATAGACTCCACCAAAAGTCTGGTAGAACTGATACATGAATTCAGCAAAGTCACAGGATACAAAATCAATGTACAGAATTCAGTTGCATTCTTATACACTAATAATAAAGCAACAGAAAGACAAATAAAGAAACTGATCCCATTCACAATTGGACCAAGAAACATAAAATACCTAGGAATCAACCTAACCAAAGATGTAAAAAATCTGTATGCTGAAAACTATAGAAAGCTTACGAAGGAAATTGAAGAAGATATAAAGAAATGGAAAAACATCCCGTACTCATAGATTGGAAGAATAAATATTGTTAAAATGTCAATACTACCCAAAGCTATCTACACATTCAATGCAATCCCAATCAAACTTGCACCAGCATTCTTCTTGAGTCTAACACAAGCAATCTTGATATAGAAGGGGGGAACCAGAAGATGGCGGCTTAGGAGTAAGCTGGGCTCACCGCGCATCCTGCTGATCACTTAGATTCCACCTACATCTGCCTAACTAACCCAGAAAACCACCAGAAACTAGCAGAACGGAGTCTCCGGAGCCAAGCGCAGACGAGAGGCCCACGGAAGAGGGTAAGAAGGGTGGAGAGGTGGTGCGCGCTCCACGGACTGGCAGGAGGAGGCTGGGGCGGTGGGGAGGCCTGCCGGCCAAGCAGAGACCCAGAGTCTGGCTCGCAAAAGTGGAGGGGCCAGACGAAGTGTGTTCCAACAGCAAGCGGGACTTGCTTAGCATCTGGGAGGTCATAAGATAACAGCTCTGTTCGGAAAGCAGAAAGCCTGGAGGACAAAGGAAGGGAGAGTTGCTGAGCCCCCAGATGACAGAGCTCAGTTTGGTGGGGAACAAAGGCGCTCTCCAGCGCCATATCCCTCACCCATCCCCCAGTCAAAACCCAAAGGGAACCAGTTCCTGCCAGGGAACTTGCTTGCTCCCTGCAAACACCCAACACTGTGCTTCTGCGGAGCCACCCCTCGGGCGGCGGGTCTGACTCCCTCCCGCTGCCACAGGGCCCCTCCTGAAGTGGATCACCTAAGGAGAAGTGAGCTAAGCCAGCCGCTCCTGTCCCTGTGAAACTTGCCTACACACCCCAGGTAATACACCAGATCCCCAGCTCCACAAGCCTGGCAGTGTGCAAGTAGCCCAGATGGGCCACACCACCCCACAGTGAATCCCGCCCCTAGGAGAGGGGAAGAGAAGGGACACACCAGTCTGACTGTGGACACAGTGGTGAGCCGGGCAGACATCAGGTATGACTGCGACTCCGCCCACCAGCTCCAGTTATATACCACAGCACAAGGGAAGTGCCCTGCAGGTCCGCACCACTCCAGGGACTATCCAAAATGACCAAACTGAAGAATTCCCCTCAGAGGAATCTCCAGGAAATAACAACAGCTAATGAACTGATCAAAAAGGATTTAAGTTAATATAACAGAAAGTTAATTTAGAAAAATAGTCATAAACTTAATCGCTGGGCTTGAAAACAGTATAGAGGACAGCAGAGAATCTCTTGCTACAGAGATCAAGGGACTAAGGAACAGTCAGGAGGAGCTGAAAAACGCTTTAAACGAAATGCAAAACAAAATGGAAACAACGACGGCTCGGATTGAAGAGGCAGAGTAGAGAATAGGTGAACTAGAAGATAAAGTTATGGAAAAAGAGGAAGCTGAGAAAAAGAGAGATAAAAAAAATCCAGGGATATGAGGGGAAAATTACAGAACTAAGTGACACACTAAAAAGAAATAATATACGCATAATTGGTATCCCAGAGGAGGAAGAGAGAAAGAAAGGTGCTGAAGGTGTACTTGAAGAAATAATAGCTGAGAACTTCCTTGAACTGGGGAAGGAAAAAGGCATTGAAATCCAAGAGGCACAGAGAACTCCCTTCAGACGTAACTTGAATCGATCTTCTGCAAGACATAGCATAGTGAAACTGGCAAAATACAAGGATAAAGAGAAAATTCTGAAAGCAGCAAGAGATGAACGTGCCCTAACTTATAAAAGGAGACCTATAAGACTCATGACTGATCTCTCTTTTGAAACTTGGCAGGCCAGAAAGACATGGCAGGAGATCTTCAATGTGATGAACAGAAAAATATGCAGCCGAGAATCCTTTATCCAGCCAGTCTGTCATTTAGAATAGAAGGAGAGATAAAGGTCTTCCCAAAAAAAACAAAAACTGAAGGAATTCATCACCACTAAACCAGCCCTACAAGAGATCCTAAGGGGGATCCTGTGAGACAAAGTAACAGAGACATCGCTACAAGCATAAAACATACAGACATCACAATGACTCTAAACCCGTATCTTTCTATAATAACACTGAATGTAAATGGACTAAATGCGCCAACCAAAAGACATAGGGTATCAGAATGGATAAAAAAACAAAACCCATCTATTTGCTGTCTACAAGAGACTCATTTTAGATCTGAGGACACCTTTAGATTGAGAGTGAGGGGATGGAGAACTATTTATCATGCTACTGGAAGCCAAAAGAAAGCTGGAGTAGCCATACTTATATCAGACAAACTAGACTTTAAATTAAAGGCTGTAACAAGAGATGAAGAAGGGCATTATATAATAATTACAGGGTCTGTCCATCAGGAAGAGCTAACAACTATAAATGTCTATGCACCGAATACTGGAGCCCCCAATGATATGAAACAATTACTCACAAACAAAAGCAACCTTATTGATAAGAATGTGGTAATTCCAGGGGACTTTAACACTCCTCTTAAAGAAATGGATAGATCATCTAGACACACAGTCAATAAGGAAACAAGGGCCCTGAATGAGACATTGGATCAGATGGACTTGACAGATCTATTTAGAACTCTGCATCCCAAAGCAACAGAATAGACTTTCTTCTCTAGTGCACATGGAACATTCTCCAAGATAGATCATATACTGGGTCACAAAACAGTCCTTCATAAGTATACAAGAATTGAAATCATACCATGCATACTTTCAGACCACGATGCCATGAAGCTTGAAATCAACCACAGGAAAAAGTCTGGAAAACCTCCAAAAGCATGGAGGTTAAAGAACACCCTACTAAAGAATGAGTGGGTCAACCAGGCAATTAGAGAAGAAATTAAAAAATATATGGAAACAAGCGAAAATGAAAATACAACAATCCAAATGCTTTGGGATGCAGCGAAGGCAGTCCTGAGAGGAAAATACATTGCAATCCAGGCCTATCTCAAGAAACAAGAAAAATCCCAAATACAAAATCTAACAGCACACCTAAAGGATAGAAGCAGAACAGCAAAGGCAGCCTAAACCCAGCAGAAGAAGAGAAATAATAAAGATCAGAGCAGAAATAAACAATATAGAATCTAAAAAACTGTAGAGCAGATCAACGAAACCAAGAGTTGGTTTTGTGAAAAAATAAAATTGACAAACCTCTAGCCAGGCTTCTCAAAAAGAAAAGGGACATGACCCAAATAGATAAAATCATGAATGAAAATGGAATTGTTACAACCAATCCCTCAGAGATACAAACAATTATCAGGGAATACTATGAAAAATTATATGCCAACAAATTGGACAACCTGGAAGAAATGGACAAATTCCTAAACACCAACACTCTTCCAAAACTCAATCAGGAGGAAATAGAAAGCTTGAACAGACCCATAACCAGCGATGAAATTGAATCGGTTATCAAAAATCTCCCAACAAATGAGTCCAGGACAAGATCGCTTCCCAGGGGAGTTCTACCAGACATTTCAAGCAGAGATAATACCTATCCTTCTCAAGCTATTCCAAGAAATAGAAAGGGAAGGAAAACTTCCAGACTCATTCTATGAAGCCAGTATTACTTTGATTCCCAAACCAGACAGAGACCCAGTAAAAAAAGAGAACTACAGGCCAATATCCCTGATGAATATGGATGCAAAAATTCTCAATAAGATACTAGCAAATCGAATTCAACAGCATATAAAAAGAATTATTCACCATGATCAAGTGGGATTATTCCTGGGATGCAGGGCTGGTTCAACATTCGCAAATCAATCAACGTGATACATCACATTAATAAAAGAAAAGATAAGAACCTGTCAATTGATGCAGGAAAGGTCTTTGACAAAATCCAGCACCCTTTCTATATAAAAACCCTCGAGAAAGTTGGGATAGAAGGAACATACTTAAACATCATAAAAGCCATTTATGAAAAGCCCACAGCTAACATCATCCTCAATGGGGAAAAACTGAGAGCTTTTTCCCTGAGATCAGGAGCACGACAGGGATGCCCACTCTCGCCGCTGTTCTTTAACATAGTGTTGGAAGTTCTAGCATCAGCAATCAGACAACAAAAGGAAATCAAAGGCATCAAAATTGGCAAAGATGAAGTCAAGCTTTCGCTTTTTGCAGATGACATATCATACATGGAAAATCCGATAGACTCCACCAGAAGTCTGCTAGAACTGATACATGAATTCAGCAAAGTTGCAGGATACAAAATCAATGTACAGAAATCAGTTGCATTCTTATACACTAACAATGAAGCAACAGAAAGACAAATAAAGAAACTGATCCCATTCACAATAGCACCAAGAAGCATAAAATACCTAGGAATCAACCTAACCAAAGATGTAAAAGATCTGTATGCTGAAAACTATAGAAAGCTTATGAAGGTAATTGAAGAAGATATAAAGAAATGGAAAAACATTCCCTGCTCATGGATTGGAAGAGTAAATATTGTCAAAATGTCAATACTACCCAAAGCTATCTACACATTCAATGCAATCCCAATCAAAATTGCACCAGCATTCTTCTCAAAGCTAGAACAAGCAATTCTAAAATTCATATGGAACCACAAAAGGCCCTGAATAGCCAAAGTAATTTTGAAGAGGAAGACCAAAGCAGGAGGCATCACAATCCCATACTTTAGCCTCTACTACAAAGCTGTCATCATCAAGACAGCATGGTATTGGCACAAAAACAGACACATAGACAAATGGAATAGAATAGAAACCCCAGAACTAGACCCACAAAAGTATGGCCAATTAATCTTTGACAAAGCAGGAAAGAACATCCAATGGAAAAAAGACAGCCTCTTTAACAAATGGTGCTGGGAGAACTGGACAGCAACATGGAGAAGGTTTTACCTAGACCACTTTCTCACACCATTCACAAAAATAAACTCAAAATGGATAAAGGACCTGAATGTGAGACAGGAAACCATCAAAACCCTAGAGGAAAAAGCAGGAAAAGACCTCTCTGACCTCAGCCGTAGCAATCTCTTACTCGACACATCCCCAAAAGCAAGGGAATTAAAAGCAAAAATGAATTACTGGGACCTTATGAAGATAAAAAGCTTCTGCACAGCAAAGGAAACAACCAACAAAACTAAAAGGCAACTAACGGAATGGGAAAAGATCTTTGCAAATGACATATCGGACAAAGGTCTAGTATCCAAAATCTATAAAGAGCTCACCAAACTCCACACCCGAAAAACAACCCAGTGAAGAAATGGGTAGAAAACATGAATAGACACTTCTCTAAAGAAGACATCCTGATGGCCAACAGGCAAATGAAAAGATGCTCAACGTCGCTCGTCATCAGGGAAATACAAATCAAAACCACACTCAGGTATCACCTCACGCCAGTCAGAGTGGCCAAAATGAACAAATCAGGAGACTATAGGTGCTGGTGAGGATGTGGAGAAACGGGAACCTTCTTGCACTGTTGGTGGGAATGCAAACTGATGCAGCAGCTCTGGAAAACAGTGTGGAGGTTCCTCAGAAAACTAAAAATAGACCTACCCTATGACCCAGCAATAGCACTGCTAGGAATTTACCCAAGGGATACATGAGTACTGATGCATAGGGGCACTTGTACCCCAATGTTTATAGCAGCACTCTCAACAATAGCCAAATTGTGGAAAGAGCCTAAATGTCCATCAACTGATGAATGGATAAAGAAATTGTGGTTTATATACACAATTGAGTACTACATGGCAATGAGAAAGAACGAAATATGGCCCTTTGTAGCAACGTGGATGGAACTGGAGAGTGTGATGCTAAGTGAAATAAGCCATACAGAGAAAGACAGATACCATATGTTTTCACTCTTATGTGGATCCTGAGAAACTTAACAGAAACCCATGGGGGAGGAGAAGGAAAAAAAAAGTGGTTAGAGTGGGAGAGAGCCAAAGCCTAAGAGACTCTTAAAAACTGAGAACAAACTGAGGGTTGATGAGGGGTGGGAGGGAGGGGAGTGTGGGTGATGGGTATTGAGGAGGGCACCTTTTGGGATGAGCACTGGGTGTTGTATGGAAACCAATTTAATAATAAATTTCATATATTGAAAAAAAAAGTTTCTGATAGAAGCTGTCAAAGAAAAATAAAAAATAAAACAAGCAATCTTAAAATTTGTATGGAACCACAAAAGACCCTGAATTGCTAAAGTGATTTTGAAGAAGACCAAAGCAGGAGGCATCACAATCCCAGATTTTAGCCTCTACTACAAAGCTTTAGATTTTTTGAGGAACCTCAATACTGTTTTCCACAGTGTCTGCACCAGCTTGCATTCCCACCAGCAATGCAAGAGATCCTCTTTCTCCGCATCCTTGCCAACATCCATTGTTGCCTGAGTTGTTAATGTTAGCCATTCTGACAGGTTTAAGGTGGTATCTCATCGTGGTTTTGATTTGTATTTCCTTGATGATGAGTGATGTTGAGCATTTTTTTCACATGTCGGTTGGCCATCTGGTTGTCTTCCTTGGAGAAGTGTCTATTCATATCTTTTGCCCATTTCTTCAGTGGATTATTTGTTTTTTGGATGTTGAGCGTGATGAGTTCTTTATTGATTTTGGATAATAACCCTTTACCTGGTGTGTCATTTGCAAATATCTTCTCCCATTCTTCTGTTGCCTTTTAGTTTTCCTGTTTCCTTCACTGTGCAGAAGATTTTTATTTTGAGGAGGTCTTAGTAGTTCATTTTTGCTTTTTATCCCTTGCCTCCAGAGACGTGTTGAGTTAAGAAATTGTGCGGCCAAGGACAAAGAGGTTTTTGCCTTCTTTCCCCTCGAGGATTTTGATGCCTTCCTGTCTTACATTGAGGTCTTTCATCCATCTTGAATTTATTTTTGTGTATGGTATAAGAAAGTAGTCCACATTCATTTTTCTGCATGTCGCTGTCCAGTTTTCCAGTTTTCAAACCAAATGGAATCTTTTTCCATTTCTTTGTGGTTTCTTCAATTTCTTTCATCAGCTTTCTATAGTTTTCAGTGTATAGATTTTTTATCTCTTTGGTTAGATTTATTCCTGCCTATTTTATGGTTTTTGGTGCAACTGTAAATGGGATCGATTCCTTGAATTCTCTTTCAGTCCCTTCAGTTTTGGTGTATAGGAATGCAACAGATTTCTGTGCGTTGATTTTGTATCCTGCAACTTTGCTGAATTAATGCATCAATTCTAGCAGTTTTTTGGTGGAATTTTTGGGTTTTCCATATAGAGTATCCTGTCACCTGCGAAGAGTGAAAGTTTGACCTCATCCTGGCCAATTTGGATACCTTTTATTTTTTTGTGTTGTCCTATTGCAGAGGCTAAGACTTCCAATACTATGTTGAATAACAGTGGTGAGAGTGGACATCCCTGTCTTGTTCCTGGCCTTAGGGGGAAAGCTCTCATTTTTTCCCCATTGAGGATGATATTAGTGTTGGGTCATTCATATATGGCTTTTATGATCTCGAGGTACGATCCTTCGATCCCGACCTTCTTGCAGTTTTTATCAAGAAAGGATGCTGAATTTTGTCAAATGCTTTCTCTGCATCTATTGAGAGGATCATGTGGCTCTTATCCTTTCTTTTATTGATGGGATGAATCATGTTAATTGTTTTGCGGATATCAAACCAGCCCTGCATCCCAGGTATAAATCCCACTTGGTGGTGGTGAATAATTTTTTTAGTATATTGTTGGAGCCAGTTGGCTAATATCTTATTGAGGATTTTTGCATCCATGTTCATCAGGGAAATTGGTCCATAGTTCTCCTTTTTAGTGGGGTCTCTGTCTGGTTTTGAAATCAGGGTAATGCTGGCTTCATAAAAAGAGTTTGGAAGTTTTCCTTCCATTTCTATTTTTTGGAACATTCTCAAGGGAATATATGTTAACTTTTCCTTAAATGTTTGGTAGAATTCCCCTGGAAAGCCATCTGGCCCTGGACTCTTTTTATTTGGCAGATTTTTGATTACTAATTCGATTTCTTTACTGGTTATGGGTCTATTCAAATTTTCTATTTCTTCCTGTTTCAGTTTTGGTAGTGTATATGTTTCTAGGAATTTGTCCATTTCTTTGAGGTTGCCCATTTTATTGGCATATAATTGCTCATAATATTCTCTTATCATTGTTTTTATTTCTGCTCTGTTGGTTGTGATCTCTCCTCTTTCATTCTTGATTTTATTTATTTCGGTCCTTTCTTTTTGCTTTTTGATCAAACTGGCTAGTGGTTTGTCAATTTTGTTAATTCTTTCAAAAAACCAGCTTCTGGTTTCATTGATCTATTCTACTGGGTTTTGTTTGTTTGTTTTGATAGCATTAATTTCTGCTCTAATCTTTATTATTTCCTGTCTTCTGTTGCTTTTGGGTTTTATTTGCTGTTCCTTTTCCAGCTCCTTAAGGTATAGGGTTACGTTGTGTATCTGAGATCTTTCTTACTTCTTTAGGATGCCTGGATTGCTATATACTTTCCTCTTATGACCGCCTTTGCTGCATCCTATAGGTTTTGCCTTGTGGTGTTATCATTTTACTTGACTTCCATATACTTTTTAAATTCCTCTTTAACTTCTGGTTAGCCCATTCATTCTTTGGTAGGATGTTCTTCAGTCTCCAAGTATTTGTTACCTTTCCAAATTTTTTTCTTGTGGTTCGTTTTGAGTTTCATACCATTGTGCTCTGAAAATATGCATGGTATGATCTTAATCTTTTTGTACTTAGGGCTGATTTCTGTCCCAGTATATGGTCTATTCTGTAGAACGTTCCATGTGCACTGGAGAAGAATGTATATTCTGCTGCTTTAGGATGAAATGTTCTGAATATATCTGCTAAGTCTATCTGGTCCAGTGTGTCATTCAAAGCCATTGTTTCCTTGTTGATGTTTTGATTAGATGATGTCTCCATTGCTTTGAGTTGGGTGTTGAAATCTCCTCCTATTATGGTATTACTATCAATGAATTTCTTTATGTTTGTGATTAATTGATTTATGCATTTGGGTGCTCTCACATTTGGCACATAAATGTTTACAATTGTTAGGTCTTCTTGATCTATAGACCCTTGATTATGATATAATGCCCTTCTGCATCTCTTGATACAGTCTTTATTTTAAAGTCTAGATTGTCTGATATAAGTATGGCTACTCCAGCTTTCTTTTGTTAACCATTAGCATGATAGATGGTTCTCCATCTCCTTATTTTCAATATGAGGGTATCTTTAGGTCTAAAGTGGGTCTCTTGTAAATAGCATATAAATGGATCTTGTTTTCTTATCCATTCTGTTACCCTATGTGTTTTTTTTAAATTTTTTTTCAACGTTTATTTATTTTTGGGACAGAGAGATACAGAGCATGAACGGGGGAGGGGCAGAGAGAGAGGGAGACACAGAATCGGAAACAGGTTCCAGGCTCTGAGCCATCAGCCCAGAGCCTGACGTGGGGCTCGAACTCCCCGACCGCGAGATCGTGACCTGGCTGAAGTCGGACGCTCAACCGACTGCGCCACCCGGGCGCCCCTACCCTATGTGTTTTGATTGGAGCATTGAGTCCATTGACCTTTAGGGTGAGTACTGAAAGATATGAATTTATTGCCTTTATGATGCTTCTAGAGTTGGAGTTTCTGGTGGTGTTTTCTGTTCCTTTCTAGTCTTTGTTGCCTTTTGTCTTTTTTTTTCTGTTCTCCCCTCAGATAGTCCCCCTTAAAATTTCTTGCAGGGCTGGTTTAGTGGTCACAAACTCCTTTAATTTTTGTGTGTCTGGGAAACTTTTTATCTCTCCTTCTATTTTGAATGACAGCCTTGCTGGATAAAGAATTCTTGGCTGCATGTTTTTCTGATTCAGCACATTGAATATATCCTGCCACTCTTTTCTGGCCTGCCAAGTGTCTGTGGATAGGTCTGCTGCAAACCTGATATGTCTTCCCTTATAGGTTAAGGACTTTTTTCCATTGCTGCTTTCATGATTCTCTCCTTGCCTGAGTATTTTGTGAATTTGACTATGATATGCCTTGTTGATGGTCAGGTTTTTTTTAATCTATTGGGGGTCCTCTATGCTTCCTGGATTTTGATGTCTGTGTCTTTCCCCAGTTTGGGAAAGTTTTCTGCTATGATTTGCTCACATAACCCTTCTACCCCTTCTTCTCTCTCTTCATCTTCTATCCTTACTTCTCTCTCTTCATCTTCATCCCTTATGATTCTGATGTTGTCCCTTTTTAATGAGTCACTGATTTCTCTAATTCTTAAATGGTGCTCTTTTGCCTTAATCTTCCTCTCTTTTTTTCTGCTTCATTTTTCTCTATAAGTTTGTCCTCTATATCGCTGATTCTCTGTTCTGCCTCATCCATCCTTGCCACTGTGGCATCCATCTGTGATTACAGCTCAGTTATAGTATTTTTTATTTCATTCTGACTATTTTTTACTTCTTTTACCTCTGCAGAAAGGGATTCTAATCTATTTTAGACTCCAGCTAGTATTCTTATTATTGTGATTCTAAATTTTGATTCACACATCTTGCTTGTATCTGTGTTGGTTAATCCCTGGCTGTTGTTTCTTCATGCTCTTTCTTTTGGGATGAATTCCTTCGTTTTGTCATTTTGAAGGGAGATAAGGAATTAATGAGGTAGAAAAATTTAAATTAAAAAATTAAAATTAAAAAAATATTAAAATTAAAAAGTAAAAATACACACAAACAAAAATTGAGTAAATGATGCTAGATCCTACGTGTGTTTTGGTCTAGGTGTTGAAAATGGTGTGACAGATTAGAGAAAAAAAAAAGAGGGGAGGAAGAAGGAAATTGTTTGAGAATTTGAAAAAATGAATACACTGAAGTATACTAAAATGAGATGATAGGCATAAAATTGAATTTGAAAAAATTTACACAAAAGTAAAGAATATAGTAAAAAAATTAAAGAAAAATATTTTCAATAAAAATTAAAAATAAAAATGAATTTTTTCTCTTTCTGTATTCAAGAAAAAGAAAAGAAATGAAAAAGAAAAAAGTGAAAAAAAGGAAATTGAAAATTTGAAAACGTGAATACACTGAAGTAGACTAAAATAAAATGATGGAGGTAAAATAGAATTTGAAAAAAAAATCACATAAAAGCAAAAAATATAGTAAAAAATTAAAGAAAAATATTTTAATAGAAATTGAAAGTTAAGTGGCGCCTGGGTGGCGCAGTCGGTTAAGCGTCCGACTTCAGCCAGGTCACGATCTCGTGGTCCGTGAGTTCGAGCCCCGCGTCAGGCTCTGGGCTGACAGCTCAGAGCCTGGAGCCTGCTTCCGATTCTGTGTCTCCCTCTCTCTCTGCCCCTCTCCCGTTCATGCTCTGTCTCTCTCTGTCCCAAAAATAAATAAACATTGAACAAAAATTTTTTTTAAAAGAAATTGAAAGTTAAAATGAAGTTTTTCTCTTTCTGCATTCAAGAAAAAGGAAAGAAACTAAAAGAGAAAAAGAAAAAGGAAAAAATGAAATAGTTTGAAAATATGAAAAAGTGAATGCATTGAAGTAGACTAAAATAAAATAATAAAAGTAAAATAGAATTTGAAAAAAATTACACAAAAATAAAAGTGTAGTAAAATTTTAAAAATATTTTTAATAAAGATTGAAAATAAAAATGATTTTTTTCTCTTTCTTTTTTCAAGAAAAAGAAAAGAAGTGAAAAAGAAAAAAAGGAAAGAAAGAAAATTGAATAGATCGACCTGCTAACTGATTGAAATTGTACTGAAATTAGTTCGTTTTCCCCTAGAAGTCAGAGTATGAAGTGCTTTATAGTCCATAAACTAAGCAGGTGGTGAGACTTGTGTTGAAGAGTAAGGTTGGCCCAGGTGGGCAGGGCTCAGTGTAAAGGCTCCATTCTCCACTAGATGACACTGCTTGCCTACTAGGGTGGAGTGTTGTGGTGCTTGTAGGTGCATCTGTGCATGCGTGGGAGTGGTGAAAATGGCGTCACCCAGCTACCCAGTCTTTAGTATCGCAACTCTGTTCTCACCAATCAGCAATTGTGCACCAGTCCTCTGTCATCAGTTTTCGTCCACTCCCCACTTTTTCACTGTCCATGACCAAGCCCCAGGCAATACCTCTCTCCCGAGTTTTGTCTCAGATGTGGCTGTTTTCCCTGGCCCCTTAATTTGAAAGACTGCAACTTTGACCAGTTCCACTCCTCTGCGGGAGGCTCTCACTGAGCAATGGCTGAATGTTGGCTGTACCCAGGGACGCTTGCTTTACCCTCCTGCTGCCAGTGCCCCGAGACTGCATCCAGGTGCCAGCCCACCCCAGAAAAAGTTTGCGAGATAGTGTAGCAGCATTTCAGGGATTATGGAAAATCACAACACACACCTGGCACCAGGCTTCACCCTTAACAGCCTTGTTCCAGCGCCAGTGAATGTGGCCATTTTCTGCGGTGTGCTGGGACCAGGTGGCTTCAACAGTCTCTACCAAATGTCTTTCTAGCAGTGGAACCACTTTTCCCCATGTGGCCTAAGAACCTCCCAGACCCCACTCTGCTCCTGGGGATTTGGCTTCCCACCAGGGCACCACCAGGTATCGAGCTGTGGAGTTGCAGACTCTGTACTCCCCTTGTTTACAGTCTTAATGGAATTTAAACCCTCTCCTTTATCCTTTCTCCCTTTTTAGTTTAGTCCCTGCAGCTGTTTCCAATTTTCCACTTTCTCTCTAGCTGCTTTTGGGAAGGGATGCTTTTCCCATATTCTCCCCCTTCCCCCATCTCCATCCTCTCTCTGCCTGCAATAGCACCTCCCTGCCCACCGAGGCTTCTCTGTCCCCAAGTTCACCTCTCTGTGCTGTGTACCTGCTGAATTCTGTGGTTCAGGTTGTGCAGATTGTTGTGTTAATCCTCTAATCAGTTTTCTAGGTGTGCAGGATGGTTTAGTGTTGGTCTGGCTGTGTTTCATGGATGCAAGACACACAAAAACTTCCTTGCTGTTCCGCCATCTTGGCTTTTCCCCTCATGATCTCATGGCTTTTGGGATCAAGCCCTGCATTGGGCTCTTTACTGGTAGCATGGAGCCTGCTATGGATTCTCTCTCCCTCTCTCTCTGGCTCTCCCCTGCTTGCACACACACACACACACACACACACACACACACACTCTTTCTCTCTCTCTCTCCCTCTCAAAATATATAAATAAACTAAAAAAAAAATAGTTACTGACAGGAAGTACTTACTACTGTCATCTTAATTTTTTCTATTTTATAATTCTTTAATTCTTTTTTTTTTTTTTGGTAGTGGTATGATTCCTTTCTCTTTATTTGTGTTACGACTATAGGTTTATGTTTTTTGGTTACTATGAGGCTTACCTGAAATGCACTGCCGGTATAAGAGTATATTTAAGTTAAAAACAATGTAACTTTAATAACATACAAAAACTCTACACTTTAATTCTCCACATTTTATGTTATTGATGTCACAATATACAGCTTTTTTAATACTATGTACTCATTAACAAGTTACTGTAGCTATAGTTATTTTTAATAATTTTAACTTTTATACTTGAGTTGAAAATGATTTATTTAGCAGTATTAGATAATGCTTACCTTTGCTAGTGAGCTTTCTCCTTTTGTATGTTTCATGTTGCTATTTCATTTCAACCTAGAGAACTGCTTTTACCATTTCTTGCAAGCCATGACTAGTGGTCATGAACTCCCTTAGCTTTTATTTGTCTACAAAAGTATTTCTTCTTCATTTCTGAAATGCAGCCTTGACAGAAATAGTATTTTTGGTCAGAAATCTTTTTCTTTCAGCATTTTTAATATGTCTTCCACTCTCTCCAGCCTGCAAGGTTTCTTGCTGAGAATTCCCCCTATAGCTTGATTAGTTTTATTATGTGACAGGTCACTTATCTCTTGCTGTTTTACAGGTTTTTTTTTCCCTCAGTTTTGATTTTTAACAATTTTATTATAATGTTAATCAGTGAATGCTTCTTAATATTATACCTCAATATTTGGTCTGTCTGGGGTTCTTTGGAAATCATGGATCTATTTCTATGATTATTTGTTTAAATACACTTTTGAGCTCTTTCTTTTTTTAATTTTTTTAATGTTTACTTATTATTGAGAGAGAGACAGGGAGACAGAGCAGCAGAGGGAAGGGCAGAGAGAGAGGGAGACACAGAATCCAAAGCAGGCTCCAGGCTCTGAGCTGTCAGCACAGAGCCTGATGCAGGGCTTGGATCCATGAACTGCGAGACCGACCTGAGCTGAAGTCAGATGCCAACCAACTGAGCCACCCAAGCACCCCACTTTTGAACTCTATTTCTCTGTTCCTTCTGGGATCCTCATAATGCATACATAAATTAACTGTTAGTGTCCCATAAGTCAAATTTGTATTCAAATTTGTATTTCAAATTACTTATCTTAGAGTGACTCCAAATAATTTTTTTTTTTTTGCATGATTGTGTCCACTATTGAAACTCTCTATTGTATTTTTCGGTTCAGTCGTTGTGTTCTTCAGCTCCAGGATTTCTGTTTGGTTGTTTTTTATGGTTTTACTTTCTTTATTAATCTTCTCATTTTCTTTATACATTGTTTCCCTGATTTCATTTAGTTGTCTGTCCATGTTCTCTTATAGCTCGGTGAGCTACTTTAAGACAATTATTTTGAATTAATTGTCAAGCAGTTTATTTATTTTTATTATTTAATGCTTATTTACTTTTGAGAGAGAGAGAGAGAGAGAGAGAGAGAGCAAGCAGGGGAGGGGACGATAGAGAGGGAGAAAGAGAATCCAATGGGGTTTCTACACTGAGAGCAGAGATCCCAATTCAGGGCTGGAAATCATGAACTGTGGAATGCTTACACAACTGAGCCATTTGCCCTCAAGCAGTTTATTTATATATCTCTCTTTTTTTCTGATTTATTTATGGTTGGTTATTGGAGCTTTATGCATGTCCGTTAGTGGTGTCATATTTGCCTTATTCCATGTAGCTTTGTATTTGGTGTCTCTTCACATTCCATGTAGCTTTGTATTTGGTGTCTCTTCACTGGAAGGAGAAGGCATCCTTTCCACCTGGTTTGGACAGGTAAAAACCTCCTAGTTAATGGTTTGCTTCCAGTTCCATGATCATATGGGGCTGTAGCCACATCCTTTGTATGCTGCTGGCTCCACAGTTGGGTCTGTGGTTGGTAGGCCTATTACGGGGTGGGGGGGTGTTATTGATGGTCAGTCCCTTTTCCACCTTCACATCTCTCCAGGGGACAAATTTTGTGGGGTGGGGCTATGGACCCCTGCTGGCAGGAAAGACAAGAGAGGGTTGATAAGGAAAAGGCTGGGAGCAAGGCAAAGTGAAAGGGATCAGTCATTTATTTGAGATAAGTTTTTCATATAGTCATGGGGATGAGGGCACTGGCACAGAGATTTCTCCTTGAGGCAAATTTGCAGAGATAGGTTGGGGAATTCTCCAATAGCATAAAGCAAGGAAGTGTTAAGGTCCCCTTCTTTTTGTTTGTAACAATTTTATTGACATACTTTACATAACAAAATTCATCCTTTAAGAAGTATATATGTCAGTGCTTTTTAGTATATTCACATAATTGTGCAGCCATAAACACATTTAATCTAAATAATTTTCATCACCCACCCCAAGAAGAAATACTTTACCCATTAACAGTCACTTTCTGTCCACTTCCCAGCCCCTGGCAATTGATAATATATTTTATGTCTCTATGGATTTGCCTTTTCTGGACATTTCATAAAAGTGAAATCATACACAATTTTTTTGAATTTGGCTTCTCTCATATAGTACAGTGTTTTCAAGTTTCATTCACATTGTAGCAGGTACCAGTATTTCATTTCTTTTTATGGTTGAATAATATTCAATTACAGGGATATACCGTTTTGCTTATCCATTCATCAGTTGATAGATGTTTGGATTGTTTCCACCTTTGTCAATTATAAATAAATCTGCTTTGAACACGTGTACAAATTTTTGTATAGAAGTGTTTTCATTTCTTTAGGGTATATACTTAAGAATGGAATTGCTGCTGAGTTATATGTAACTCTACATCAAGCTTTTTGAGGAACTCAGGCCTAACTTTTAACAATTTGAGTTTTTACTATGCCTTAGACATTGTGCTGTTTTCCATGTTATCATTTTCTCCTTACAAAAATTATGTAATTACTAAGTATTCTTATTCCTATTTAACAGATGGGGAAACTGAGGCTTCTAGAAATGATATCATCTGCCTATTGTCCCACAGCTAGGAAGTGAATGATGCAGCAAGGATTTGAACCCAGACAGTCTGGCTCCAGAGTTCGTGGAGGAGGATATGGCCAGAAGTAAAACAATTACTCCAAAAAATGATGACTTCAGATTAGCATATCCATTTTATATTGGAAGTTTGGATTCTGGTTTTCATTGACTAAAAGTGGTTAAAAGTGCAAACCCTATAGCTAAATGTCTTGGGCTTGTGTCCAATCTATGTTACTCAGTACTTATAGGACCTTGAACAATTTGCTTCACCAACATGTGCCTCAGTTACCTCATATGCAAAATTATTAAATGGCATTTTTCTCATAGGTCTGTTGTAAGGGTTAAATTGATTTAATATATGTAATGTGCTTAGAATAAGGTTGGTATATATGGTAAGTGCTCAATAAATCTTAAAGAAATATGGTCCAGGGCCCTCTCAACTTTTGGATCATGTACCCCATTAGTAAAACATTTATGAGCACATCTTCCCAATATGTGTACTTATTATAATCACGTACTACTGACAATCCATACTGGGACAGCATAAGTTTCTTCTTATTTATCAGATAATAGAGAAGTTTTAATATTTTCTTCTGTATTTCCCATGAATAATCTTGTGTGCTTCACCCTGGCCTAGTCCTACATGGGGCACCCAAGCCTAGAGTGGGAGCAGAAGTGACTTACCCCAGATTCTCTACTACTGGTATGATACAGGGAGGTTAGGCCTATGTCTCCTATGTGGATAGGAAAAGGGATAGGTGCAGGCAAGGTGAACAAGGGACTTCTAGGGGTTATAAACATAAGGTCTTTCTTTTAGAGGTTTCCTCAGAAGGAAGAGAAGCATCTGTTACCTATAAAATAATAAAGGTGGTTTCCATTTTACAGACATCTACACCTTACCAAGTAAAGGGAATGGCCTCAATCGTTCTCTGGGTGGATATAAAGTACAGGTGAGTACCAGATGTAAAGAGCTCTTTTTATTTCTCAAAATGGAGAACAGCAGAAGAGTCCAGAAAATTCCCCTGTCTCAGCCATGTTGGGTTTCCAACCACAATGAGCACGGAGTAAATGCTGAGCCCAAAAATGATAAAGTAAAACTCTAAGATTCCTCTGGATCACTGTGCTCTCTTTCCAGGGCACAGGGAGCTGGACAGGGCTCTAACAGCCTTTGAGTCACCACCTTCAATTTACAGAAGAGGGAACTATGACCCTGGAAAACCTACTTCCCTTCTTCCTTTCCTTGAATGTCACAGTTCATTAGTGTAATAACAGCCTTTATTTTTTTGAACTACCACTGTAGTAGATGCTTGACATGTATTAACTTATTTTATCATAATAACAAATACTTATGAGGCTCAGAAATTATTTTGACCTCAAGTAACATAAAAATCATCTGTGACTTAATTAAATTGGAGTTTCCTTCACACAGTAACAATCCAGAGATAGGTGGTTGCAGCTTATTTCTGTAGTTTACTGATGTCATCAGGGACCTAGTCTCTTCCCATCTTTCCCTGCTACCAGCTTTAGGATACAGGCCTTTAGCTACTTCCTTTTATCTTGTGTTCACAGGTAGCTGTCCTAGCTTCAGGCATCATATCCACATTCAAAGTAGGGAGAAGAAAAGAGGTGTTGGTGCCAGCCATATTTCTCCCCTTTATCAGGAAAGCAAAAAAATAATCAGAAACCAGCCCCCTACCAACAGATTTTCTCTTACATTTCCTTATCAAATGTTGCTTATATGGCTGCCTCTTGCTACAGGAGAAGCTGGAAAAATGGTACTTAATTGAGCATGTTGTTACTTCAAACAAAATTGGGGTTCAAGTTGCAAATAAGAAAGGATAAATGTACATTAGAAGGCAATCAACAATTTTTCAGCCACAGAGAAATACTATTATAATCCCTATTTTACAAATAGGGAAAGTGAGGCATGAAATAGTTAAGTAACTTACCCAAAGTCACATAGCCAACAAACAGTAGAGCTAGGATTTAAACTGAGGCTATCTGGCTCTACACCAGTGTTCCTGGAACATTATTTGTGACAATCTACTTAAAAAAAAAAAACCTTTAATACTGCACCCAGTATACATAACTTCCAAATTCAAAACACCACATATTTTTTTTACCTGCAATACTCTATTATTTTCTATTCTATTCCATACCATTCTATTATTTTATTTTTTAATGCTAGTCATACTCAACTGATATCATGACCTTGCAATTTGAAAACAATTTTAGTGCATTGCCTTGCTTCAATACCACACTTTCCTAATGGGATTTCTGGGGGTGCTAAGAAAGATGTCCTCGTGCTATGTCACTCTCCACTGCTGCCTGAAATGTCACTATTTCTTTCTTTCCTTTTGTCTAAATAGTTGTTTCTTATTGAGTCTCATCCAGGAAGGTAGATGGTTTATTTGAAGGTTCTTGTTTTATACAGCTAGATACAATTCCAAACTTACAAAAGTACCAATGATTCAGTGAGAATGTATAATACTTCATACAGTACATAGTGAGTCCTAATTCATGTGTCTTAGCTGAATCTCCCCAAGAAGCACATTTTCTAATATGAGGGGAGTAAGTTATATGGGTAAGTGCAGGCAGCCAATAAGGGGTGTGTTATTAAACCAGTAGGCAGTTGAAGCTGGATCCCTAGAGAAGCTCCAGGGAAAAGTGTCAAATACACTTTTGAATTGTCACACCTGAGGAGCAAAGGAATTGGGACAATTATACCTTCCTTCATCAGTCATTCGTTAAGGGCTGCTCCCAGGACAAGGAAAACAGTAACCCCCATGCCTGCAGTAATTCTGGTCTGCTATATTCTAGACATACATATTTAAGACTGAAAATGAGTGCAGGTTGCCTTAGCTAAGGCTGAACAGGAGACAGAGGGTATGGAATCTGGTGACCAGGAGGCTGGACATTTATGAGGGTTCTAGCTGAAGCCCAACTTGTGGTTGGTTTGCTATGAGAGCTTTGAATCTCCCATCTCTCATCCCCAAAATTCACACACAGAAATTTGTACCTGAAAGCAGTTTACCATTCATAAACACAATGCAAGTAGGAGCAATATCTAATTTGTTTATTTCTATATTCTACAAACTGGAAGTGTTTACCTGGCATGCAGGTAAATATTTTGTGGCTTAATAAATAAATGAATACAGAGGCTTTTACTCAATATGATCTGACCTTCCAGGATTTTAGTCATGTCATTCTCTTCACTCGGAATACTCTGTATCTATTCCTTTTTCCAAATTCTGCTCCATGAATTTTCCACATGTGTGTAAAGACTTTAATCTTGCCCAAAGAGAGATCCTGCCTTTACTTTCAGCTTCTGGGAGGTAATCTTTAAGCACTTAGAATGTTGTCTCTGATAAGAATGTTTTTGTTTGCCTGGGAGCCTCTGGTCACCTGACAGTCTAACAATGTGATTTAGGGTGGCATTTTTGGCCACACCAAAGATGTGATTTAGGGTGGTTCTCTGGTTTACCTGACATCAGCCCACTTTCTGAGGAGACTGGAGACTGGGATCAGCTACAGGGACAGTGATGGAGCCCCAATAAAATCTCTAGAAGCTTGAACGAATTTCTCTTCCCAGCAATACTCAATGCAAATTGTCATATCTTGATGCTAAATAAGTAACACTGTTCCAAGTCCACAGGGAAAGGACAACTGAAGCTCTCCATTTGGTTCTTTCTTGGACTCTTCTCTGGTTTCTTTGATTAACTGATTTTAATCTGCACTATATAGGTTTCATAAACCATAGCTATAACAGTTCTGTGAGTCTTTCTAGTGAATTAACTAACCTAAGAGTGGTCTTGGGAATCCCTGGACTTGTAATTGGTGTCAGAAGGAAGGATGATCTTATGTGTACTGTTCCCCCTAACTTCTCAGTTGCTCTAACCTTCGCAACATGGTAGAATTTTCCTTGTCTTCTGAGGCCGTTCAAACCCTTCTTTCTTTGGTAGAGGTTTCTAATGT
Source organism: Prionailurus viverrinus (assembly GCF_022837055.1). Classification (NCBI taxonomy): domain Eukaryota; kingdom Metazoa; phylum Chordata; class Mammalia; order Carnivora; family Felidae; genus Prionailurus; species Prionailurus viverrinus. The sequence goes on from NW_025927619.1 coordinate 763,110, forward strand.
TCATCCATATCTAGTTCTCCTTCCCTTCTGAACCCGTAGGACATTTACAGTTTCCTGTTCCCTTGAAGTGGGATGAGACCATGTGATCAATTCTGGCCCTTTGGACTGTGATTGAAAGCAGGGATAGAGAATTTAAGTGTAAGTGGGAAACACTCTAAGACTCTTTCTCCAGCAGTGATGATTATGGAAGTATGTGTTAAGATGGAGGTATAGCAGTCTTTTGAGAACAGAGGGTTTATGGGGGGTGGGAGGGAGGGATGGGTGGGTGATGGGTATTGAGGAGGGCACCTGTTGGGATGATCACTGGGTGTTGTATGGAAACCAATTTGACAATAAATTTCATAATAAAAAAAGAACATTTCCATCAAAAAAAAAAGATGGAGGTATAGCAAGGCAGAAGCACCCCAGACCATGTACTATCACATGGAATATAGCTTATTTGGAGAGTTATTGGGACCTACAGAAAGATTCGCATGGGAAGAAATAAACTCTTGTATATTAAGCCATTGAGATTTGGGGAATATCTGTTCCTTCAGCACAAACTTATCCTTACTGTTTACAAAGATTTCCTCAATCAGAATTAACCTCTCCATTCTCTGAGTACCTCCAGGCCCCCATCCATCCCTGTTATGATCCATTCTTATATGTTCTGAGTGACCATAGATAGAAACTTTATTTTATTCATCTTGGTATCCTTACAACGTCTGGCCCAGAGTACATACTCAGGATATGTGGGTTGAATCTCATTCATCTGGTTGACAGATCTGTGAAGAAGCATAGCTGTTGTGGAGATGGATATAGCATCATCTAGGAATCTGGCTTAAATAACCTATTGGTGAGCTAACTAGAAATAACAGAGGTTTCTGAAAAACACAGGTCTACTGTATGCACATGTACCATCTTCTCCCTACCCCTTTCTCAACTATATGAGAAAAGTGTCCTTGTGACACTCCTGGAGAAGGAGAACACAGCCCAAGACAGAAATTGAGGAGATTAAACAAGAATAGTATGCTTCCAGGGGACATGAATCTTACTGCCAAATGTCTTTCTTCAACTGTGTTGCAAACCCAGCTGATTTAATCTACGTATGGCCAGGCTGAACTGTTGTCCTGCATGTAGTGGACTTAAGACTTATGCCAAGAAGTCTCACTTTGCTATCTTGGGCCTGGAAGGGAAAGACCTGGGCAAACAAGATCTACTTCATCAGCCCCATATCTTAGAAGCTTCTGGAAGCCAGTAGTAAGCAGGTCAGCATGACTAAGGAAATCCCAAAGGGGCCAAAACTAAGTGGGCCAAGCAGCACAGTGGTGGCCTCAGTGGCTGAAACACTGAAGTAATCAGAGGCCTCAGTCCTTCACTCACTTGCTATCAGTACTAAGGGACAAAAGGACCTACGACTGCAATCACATGTTGGAGGCCTATATTAGAAAACTTAAGAGGGCTCTCAGGGAGAGTACAAGGAATTATACTCATTCACATGTTAATATCAGCTCATTTCATATTTTTGCTTCCAGCCATTCCCCAACCCATGCAGCCCCATGAGAGCAAGCATCTCTGAACTTAGATCAGTTTGAATGGGGGTGGGGTTTAAGTGATGAATACTCACAAGTTTGGTAACTTGTCAAGTTTGAAGGTCACTTCAAATGACCCTCTGGCTTCTGTGTGAAATGTGGCTAATAACCCCATTGCCAAATGGGTGTCAGAAGGATTACATGAGACCCTAGATATGGTAAGGTCATTGAAAATGGATAAATTGTCATATTTAAAGAAGTCATTGGCCTCCTACATCAGACCCTATATACACATAGGTCAGGGATGACTTGTTCTAGGAAGAGGACTTTCCTGGAAGCTGGGAAGAGTTTCCCCTCTCCATTCTAGTTCTGCCTATCTGGGCACACCACAGATCTCTCTTTCTACTTCTGAGCCTCCCAGAAGATCCTGAGGAAAGTAGAATAAGCAGCCATCATACTTTTTTTTTTTTTAATGTTTATTCATTTTTTTATGAGATTTATTGACAAATTGGTTTCCATACAACACCCAGTGCTCATCCCAAAAGGTGCCCTCCTCAATACCCATCACCCACCCTCTCCTCCCTCCCACCCCCCATCAACCCTCAGTTTGTTCTCAGTTTTTAACAGTCTCTTATGCTTTAGCAGCCATCATCCTTGATACAATGATCTTGGGATGAGCTAAGGCCTTCCTCTTTTGAAAGCCTCCTAAAAATGATACTTTAAATCTACTGTCCCTTCTATACCTAGTCAAGGGGAGAAACTTAGAAATAGACAAATTGTGGGCGCCTGGGTGCCTCAGTCAGTAAAGTGTATGACTCTTGATTTTGGCTCAGGTCATGATTTCATGGTTTGTGACATCAAGCCCTGCATCAGGTTCTGCACTGATAGTGTGGAGCCTTCTTGGGATTCTCTCCCTCCCTCTCTGTCCCTCCTCAACTCACATGTACATGCTCATGCTCTCTCTCCCTCTCAAAATAAACATTAAAAAAGGCAAATTGGAAAGTTAATTAGTCAAGTTGCACTTTAATCAATGGATATAGGGTGTTTTGTAACAAAACTGAGAGCAGCAAGTGGATAAATGCTATTAGCAAGTAAACTTGTAATTAGTAGAGCTATTCTTTTGGTGATGAGACGTGTTTGATTTTAGGTACCTTAGGAGCGAATCAGCTGCACCTCAGAGTGTAATACCTCAAGAATTTGTCTCCAAACTCTCCATTATAGAACCCCCAGAAGGTAGGGAGTACTGAGACTAGAGACAGTCCTCTTGCTCTGCAGCGGGTAATTGAGATTCACCTTTGGAAGCTGATGAAGCTGAGAATTAGCAAGACGGAGAAGGGACTGCTGAGAACTGAGGTTTCTGAGTGTGATAAAACATGTCAGAACCCATGGGAAAGGGAAAGAGGTTAAATTAAGAGAAAGCCAAGAAATGGAGAAAGAGTAGTTCACTCAAGGATATATTTTAATAATTACTTTCTCCAAATCTGGGATTAAGGGCATCCCTTAGACCTAGATACACAGGGCTCACACCCTGACCTAGAGGTACCACACCTGCTCCTCCTCCTAACTCTGTAGCTTGGAAAAATTACCTGGTCCCTTTTAGTAAATAAGCACTTTATTAGGGTGTTTCGTCACTCTGGAAGCAGGCAGGTGAGGCACTGCCAGAACAAACCCACTATTGCATCTCTGATGGGCAGGTTAAGACACCACATTGAGGCTTTGTAGGCAGCAAGGAGCATCTACTTGCAGGCAACACTATGATGAAATATCTGTAAGGTCACTCCACCCACTTTGGGTAATGTTTAAGGAATGTGTCCACTTCTGAGGAGAAAGAACCAGAATATGATATGGCCTCTGAGTGGGTCCAAAAAGCAGCTTTTAAGCTCATGTGAGTGCCCAGGGCAGGTACTGGACTTGTAGCTGCAAGAAAAAAGAATGGGGTCAGGAATGGGTCAAGTCTTATTAAAGGGACAGGTGACATGAAGGACAGTCCCAGCTATAAAGATACTTGAAGTGTCCCTGGTTACAGGATCAAACTTGGTTCTTATGGTCCACTCTTCTAGAAAGGACATGGAAGTTCATAAACAGACCATGAGATGCCTGACAGTGGAATAGCATGGTTGGCAGGCCAAGACTAGGTTGGAATAAACTGCCCCCAATCAGGAAACTCCATTTATTTTGCAATTAGTCACACACACACACACACACACACACACACAATGGCAAGAAAGCTGTGCCTGGAAGTGTCTTTTTACTTCTTTTATTGAACTCCATAAATATTTTCATAAGGCTTTGTGTCATTACAACATCATATTTTTGTTGTTAAACATTTTTTTAAACACACAACTTTGACACTTGTTTGACAGGGTCAAACAGTCAGAATAAACAAAATAATAAACTGGCAAATGCAGAGCAGCAGGGGTAATCAAAATCACTGTTACCCATCTATCCACCCCAGCCCACCCCAGCCCCAAAGCACTAAAAGATCACTATTTGGCTTCACACTAGAATTGTTAGAACTCTCTTGTTGCTGTCCTTGATAAATCCATTAGAGTTATACACATAGAGAGAAGAGGAGAGAGGGAGAGAGAAAGAGGAGTTGGATTTCTGTGTTAGGACCATCCCACAGCAGGGCCCATAAAACACACTAGCAAAGCCTTTTGAAGAGCAAATCCAGGCCTCATTGAATTGAGGAAAGGGGAGCTCGGGGGCCATGCACACATAGAGGAGATTTACAGAGTTCTTGGGGATAGCACTGCTGTGGGGACACAGAATAGACCTGGACCCTGATCTCAGGTAATAGGGCTCTACTTGGGGTTGTTGATCACTGGTCCGCTTTGCTACCATAGGCTGGGGGAACACTCCAACCAATGGTAAACTGATGTTTCATTGTTTTCACTAGTTATTGGCATTTGGTGAGGCCAGTGGTTTGGGTAGATGAAAGGTGGGTGGCAAGGGGTAATACCCCTGATCCTGGAGCTCTGAGACAGGCTCAGGGGAGAAGGGCATCGAGGGAGGGTAAGGGGGCTTGGCTAAGAGATGTTGTAGGCCCAGGGACTTGGCCAAGCATCTCCTCTTGGTTTGCTCCTAGCCCCTGGAGAAATGTCACAGTTAAGCCTAGTGGAGAAAAATGGAAAGTAGGAAAAGGATGTATACTCAAGGGAGGCCTACACAGCCATTGAAATACATGCTGTTTTCCAGGGAAGTCGTTTTAGCTTAGGTGCTGGATACCAGTTTCCTTGCCAAGGGGGCTTAAGTAGCTGAGTCATTTGCTGAGCAGTCATGGCCAGTCCCGAGCCCCAGCCCTCTGCCCAGCTCAGGTTTACCCTTGGCTTACCCCACAAGTCTGATTTGAATGTGGTGGAATGGAAGCATAAACAGCTTGTAATTTGATTCCCACAGAGGAAAAACTCCCAGGCTGGGCAGGGCCTGGTCTGGGTCAGGAGGCATAGAGGGGCAATCAAGTCAGCTATGCTGAGGACTTCATGCAGCCATAGCTGCTGCTTAGTAAGCTGAGGTCCTTTCATGATGAAGTTTTCTCCCATAGACTTCAGAACAGACTCACAATTTCCAGATTCCTCCCTTAAGTGGTTCTCCATAGCAGGGCCCATTCTCACTTCTTTGTACTTCATTCCCTTGCTGTTCAAGGTCTGTTCACCTGAAGGGCTATGTGGGGAGGAGGAACAGGCACTCCTGCACCCATAGGGAGCCTGCCCCTTAGTGGGAGAAGTTAGATTTGCCCAAGTATAAAGCCTGCCTAAAATAAGCCTGAGGGTACTGTCTCTACCTCAGATCTTTTCTCCACAGGGAAGAGTCCCCTGGGCTCTTCACTTACTTGCTTCCAATGTCCTGGGATGAGAGAATATTGGAAACAGGGCCTACTTAGAGTCACAGGAGTTCTTTAACTATGCTAATAGCAGCAATTCTCCTGTGCCAGAACAGGAGAAACAAGGACTATAGGGAGAGGGGAAGGAAGGAATCATGGAAGATTGTCCATGCATTCTGTTAACAATAGGGGAAGTCTCACAAAACCTGAGTGGTAGGAACTACAGGTACATATCTGGGGCTGAGGCTGTCTCTTTCCATGTCCATCCCTGTTCTTTCCTTCAAGAGTTTAAGGTCAGTTTTGTATCCTGTCCAGGTCAATAATTTGAAGGCAGCTGATGATCTTGGTCAGATGGGCTCTGTCTTGACCCCTTCATAGACTCCTATAAATGCTGCCTAAACTATCTGAAAATGTAAGTAGGGATGACCAGTCCCCTGAAATGACTGCAGTGGGGAACCCCAACTTTAAGCCCATTTGGTGCTGGAGGCAATTGAATCCTTCTCCCCAGGAAGCAGAGTCTCAGCCTCTTTGCTTCAAATTCAAATCTTTTAGCTTAGGGGAGTGAGAGGCCTACAAGGAACAGCATAACCAAAGCAGCTTGAAAAAGAGAATAATTGGCTCAAACTAAACCCCAGATACAAAACTGTCATGACCCAGCAGTGCTACAACATGGAAATCCCAGTGCTAGAGAAGAGCCCAAATGCAGAATGTTCCCTGAACAGAAGTCCTCTCCAGCATTATTATTCTCTGACTCTCCCTTGATTCTGTTTGGTTTTGATCCCTCTACAACACCTAAAACACAGTGAAAGCAAGAGAAATATCAGGCAGTTATGTCACAGAGCACAACAGAGCATGTCTAGACTGGCACGACTGAGGACAGATGATTCAGGGAAAAGGCTGTCTGGGGCAACTGCCAGGCTGCAGAAACATTCACAGATGATCAGCTGAGGGAGAAGAGAAAGGTGTATCTTCCCTTTACCCATTGAATAGTAAAAGGAAAAAAAATAAATTTAAACTCCCAAACTCTATCACATCAAATTAAATTCAAAAGTCATCAGTATCAGTATCATCAGGAAAGAAAAAAGGCAATACAAACACATCTATGGTAATAATGACAAGTCAATGAATCACTCACAGGGGAGCAAAGAGATTATCTCAACAAGAAAAGGAACACATAGAAATACTATTTTCTGAAAATAAAGGGGAGGGGGACAAGGTAAGAACAGAAAGCTTTTAAGAAGGGATCACATATTTGGAAGTCATTGGTACCTCTTCCTACCAACTACAGATTTCACTTCCCCAAAACAACAGAAAATGTTTTTTGGTCCTTCTGTGTGTATGTGTGTGTATGTGTGTGTGTGTGTGTGTGTGTGTGTGTATGTGTATACTCAAGGGTCTATGTGTATATATATATGTCTCTATATATATAAATATATATAAGCATATATATATTTATATATATATAAATTTCAACAGTGCTTCTCCAAAAAAATGTCCATCTATAAATATAATTTTATTTACTTTATTTTAAAATTATCTGCCTCCCTGTAGGTATTATTTTTTGAAGGGGGTTAACCTGCTGAAGTTTTGCCAGAATGGTGACTGGCTGCGCTTGGGTTCGGTGAACTCAAAGACCTGCGACTGAGCGATGCCGTCGGGGACCAGGTACTGGCCCTGGTTTAACGGGTCCTGCGGTGGTGGGTAGGAAGGAGGAACTGAGCGGGCAGAGTTGACACCTAGAGTAGAGGAGAGATCAAAGGGAAATGGTATAAGTTAAGTAGCAAGGGGTTTCTCAAATGACCCAGTGGCCACTTTGGAAGGAAAATTCAAGGTAGTCAATTTTAGAGAGCATGAATTAGAATTGAAAATCTCCAAGGCAAGAATACGGGGCGCCTGGGTGGCTCAGTCGGTTGAGCATCCGACATCGGCTCAGGTCATGATCTCACAGTTTGTGGGTTTGAGCCCCATGTTGGGCTCTGTGCTGACATCTCAGAGCCTGGAGCCTGCTTCAGATTCAGTCTCCATCACTCTTTGCACTTCCACTCATGCTCTGTCTCTCAAAAGCAAATAAAATGTTAAAAAAAATTAAAAAGAAAATCTCCAAGGCAAGAATTACATTCCTTAACAGATTTTGGAATGGTGTGACTACTGCAACAACACATGCTTTCCCATCTACTGAGGTATCACTGAGAAGTTTGTGGTGTTGCCACTATCCATTTTACAGATGACGACACTGAGACCTGGGGTGAAATGTCACACTCAAGGTCATAAAGTGAGGGACAGAGTTCACATTCTTTGATTTCTCAGTTCAAGCTCTATTTATTTATTTATTATTTTTTTAATATGAAATTTATTGTCAGGTTGGTTTCCATACAACACCCAGTGCTCATCCCAAAAGGTGCCCTCCTCAATACCCATCACCCACCCTTCCCTCCCTCCCACCCACCCCCCATCAACCCTCAGTTTATTCTCAGTTTTTAAGGGTCTCTTATGGTTTGGCTCTTTCCCATTCAACCTCTTTTTTTTTTAAATTTTTTTTTCAACGTTTATTTATTTTTGGGACAGAGAGAGACAGAGCATGAACGGGGGAGGGGCAGAGAGAGAGGAAGACACAGAATCAGAAACAGGCTCCAGGTTCTGAGCCATCAGCCCAGAGCCCGACGCGGGGCTCGAACTCACAGACCGCGAGATCGTGACCTGGCTGAAGTCGGACGCTTAACTGACTGTGCCACCCAGGCGCCCCTCATTCAACCTCTTTTTAAGAGACTGTTACACAGGACTGTTCTTGCAAGTCACCCAACAATTTCCATTTAACTTCAAAGGTCTTTCGTTTCCTCCCTCCTCAACCCTCCCAAAGTGTCAAAAGAACCTGTTAAGAACTATTGACTTCAAAGCAGGTTTTTGGTGGATAAATGGTTTTCTAAAAGTCAAGGTACAAGTGATCCAGTATTCTACACCAGGTTGAGAATGCTGAAACCATATTTAATATGGAAGTGACATTGGTAGATGGGAGAAAGCAAAGAAGACATGATTCATGGAATACAAGGAAGATTGGAATATATTTGTAACCTTTCAAAGGGAACACTTAAGCGATTGCAACTTTCATAGAAGTGTTTGCAACCATCAAAACAAAATCCACATGAATAGACGATACAGGTGGGAGTGGGAGGCTAAACTGAAAGTTTAATCCTAACCTATATTCAGAACATAATAGGCCGAGGCATACAGCATATGATTTCAGAATTCAATGAAGACCTTTCTGCTGCTCCGAAAAAAGTTCCTCATCTGCTGGCCAATGTCTGTAATTTCAACATTACAGCTTATTTGTTTGCCTTTGTTTGATGACCTGATCCCATTACACCAGAAGTAGTGTCATATTGAGCCATCACCAGCCTTTGGCACTTAAGTGGGAAGGAATCAGTTCTTTCTAAAAGCTTTGTTTTGGTTCTTACTTTTGTTTTCCAGATTTATTGATATATAATTGAAATATAACATTCTGTAAGTTTGTTGTGCAATATGATAATTTGATATACATATATATTGCAAAATTATTACCACAATAAAGTTAGTATATCCATTACCTAACAAAATTACCTTTTTTGTGTGGTGTGAGCATTTAAGAACTCTCAGCAACTCCCAAGTACACAATAAGATATGTTAACTGCAGTCACCATCCTGTACATTATATCCCCAGAACCTCTTCATCTTATAACTAAAGTTTGTGCCCTTTGACCAACATGTTGATATGCCCTACAATCCCAGCCCTGGCAACCACCAATCTACTTTCTGTTTCTATAAATTCCCTTTTTTAGATTCTAATATAAGTGAGATCATATAGTATTTGTATTTTTGTTTTGCTTATTTCACATAGTATAATGCCCTCAAAGTCCATCCATGTTTCCATAAATGACAGGATTTCCTTATTTCTATGGCTGAATAATATTCCATTGTATATACCACATTTATTTTATCTATTCATCTGCTGAAGGACATGCAGGTTACTTGCTGTCTTGGCTATTGTGAATAATGCTGCAATGAACATGGGGGTGTAGATATCTCTTTGAGATCCTGATTTCATTTTCTTCCCATACACACAGCTTTATTTGCAATTTTTAAGGACCCTCCATACTGTTTTTACAGTAGCTTACCAATTTGCATTCCTACCGTCAGTGCCCATTCCCTTTTTCTCCACATCCTCACCAGCACTTGCTATATCTTTTTTTTTTTATAACAGCCACTCTAACAAATACAAAAACTCATGGTTTTGATTCACATTCTTCTGATAACTAATTATGTTGAACATCCTTTCTTATACCTGTGGAACATTTACATGGGCATTTAAATATCTTCTTTGGGAATATGTCTATTTACATCCTTTGCCCATTTTTAATTGAACTATTTTTTTTTAGTTGAGTTGTATGTGTTGCTCATATATCTTGCATAGTAATCCCTTATCAAATATGTACTTTGGAAATATTTTCTCTTATTCTGTAGGTTGCCCTTTCGTTTTGTTGATTGTTTCTTCTGTTGTGCAGAAGGTTTTTGTTTGATGTAGCCTCACTATTTTTTATTCTGTTGTTTGTGCTTTTGGTGTCATGTTCAAAACCTTGTTGCCAAAACCATGTCAAAGAGTATTTTCTCTACATTTTCTTCTAGGACTTTTTTATGGTGTTGAGTCTTATACTTAAGTCTTTAATCCATTTTGAGTTAATTTTTGTGAATAGTTTAAGATAGGGGTCTAATACATTGTCTTGCATGTAAATATCCAATTTCCCCAATACTTTTTATAGAAGAGGCTATCCTTTTTCCATTGAGTATTCCTGGCCTCCTGATAAATATTAGTTGACTATGGGTTTATAATTGGGCTCTTGTTTCTTTTCCATTACACTATATGTCAGATTTTATGCCAGTACCAGATTGTTTTGATTACTATAGCTTTGGGATAAAGTTAATGTCAGAAAGCATGATGCCAGCAGCTTTGTTCTTCTTTCTCAGGATTGCTTTGGTTATTCAGGATCTTCTGTGATTCCATATGAATTTTAGAATTGCTCTATTTACTTCTGTTAAAAAATGCCATGAAATTTGAGATAGGGATTACAATAAATCTATAGATGGCCTTGGGTAGTAGAGGCAATTTCAAAATATTAAGTATTACAATCCATGAACACAGAATATCATTCCATTTATTTATGTCTTCTTTAGTTTCTTTTATAAATTTCCAAATTTCTTTTATATATGTCCAATTTTATAAATGTACAGATTTTTAACCTCTTAAGTTAAATATATTCCTAAGTACTTTATCCCATTTTGTGTGTTGAAAATGGGATTGTTTCATTAATTTCTCTTTTGAATATTCATTTTAACAGAAACAAAAATGATTTTTATACATGTATTTTTTATCCTGAAACATTACTGAATTCCATTATTATTCTAGTATTCTAAATTTCTTAGGAGACTTTAGATATTTCTATATATAAAATCATGTCATCTGCAAACAGAGAAAAATTTACTTCTTCCTTTCGTTTATTTCTTTTTCTTGCCTGATTGCTCTGTATAGGACTTCCAGCAGTATGTTGAATAGAAGTGGTGAGAGTTGGTATCCTTGTCTTGTTCCTGATATTAGAGGACAAGCTTTCAACCATTCACCATTGAGCATGCTTATTAATTGTGGTAAGCTTGTCATATAAGACATTGATTATGTTGAAGTATGTTCCTTATATACCAAATTTATTGAGAATCTTTATCATGAAAGTATTTTGAATTTTGTCAGATGCTGTTACTGCATCTATACAGATGATATTTGATTTTATCTTACTCTCTGTTAGTGTGGTGAATCACATTTATTGATTTGCATATGTTGAATGATCCCTGCTTCCTAGAGATAAATCCCACTAGAAGAGGTGTACAATCCTTTAATGTGCTGTTGAACTTGGTTTGCTAGCATTTTGTTGATAATTTTTACATATATGTTTATCAGAAATATTGGCCTGTATTGTCTTCTATTGTCTTTATCTGGCATTAGTGTTAGTGTAATCCTGGACTCATAAAATGAGTCTGGAAGTATTCCTTTCAAAATTTTGGAAAAGTTTAAGAAGGACTGGTGCATGTTCCACAGAATTCCCCAGTGAAACCATCTGGTTCTAGGCTTTTCTTTTTGGGAGGTTTTTGATTACTAATTCAATATACTTAGTCATTATTGGTCTGCTCATATTTTGTATTTCTTTTTTTCCATCAGTATTACTGAGATATAATAGACATATTACGTTGTATAAGATTAAGGTGTACAATATAATGATGTGATGTATGTATATACTGCAAAATGATAACCACATTAAGATTACTTAACATCTGTCACCTTGCCTAGTTACATATTTTTTTTCTTTTGATGAGAAGTTTTAAGATCTATTCTCTTAAACTTTCAAATTTACAATACAGCATTATTAACTTAGTGACCATGCTATACAGAACTTATTTTATAAGCTTGTACCCTTTAACTAAATTTACCCATTTCCCCCATCCCACATCTCCTGCATCTGGCAACGACCAATCTGTTCTCTGTTTCTATGGTTTATTTTATTGCATTCTACATATAAGTAAGCTAATACAGTATTTGTCTATGAATTATTTCACTTATCATAATACCTTCCAGGTTCACCCATGATGTGGCAAAAGGCAGGATTTACTCTGTGTGTGTGTGTGTGTGTGTGTGTGTGCTTTATCCACATTTATTTTACTGATTTGTCTGCCAAAGGACATTTAAGTTGTTCCCATGTCTTGGCTACTGTTGAATAATGCTGCAAAAAACATAGGGAGCAGGTATTTCTTTGAGATAGTGATTTCATTTCCTTTATATATGTACTCCAAACTGGAATTACTAGATTATATGGTAGTTCTATTTTTAATTTTGTGAAGAACCTCCATACTGTTTTCCATACTGGCTGTACCAACTTACGTTCCTACAGTATACAAGGGTTCCCTTCTCTCCATAGCCTTGTCAATACCAGTTATTGCTTATCTTTTTTAGCTATTCTAACAGGTGTGAAGTGATATCTCATTGTACTTATTTGCATTTCCTGATGATAAGTGATGTTGAGCGCTTTTTCATGTACTTGTTGGCCATTTGAATATTTTCTTTGGTAAAAATATCTACTCAGGTATTTTGCCCCTTTTTAAATTGGATTCTCTGTGGGATTTTGCTATTTCCAAACTGAATGCCTTTTGTCTCTGTCTCTTGCCTAATTGCCTTGGTCAGAAACTCCAGAACAATATTGAATAGAGGCAATGAGACTGGACATCCTTGCCTTGTTCCTGATTTTGGGGGAAGACATCAGTCTCTCATCAGTAAGCATGGTGTTAGTTGTGGATGCTTTATAGATGCTCTTAAATAGATAAAATATTGTCATAGTCAATCAATTTTACTTCCTCTCTGATTCAGATACTGTTTCCTTCTTTTTCTTACCTGAATGCTCTTTGCTTAAGACTTCTAGTACTATATTGCATACGGGTGATGAGATTGGGTGCTATCATGTTGTTTCTTATATTAGAAGAATAGCTTTCAAATTTTCACCATTAAGTATGATGTTAGCTGTGGATCTGCCATGTATTGCCTTTATTATATTGAGGTACATTTCTTCTATACATAATTTGTTGAGAGTTTTTGTCATGAAAGGATGTTGAATTTTGTCAAATGCTTTTTTAGAATCTATTGAGATGATTGTATGATTTTTTATCTTTCTATTAATGTGGTATATTACATTTTTTATTTGCATATGTTAAACCATCCTTGCATCTCAGTAATGAATCTCACTTGATGATGCTGTATGATATGATCCTTTTAATGTGCTGTTGAATTTTGTTAGCTAGTATTTTGTTAAGAAATTTTGCATCAGGAATATTGTCCTGTGGTTTTCTTTTCATGAAGTGTTCTTATCTGGATTTAGTATTGGTGTTACTGCTGGTCTCATAAAATGAGTTTGCAAGTATTCTCGTCTCTTCAACTTTTTGGAAGAGTTTGAGAAGGATTGGCATTGATTCGTTAAATACTTGGTACAATTCACCAGTAAAACCATCTATTCTTGGGCTTTTCTTTGTTGGGAGGTTTTTTTTTTATTACTAATTCAATCTTCTTATTCATTTTTGGTACATTCATATTTCTATTTCTTCATGATTCAATCTTAGTACATTGTATGTTTTTTTTCAATATATGAAATTTATTGTCAAATTGGTTTCCATACAACACCCAGTGATCATCCCAAAAGGTGCCCTCCTCAATACCCATCACCCACCCTCTTTAGAAATTATTCATTTCTTCTAGGTCATCCAAGTTTTTGGTGTATATTGTTCACATTATTCTCTTATGATTCTATTTCTGTGGTATTATTTGTAATCTGTTTAATTTCTGATTCTATTTATTTGAGTTTTCTCCCTCCTTTAGTCTAGCCAAAGGTTTGTCAATTTTGTTTATCTTTTCAAAAAATAGCTCTTAATTTCATTGAACTTTTCTATTGTTTTTCTGCTCTCTATTTCTCCTCTGATCTTTGGTATTTCCTTTTTTTCTTGTTAACGTTGGGCTTATTTTTCTTCTTTTGCTTGTTCTTGAAGTGTAAAGTTAGGTTGTTTATTTGAATTTTTTTTTCTTTGTGTAAGCATTATGGCTATAAACCTCCCTCCTAAAACAGATTTTGTTATATCCCGTAACTTTTGGTATGTTAGATTTTCATTTTCATTTACTCAAGATATTTTTTTATTTCCCTTTTGATTTCTTCTTTGACTCATTGGTTATTCAGAAGTGTGTTGTGTAAATTCCACATATTTGTGAACTTTCCAGTTTTCCTCCTGTTACGGATTTTTAGATTCATACCACTGTGGTTGGAAAAGACACTTGATATGATTTCAGTCTTAAATTTTCTAAGACTCGTTTTGTAACCTAACACATACCACTCTAGAGCATGTTCCATTTATGCTTGAGAAAAATGTGAATTCTGCTGCTATTGGATGGCATGTTCTTTATATGTATTTTAGGTCAACTTAGTCTAAATATATTTCCAGTCCAATGTTCTCTTAATCAATTTTTGTCTAGGTGATCTATTAATTGTTACTATTATTATATTGTCTGTTTCTTCCTTCAGATCTGTAAGTATTTGTTTCATAATGAGCACATATATATTTACAATTTACATATTTATGTTTTGGGTGCATATATATCTTGATGAATTACCCCTTATGACTATATAGCGACCTTCTTTGTCTCTTGTGACAGTTTTGATTTATATAAGTATAGCTATCCTTGCTTTAGTTTGGCTTCCACATTCATAAAATACCTGTTTACCATCCCTTAACTTTGAGGCTATATGTATCCTTGAACTTAGTATTCTGTAGGCAGTGCATAATTGTGTCTTATATTTTTATCCATTCAGCCACTCTATGCATGTTGATAAGGGAATCTAATCCATTCACATTGAAAGTAATGGATTGAGATGGTAGGGTAATTATTGAGATGGTAGGGATTTACTATTGTCATCTTATTAATTATTTCTGTTTTATAGTTATTTTGTTCTTTTCTTCTTCTCTTGCTATTTTCCTTTATGAATTGATGGTTTTCCAAACTTGTATGCTTTGATTCTCCTCTTTTTGTGTGTGTATCTACTGTAGGTATGTTCTTTGTGGTTACAATGAAACTGACATAGATATCTTATAGTTACAATAATCTATTTTATACTGGTAACAAATTAACTTTGGACACATAAAAAACAAACTCTACCTTTTTACTCTCCAACTCCACATATTATGTTTTTGATGTCACAATTTACATTTTTTATTGTTATCCATTAATAAATTATTGTACCTTAGTTATTTTAACCCTTTTATACTTTATCCTTTATAGATATAATTAATACACCACCATATTAGAGTATTCTGAATTAGATATACACTTGCTTTACCTGTGTGTTTATATTTTCATATGTTTTCATGTTACTGATTATCATCTTTTACCTTCAGTTTGAAAAACTCATTTCAGCATTTCTTGTAAGACAAATCTAGAGGTGATGGACTCTCTTTCTCTCAATCTCTCTCTCTCTCTCTCTCTCTCTCTCTCTCTCTCTCTCTGGGAAAGTCTTTCTCCTACATTTCTAAAGGACAACTTTCCTGGGTATAGTATTCTTGGTTAAAAGTTTTCTTCTTTCAGAACTCTGAATATAGCATCCCACTCTCTCCTGGTCTGCTAGGTTCCTGCTGAGAAATCTTCTAATAGCCTTATGTGTGTTCCCTTGTATATGAAGATTTTATCTTGCTGCTTTTAATCTTTTATCTTTGTTTTTGACTTTAGACAGTTTTATTATAATGTATCTTGAAGAATATAATTTGGGTTGACATTGTTTAGCAATGAGTCTCATGAAGCTGAATATTTAAATACTTATCCAGAATTGAAAGTTTCTCAGCCATTATTTCTTTAAATAAGTTTTCTTCCCCTTTCTTTCTCTTTTCTTCTTCTGGTTCTACAATATTGTATAGATTGCTTATCTTAATTTTATCCCATAATTCACATAGGCTTTCTTCGATAATTTCAAATGACCTGTTTTTGACTTCACAAATACTTTCTTCTGCTTGATCAAATCTGTTTTTGATGCTCTCTATTGCATTTGTTTCATTTCATTAATTGTATTCTTCAGCTCTATAATTTTTGTTTGGTTATTTTTTTATGATTTCTACTCTTTGTTAAGTTTCTTGTCTTGTGTATTGTTTTCCTTATTTTTTTGAACTTTCTGTGCTTTCTTGTGGCTCACTAAATTTCCTTGAAACAACTATTTTGAAATGTTTATTGGAAAAATTGCATATCTCCATGTCTTTGGGGGTCAGTTTCTATAAAACTGTATTCCTTTGGTTATGTCATGTTTCCCTGATTTTTCATGTCCCTTGTAGTATTGAGTTGCTGTTGTGGCATTTGAAAAGGCATTCACTTCCTCTAGTCTTTATTGACTGGCCCTATTTTTCTATGCATCTAATCATGGATATTTTTCTCTATGGGTGATCTGGAACTTTTCTGCTGGATTTTAAACTTTCACAAAAGCACACTCATCTGTGGGTGACTGTCAAAATCAATATTCTTCAGGGGGAAGACAATTGAAAGCTATTCTGCTATTTTGGTGATGTCCTCTAAGAGGCAATTTTCAAAGGTGGTAAGTGTCAGAAATATGAAGGTACTGAGTGCCGACAAATGATATGAAAATATTAGGGGGAAAGTTTGTGAAGTGTTCATTTTAATTTCTCAATTAAACTTTTTTTTTTGTTTTGAGAGTACTGAATATTTACATGCAGCTGTAAGAAACAATACAGAGATACACTTTGTACCCTTTACTCAGTTTCTCCAATGATAACATTTTATAAAACTCTAGTACAATATTACAACCAGGATTTTAACATTGTTATGGGACACAGCCAAGAGATAGAACATTTCTGTCATCACAAGAACACTATCATTACTCTTCAATAACCACTATTCTCTCCTGTACTCACCCCCTCCTTAATCTTTGTCAACCACTAATCTGCTTCCCATTACTAAATGATATCATTTCAAGAATGTTATATAAATGGAGTCATACCATATATAACGTTTGAGGATTGGCTTTTCTCACTTAGCATAATTCCTTGGAGATTCACCCAAGTTGTTGCATGTACCAATAGTTGGCTCCTTTTTACTAAGAAGTAATATTCCATGGTATGGATATACCATAGTTTGCTTACTCACTTACTGCAAGATATCTGGGTTGTTTCCATTTTGGGCTATTATGAACAAAGTTGCTATAAACATTTGTTTAGAGGTTTTTATGTGAAAGTAAATTTTCATTTCTCTGGGAAAATTGTCCAGGAATGTAACTGCCAGGTTATATGGTAATTGTACATTTTGTGTTTTAAGAAACCACCATACTATTTTCCAGAGTGGCTATGCCATTTAGCAATCTCTAAAGCAAGATATAAATGATTCAGTTCCTCTACACTCTTCCCAGCATTTGGTGTTGTCACTATTTATTTTTATTTTAGCCTTTTCAATAGGTATGTAGTGATATCTCATTGTGGTTTTCATTTGCATTTCTCCAATGATCAATAATGTTGAACATCTTTTCATGTGTTTAACTGCCATCCATATATTCTCTTCAGTAAAATATCTGTCTTTTGCCTATTTTGTAATTGAAGTGTGTGGTTTTATACTGTTGAGTTTTGAGAGTTCTTTGTATATTCTAGTTATTAGTATTTTTTTCAGATACATGGCTTGTATTTTTTCCTACTCTGTAGCTTGTCTTTTTATCCTCTTCATGTGATCTTTTAGAGAGCAAAAATTTCTATTTTGATGAGGCACATTATATCAATTTTTCATTTTGTGGTTCCAGCTTTTGGTGTCAAGTCTAAGAACTTCTTTGCCTAGCCCTATATACTGAAGAATTTCTCCTTTTTAAAAAGTTTTGTAGCTTTAAATATAAGTTCATTATCCATTTTGAGTTCATTTTTATAGTGTGTAAGTTTAGGTTGAGTTGTTTTTTTTTTTTTAATTTTTGATCTATGAGTAAAGTAGCATTTGTTGAAAACATTGTCCTTCCTCCACTAAACTTCTTTTGAATCTTTTTCAAAAATTACTTGGGCATATTTATGTAGGTCTATTTCTGGTTTCTCTATTCTGTTTCATTGATATAATACGCCTTTTCTTCTGCCAATACCACGCTGTCTTGGTTATTGTAGCTATATAATTAGTGTTAAAATCAGGATAGACTGATTAAATTTACTCTTCTTTTTCAAGATTATTTTAGTTATTTTAGGATATTCATTTGATTTTGAACTGGTCCTACAGCCTCGGAGATGGGAGCTATGCTAATGGCCCTAGGGAGTTCTATGATGACAGACTGAAATAGGTTGATAGACTAAGAATTAGTATTCAAATTCCAAGAAGTTATGTATCAATTCTTAAAACCAAGACGATATATAAAAGTAAAAAAGGCTTTCCTTGGAGCTAGGCTCTGTCCTCTTTGCTTATCTTACAGCCAGGCTTCCCCCACTACAGAGCAGTAGACCGAGTTGATAAGGTCCCATGGAATTATAGGTGGGGGTGGAAAGGGACACTAGAATAATTACCTTATTCAATATATCTGCATTAGAGAATTATTAATAACAGTGTTCCCATCACTTCCAGGAAAGGGTCATTGGAAGGGTTAAAGAAACTGGCTTTTATGGGTATCTTAAAGAATTCCCTTCTTACTCTTATCATGTACATAATATAACTATTAAATTCCTAAGTTTGACAATTGCTTCCACATATGCAGTTCCCTCGAGTCTCAAAATATATCGATCATCACAGTCCTGGACTAGGAGAGTCTTGAAAACTAGAAATAGAAATAATGGAGATTCGTAGGAATTCTGGAAAGTTTGAAACTAAATGAGTTTCTTTGAAAACTAGAATTGCTGAACCAGTGTTTAGATATTGGGGAATAAGAGAGAACCTGAAAGGAATAGCCTTGTGACTAGATAGGGTGGAAAAGGAACCTGACACTAAGACTTGGTATGAGTGAGCAGGACTGTTTTCTGGCTTGTTGCTTTATGGGAGCTCCTTTAAGAGTTCGTAGTGAAAAGAGCAGCCAGTATTCGATAGACTTGAGGGAACCTGCCCTGAGGTAAAGGGGTATTATCCCATCATGAAGGTCAGTGTGGAGAACAGTGGAGGGAATCATAGTGAGAAAATCTCAGGGGTTAAGAGCCTCCAGGAAACAGGCAGGACACAAAGTAGCTTCTTTGTAGCCTGAGGACTCCCCAACTGACTGGGGTTCTTTTCTGCTTATATCTCTAAGGAAGGGGTACATTCTCTCACAATGTTTCCCTACTCATACAGATCATATCTATACTGACCTAACTTCAGATAGCTTTCTAACACTTTCATGTTTTTACTCCCAAGTGGTTAAGAGTGATTGCCTTTAATTTCCTACCTAAAGATAATCATATTTCCATGATGAGGGAAGAAGCCAGTGAGTGCCTCCCAAGGGCAAGAAACAATAAGCAGTTAAAAGGAAGTCATGTCTAGTCACAGGGGCCCCAACTAGGTGCACTGTTTAATTAGAAATCAGATATTCATAGGCACTCAACCTCCTCAGTGAAAAGGAGCTTCATTTGGGAATAATTAAGGAAGCTCTTCTTGGTTGCTGGAATTTCAGGCAACTTGAATCTAGTAATTTTGTAGGGCGATTCATTCTAAACCAAAGAGTCTACTGAGAAAGCAGAAGGGCCTGGGGAAAGTGAGGTCTCATTAAGATCACCTACCCCTGGGGAAAATGACAGTGGCTGTCAGTAATAGAAGCAGCTGTCAGTAATTGAGCTGAGACAAAATGTGAGCTGTTCTTTCCCAGCATAGAGAATCAGCAGACCCCCGAGATGGAGAGGGAAGAACAGTGGACTTGGAATCAAGATGAGTTAAGTTCACAATCCCTTTATCCCAAAGATCTTGTTTCCTAATCTGGAAAATGAGGCTAATAATGCCTACCTTTTCAGAAGTACCATAAAGATGAAATTAAAGAACTTGTATAAAATAACTGGTAATGAATAGGGTCATGAATAAAATAAAGGATAGTTACTTCCTTTTGTTCAACTAAGCATTTTAATTTTGTCTAGTTCATGAAAAGGAGAAAGCTTTATTCCATATTCAAATTGATTCTCAAGGTATTTTCCTTTTTTAAGTACTTTATGGTTCAGAGAAAGAAAACTAGTATCTGAATCTTCTGTCTTGGTCCAGTTTGAAGTTCTCCATTCTGATTTAAGACTCCTGATTTAGCAAATGCCCCCAAACAAATTAAGGAAAATTGTGTATATATTCCAAAAATATTTGTACTTATTAATAAAATTTACACAGTTACTATTGTTCATCAGTCTCTAATTTGTGAGTGAAGTTTAGTTTCTTTTACTTACATAAAAATAAAAGGAAACAAATTTTATTTTTTCCTGTACCCAATGAACTATCTTTGGACATAACCACCTTACACTATTTATTCCTAAGCCTTATGCCTTTAAGACCATTTGCTACATTATCAGGAACACCTGGAAACCCAGACACTCCCCCACCATCCCAAATTAGCTTTCACATGGAAACAAGCCTGGGGATTTGCAATCACATAGTTTATGGCTTCACACTCTCACAAGGAAAGTAGAGCTGGTGGGGTAAAAGCAGCTTTACCTTTTTGTTTAGGGACTTTTCTCACAGTCATTGCAGCTTGCCTCTTCTGGTTTTCAGAAATTTCAAAGCCTATAATATAAAAATACATGACTTTGTTACAAGAAACACAGACCTTTCTCAAATGTATAAAATAGTACTTTTCTGAAATAGTAATTTTGGCAAGATATATCAAAAGTCTTGATAAATAAATGGTGAGAAGCTTGAACAAATATTCAGCTACAAAAATGTTTTTCACAGTATAGAGAGGCAAAAGAAATGTGAGAATATGAGTTAAGATGATGGTAAATGAAGAAGGGGTGAATAAACTATGGCATAAAGTAGAAAAATATTTCACAACCAAAAGCAAAAACAAAGACAAGGAAATAATGAGTCAAAATATAAAATATTAAAACCGAAAATTTGTGTAAAGTTTCAAATGGAAGAAAAAAATCAAATGGCAAAAAAGTAATGAAATAATAGAAATGTCTATTCAAGTCCTTTATCCATTTAAAAAATTTTTAATGTTTATTTATTTTTGGGAGACAGAGAGACAGAGTGCAAGGAGGGGAGGGGCAGAGAGAGAGGGAGACACAGAATCCAAAGCAGGCTCCAGGCTCTGAACTGTCAGCACAGAGCCTGATGCAGGGCTCGAATTCACAAACTGTGAGATTATGATCTAAGCAGAAGTTATATGCTTAACCGACTGAGCCACCCAGGCACTCCTTCTTTGCCTATTTTTAAAATTAAGTTATTTGATATTTTCCTATTGAGTTGTAGGATATCCCTATATGTTTTGGAAATTAACCTCTTATATATAATTTATATATATATATATATATATTTATAATATGCAAATATTTTTTGATGCTTTAGGTTGCCTTTTCATTGTTTCCTTTGCAGTGTAAAAGCACTTTATTATGACACAATTTTGCTTTGTTGCCTGTGCTTCATATCCAAACAATCATTGCTAAGATCAATGCCAAGAAGCTTTTTCCCTATGTTTTCTTCTAGAAGTTTTAAGGTTTGGGGTCATACAATTAAGTCTTTTATACATTTTGAGTTAGTTTTCATGTATGGTGTAAGGTAGGAGTTCAATTTCTTCGGTTTGCATGTGGATATCCAGTTTTCCCAGCACCATTTATTGAAGAAACCATCTTTTCCCAATTGTATATTCTTGGTACCCTTGTCAAAGATATGTTGACTGTATATGTATGGGTTTTTTTCTAGTCTTTCTATCCTATTCTACTGGTCTATATGTCTGTCTTTATACCAGTACCATACTGTTTTAAATAATGTAGCTTTTAATATATTTTGAATCAGGAAGTATTATCCCTCCAGCTTTGTTCTTTCTCTCAAATATTTTTAGTTATTATGGTTCTTTTGTGGTTCCACATGAATTTTAGGATTGTGTTTTCTATTTCTGTAAAAAAGTAACATTGGAGTTTGGTTAAGATCACATTGAATCTGTAGATGGCATTGGGTAAAATAGATATTTTAACAATATTAAGTCTATTATGTGTTCTTTAATTTCTTTCAGCAAGGGTTTATAATTTTTGGTGTAGAAATCTTTCACCTTCTTGGTTAAGTTTATTCCCATTATATCCATTTTGATGTGATTATAATTGGGACTACTGTATTTGCTTAATTTTTTTTTCAGATAGTTCATTGTTAGTATTTAGAAACACAACTGATTTTTGTATGTTGATTTTGTATCCTGCAATTGTACTGAATTCATTTATTAGACATAAAAGTATTTCTGTGGTGTTTTTAAGGTTTTCTACTTATAAGATAATGTCATCTACAAACAGTAATAATTTTACTTTTTCCTTTCCCATTTGAATGCCTTTTATTTTCTTCTAGCCTAATTTTCTCTGGCTATGACTTCCACTACTATGTTGAATAGAAATGGTGAAAATGGGCATCTTTGTCTTAGAACTGATCTAAGAAAAAAAGCTTTCAGTTTTTCCCCCTTGAGTATGATGCTAGCTGTGGGGCCTTTCATATATAGCCTTTATTATGTTCAGGTAAATTCATTCTATACATAGTTTGCTGTGAGTTTTTTATCATGAAATAATGATAAGTTACATCAAATCATTTTTCTGCATCTATAGTTGTGATCATGTGATTTCTATCTTTCATTAGAGTGATGTATCACATTAATTGATTTGCATATGTTAAACTATCATTGCATCCCAGGGATAAATCCTACTTGTTCATGATTTATGATCCTTTTGTTGTGCTGCTGAATTCTGTTTTTTCCTGTTTTATTAAGAATTTTTTTCATGTACGTTCATCAGGGATATTGGCCTTTCATTTTGAACCGGAAGACTTAATATTGTTAAAATATCCATTCTGCCAAAGGCCATCTACAAATTCAAAGGAATCCTATCAAAACTACAGATTCATTTATATAAGATATGAATAAGTTCTAGAAATCTGCTGTACAACATTGAGCCTATGGTTAACATTACTATATTATGCACTTAAAATTTTGTTAAGAGCATAGAACTCATGGTGTTTTTACTGCTTAAAAAAAACAGGGTTGAGGTATCTCCAGAAGGGAGAAGTTCTCTCAGCTTCAGTCTATGTATGCAGAGTCCCATCCTTGTCATGATCTTCCTGCCTACAGATGACAGCTTTGAACTATGCCTTTGAGTTTGAGCCTGCCCATGATCTTGCATTCTGACTTCCTGCTCCATAGATTTTGGAGTTGCTTAGCCAAGTTTTGCAATCATATCAGTCAGTTCTTTATAATAAATTTCTTAAATAATAATGCTTCTCCTATGTGTTGTTTTTCTCTGTTTGAACACTGATAGAAGAAGTTATAGTTATAGTCTATATTCTTCACCTGAAGAGTTCCTTATGATAAATTAGGCTTTAAAAAACAAGTTACAGAATAATATATTTGGTATAACTTTTATAAGTAAAATTTTTGAAAAGTCTTATGTGTATATATGTTTATATGAACATAAGCATGGAACTAGGCATACCAAATTTATACTGATTATCTCACACAGCATAGGAGTGACAGAGAAGGGAAAATAATGCTAAATTTTATTACATTTTATTATGTGTTAAATGGTTATTATGGCCATGTATTTGTTTTATAATTAGAAAGTAAAAATAAAATTATGATAAATTTATGTGGCAGCCATAAAAATAATGATTAAAAATATTAACTGACATAGGGAAATGCTAATGATATGATTTTAAGTGCAAAATAAAGATATAAAATTAGAACTATTCATCATGGAGAGGTAGTTTGGGGGAGACAGAAAGAAAGAATCAGCAATCCTAGTCCTATTTTTTTTTATTTAGACATATTTAAAACACATAGGAAGGAAATATATGAAAATTTTTATAAAAGTTATCTCTCTCTGGGTAGAATGCTCTTGTGTTATTTTTATTTTTTCTTGTATTTTTCTGTTTTTCTCCAAAGTTGCCTAAATAAAAGTGTTATTATAATTAGAAAAAAGTAATGTTTTCAAAAAGATAACCATAGGTCTGTCAGAAAGTAATTTCTGTAGCTCCATCCACTTTGCTGCAAATGGCAAGATTTCATTCTTTTATTTCATTCTTTTTTATGGCTGAGTAATATTCCATTGGTGGGTGTAGCTATAGAGTCTGATGCTAAGCAAAATAAGTCAGAGAAAGACAAATACCATGTGATTTCACTCATGTGGAATTTAATAAACAAAACAAATGATCATAGGGGAAAATAAGAGAGTGGCAAACCAAAAAACAGACTCTTTATAGAGAATAAACCAATTGTCACCAGAGGGGAGGTCATCGGGCAGATGGGTTAAATAGGTGATGTGGATTAAGGGGTGCACTTATGATGAGTATGAGGTATGGTATGAAAGTGCTGAATCACTAAATTTTACACCTGAAATTAATATTATGCTGTATGTTAACTAACTGGAATTTAAAGAAGAACCTAAAAAAATTTAAAAAATTAACTTCTGGAAGCTTTTCTATTAGAAGCAGATTCTTAAAATTACAGGTTATTAGGGCATTGTGTGGGAGATATCATGGTGGAATCAGAGGGAATGGTGGGGATCTTCCAGTTCATCTAGGGTCTACATAAAGCATACTAAGACAATTCCTTTAATAGCTCTAACAACCTAAGTGGTATCAGAGGCTGCTGCTGCCTACCATTGAGAGAAGCAGTCAAGTAGCATTCCTGTACAACTCCACATCATGTCCCATTGCAGTGCTTTTATGTTAAAAGCAATTTGACTTCAGTGGGATTCAAAGTGAATTATTAATATGCACTCTACCCCAAATAAGGAAAAGACTAGGATTAGACTAAGCAGTGTCTTTCTGATCATCCTTCCTTATCTTTCAACCATTTAAATCACCGACACTGGAGGACAGAAGAATCCATTTGCATCAGGATTCAATGGGTAGGCCCATTTTTCTAGAGGCATTTTATACCAGCTTGAACATACAAGTGTTTTAATATAAAATTCCACTCTCATTAAGGATGGGCAAAAACAGAAATTGTGTCTTCTCAGGGAATTACAAAGTCTGGCTGTTTGGTATTTTTATGCCAAAATGGCAGGACCATGAGCAAGAGACCAGATAGTACTTTGTAAACCACAAAGCTATAGTCAAGGGGACCTAAATCCCACATTTGGAAAGCACCATTAAAACTCTCTCTACTAATTATATACTCTTTCAAAAAGGGGAACAATCTGTTTAAAGCCAAAAATGTATGGTTTAGTGGGACTCTAAATCATACAAGTGATCATGGTTTTAGACCCAGTTATATTTTCTACCATTTACTTAAAACACTTTCATACAGACAGTGTGATATATACATGCACATTAATTTTAATCTATGCTCTCAGGGCATTTACTTAACATCTGACGTGCCCTAATCTGGTATACACACTGAAGAGGTGATTTGTTAACATATTAAACACTCAGAATTATTTGCTCCAGAGGCCATTATTACCAGCAGTTCAGTCACCTTAATGCAGGAGGCCTAGTTAGCCTAATACATGCTAAAAGTGAATTTTTAGTGGTAAAATTAATGTTATTCAAGATGTGTACTAGCCACAAATGTCTTACAGGCTCTTTAGCCTTCATAAGAACTGGGCATAAAAATCCAGTGAGCCCCATATCCTGTACCCTGCAGAAGGAAGCCTCAGGTCAAGATTGAAAACAGGTGCTATGCTTTGTCCCCCATCAGAGGACTTTGTCACCAGATTCTTACTAGAAATTTAGTTGAATGCTGTTGTTATATCACCAACTCTTCCTTGACTAACCTTTACACAAAAGATGCTGCCATGTATCTAAGAACAGAACTGGGACTTCATTGAGATGATAGGACAGGTTGTATGACTGTTTTTGTGTTTGCTAATAAATGTTTGTATGTTTGGGAGAATTGAGGTTGAGGTTTGCTTTCAGTGTAATAGCTTTATCTAGTCAAGAGACTGTAAGGCAGGCCAAATTATAACTCTCATTTAACCCTGACTAGTAGAAACTACTGGTATCTGCCAAAAAGGACCTGATAATAGGAAACCACCAAAGTGGATTAGGTCAGTTTGCAACAGAAGTCTTCCATCTGTTTATAGAAAACTGAAAACTAATTCAATTCCTCTATGTTCTTCATAGCCATATTCTTCTTTCTCCTCTCAGGTCACTTACCAATTTTTTCATCTTCCTGTACCATTTTTCTCTCTTCTCTGAAAGCCCTAAGCCAGCGTATCTTCTCCTCCAGCTTCTTGGCAAAGAATAGATGTATCTCCTCAGTCTCCTTGTTGTGAAGCTTGAAGGCATTTTTCATGCTGACATTAAAGTCATCATCTCTGCCATCTTCAATGTCAACTACCTCATATTTATCCATGTCAATGCGGCCTTTGTAGTACAGGATGTCTCTTCGGATAAGGTCCTAGGTGGGAAGGAAGAAAAGGCTTTATACTGGAGGTATGTGGACAGTAGGTACCAGGAGAGATGGCACATGGGCACAGTAGGATGCTAAGACTTCCACTGATTTGAAGTACTAATAGGGGTTATTTTGGTCAAATTTAGGCAAGTTAGCTTAGCATTATGACATTGACAGGTTGGTTAGAAGATGCTCTTACAGAAAGCCTTTGTCCTACATCCAAAAACTCTCAGACTCCAGTGTCAATCCTTATATGTGTTTGTAAGACTCTGATGGGAAGTGGGAAGCAGTAAGCCACACAAACATTGCTAGCATAGGCCTTTTCTTTTCCAAAATATATGCAAGCCTTCTAGAAGTATGAAATAAGCTGGATGGTTGCCTGAGGTATACTTAGGAATTCAAGCCAGCAAGTGAGACCTGCATATCAGAGTGGGTATGAGTGGTTAAGAATAGCAAGGTGGCCACAGCCTGTGCTGGCCAGGAAAGATTACATGGAGAGGGTTGAACATTTTGTACTCCGGGGAATTTTGGAGAAGGCCCAGTCTGGCAGGAGAAATGGGGGTAATATTGAATAAAAAGCTTCATATATTGACAAATAAATTTCACAAATCTTATTGCGTGAGAAAAATAAAAGTTATAGATGGATACAAACAGTATATTATCTTTTATTATTGTTGTTTTACTCTCTGGTATACAGAATTGGATTAATACTCTCAGTGCAGGAGACAGTCATCATTAGTACATACAAGTACATTAGTACATACTCTTATTTCTCTAAGTATTTACTTTTAATAATATATTAAGTTTTGGTGAAACTGCCACCAAAAGCTATGATGCCACAGCAACCTTAAATCCCACGCTCAATCATTCCCCTGGTTACTTTTGTATACAGTTTTATCTCATCTACATATATTACACTTATATAAGGTTTAAACAGCTACAAAGAAATGCCACATAATGTTTAGAGAACAGAAATTATATAAAAAATATGACAATGACACAGGCCAAATTCAAAATAGTACAGAGAGGAGAATTGGAAAATGGAAGGAAGGAAAAGGGAGGGAGCAGAGAGGGAGAGGGGAAAGAATGTATTTGTAATGAATTATTTCTTAAGTTGTATAGTAAGTACATAGGTGCCCATTATATTATTTTGTATCTTTTTGAATGTGATATTTCATAAATTAAAAAAAAAGAAAACCATAGAGATGGATGATATCACTTGTGGACTTGTGGCATGTAAAGTATAAGTGTCTTTCTGCCCTCACCCTCTTAGCACTGCCCTCAGCTTCCCCTGAGAACACATGTACTGCTGGGATGTGTGGTGTGGCTGAGTCTGGCCAAGGAGGTCTCATGAGCCCTGTCCTGATGGATGTCTTCACTGGCCAACTTGTTCTCACAAACTATCCCTCCTGTCTGCCTATATTTGGCCTTTAGACAATTTGACAGAATCAGAAATGTTCATTAACTTTTATTAACATTATACAGTTTGGTTAAACTGCTCCCATTCTGCTGAATTGCCTTGCATGCCTCACTTCTCAGCTGCAGGATACCTGCAAAGAATTTGATTTTGCAATCCTAACTCTTCACAATGTAGGGTAAACTGGGCTTTTTGGTATGTCTGGGGAAGGCTGTCTTTAAGAATTCCTAACATAGCTCTGTCAATCTTGGAAGACCCAGGCTGTGAAATATAGGTGTTGTTGAATTGCTTTGCAAAAAACAACCTCCACATTGTTCTTTTTCCTCCCATAATGATTGTGCATATAAATAAGCTGTGAGTATAGATGGGTTCTGATCTGTTGGGTTCCACTGGCATCAAGTTCACAAGAGAGAAAAAGGTCAGCTATACAGAGTGGGCCAGTTTTGCTCCAAGCTTGCTTCAGAGTCTGGGTTTCTTTTACCATGCTCAAAGTGGACAAGTTCAGTCCTGAACAAAAGGATGGGGTGGTTGCCACGTGCAGACTTTCACAATCCTCAAGAACACTTTGTGAGACTTATGGATAAACAGTGGGCCCTGTCAGTCTAATCTAACGATAAAAGCAGGACAAGCTAAGGAGAATGGCTTGATGTGACCTAGTTTGATCTCATAAAGGCCTGAAACATGCCTTACAATACTTAATACAGATACACATAGACCTGAGAATCCAGGTCTGGACCACACAGCTAATAGGTGGGTGCTTACCTGACTAGAATATAGGAAGCTTTAACCTCCCTTCTATTCCCAATTTCACCTGTGAGACAAGGGAACTGAAGAACTCAATAAAATCTGCTTTTAGCTCCCTTTCCTGCTTCTGTTTTCACTAGGACCTGTATCCCCACCTCACTTTACACATGCCTTATAATGCAAACAGCATATGCCCTCCTTGTAAGGGACAAGGAGTTAATGATTTCTCTAGAATAAGTAACATCTAAGAAATGACAAGGACAGAATGACTGGACAGCTATTATATGCGTATTCCAGACAACTGTAGCTAGACATCTCAATGCCAAGGCCCCCTGTCTCCAAGGAATAATACCTGGGCCCTCATCTTTGTTCTAACTGGTACCTGAATGCCTTAGAGGACACATAAACCTCAATAACTGCCCCCAGACCCTGAACAAAGATGAGACTCCCCCCTTTCCTTTTGAGTCTCCCAGACACTCTGTATCTGCTCTATATTATATATATATATATATATATATATATATATATATATATATATATACTTTGCTTTCACCCTCCTGCTGGCTCACATTTGATTTCCATCATTTGCGAAGCCAAGAACCCTCTTGGCTGATCCTGCAGTAACCCTTCAGGTCTCTGGACCCAGCCTGCCAGCATCACCTGCAGCTTTCTTTGTCTCTCAGTTGGTGTGTCATAATCATTGTCAGCTTTAAAAACCTTTACTGGTTTCCAAAAAAATGGAAACAATTTATGTGATCTTGGAGCTAAATTAAAAGCATCAACTGAAACTCCTATTGTTTCTTTAGGTATTTAAGGATAACAAGAAACTTGAGAGAATTCTGTTTCTGTGGTAGGGAAGCAAGACTAGAGATATGTGTGGTTAATGTTCTCCCTTTGCCTGCTCTTTTTAGCTCCCTAGAGGGTTGAACATGAGTTTTCAGGCATCAGCTTAGTCATAAACTCAGGTGTAGGAATGTTATAGGATTCATTAAGAATGACCCACTGTTCAAAAATTCCCACCAGAAATGGTAGCTAAGGCCAAAAAGCAGCATGTAACATGCACAAAAAGAGTGTGAGTTAGAGTGTAAAGCCCTGGGTTTGAGTTTTATCTGCTTAACCTGCTAGCTGTGGTTTTGGGCAAGCCATTTTATCTCTCTGAACTTCCAATTTTCTCAACTATGAAACTAGACAAGTCATCCTTACCTTGTAAAATTGTTGTAAATCTCAAATCTCAACATGCAGCCTCCAGGTCATGAGGCCAGCCTTGTCTGATAATTATGGTGCTGAGCTTTCTTGCTCCCCAACTGATATTTTGTAGGCCTTTAAAATTCCTTTTTGATAAACCTAAAAATCTCAATGCCTCTTTTAGTTCATTTAAATTTTCAAAACAAGTTAAATATTGTGACAAAGAAATAAAGCAAAGGCAACTTAATATTTTAAAACTTATATAGCTACACCATTGTCCTTGGAAATTCCATATATCCTTTCAGGGTGGGGGTTGTCACAGATCTATACGTAGGCTCATACTAATGTGTCCTCCCTGCCCCCAACAGTGCCTCCTATTCCAATCGTTCTAGCCTTCATGGTCAAATTTACACATTCTTCCTCCTCAAAGAAGGCTTCCCTGACTGCCTTCTCTAGCTCATCACTGTGGTTTCCCTTCTCTGAATGCTAGCAGTGATTATGAAGACCCTTACGCAACTTACATTCAGCCACCACACTGCTGAGTTGCATTAGTTCTGTTTCACAGCTTTTAGTCTGTCCATTTAAGCTGTGCCCAATAGTTCTTCCTTGCTTTTGCCTTACTGAGGGGTTGTCCAGGGGAAGACAGATGACAAAGCCTCAGAAATGTCTCTGCTCAGCTTCTGCACATGGCAAGAGGACAAAGCCCTCCTGAGCCCTGGTTGCCTGAGGTCCTATTGGGACCAGGCTGTACAAAAGTCACTTGTTAATGATTGAGTGCTTTCATAGGGTCACAGTGAATAAGTGCTTGGTACAGATGTTATTTGGTCATCACAAGTTCCCTGCCTAAATGGGATAGTTGCTAATAGGATGCCAGTCTTCCTCCTTTTCCCTTACACTCATCCAAGTTGGAAGATATTAAGGAAGCCAGTGCTTCTCCAGAAGGACCCTGGCAGTCTGCAGACAAGCACCAAGCCTAGCCATGGATCCAGCAAGGAGCCTATCCAAGTCTCTGATATTACATAATTCAAATAGCTGGGAGAAGTTTGAATTTGGTCTCACTGGGTATTCATGGGGTTTAGTAAGACACTGTAAAACATTTTGTATAAGTGACAGATGCTGCAATCTGGGGCCTGTAACTCTTAAGGATTGCTGCCTCTCTCACTTGCTTGTCAGTAAAGTCTTCCCTTTTTAGAGAGGGACCCTATTTACTCCCCACCACTAGCCTGGACCACCCTGGGATTTCTCTCCAGATCTTGAGGAAGGCATAGACAGGACTTATATTTCTCATTATTATATTCCAATATCTAGAGTACATTCTTAATAACAAAATAGTAACAGCAACAACAATTGCAGCAGTCAACACTTAGCATATATCATGTGCCAGACACTATTTCAAATGCTTTGCATTTTTCCCCAGCTTTATTGAGGCATATTTGACAAATAAAGATTATATATACTTAAGGTATACAATGTGATATTTTGATATAGGTATATGTTGTGAAATGATCACGATTATCAAGCTAATTAGCTTATCTATCATCTCATATGTTTATTTCTGTGTGTGTGATGAGAACACACGATCTGCTTTCTCAGCAAATTTCAAGTATACAATACAGTATTGTTAGCTATGGATACCATGTTGTACAATAACTCTCCAAAACTTATTCATCTTGCATAACAAAAAGTATTTTACTCTTTGATCAATATCTCTCCATTTCCCCCACCCCCACCAGCCCCTAGCAACCACTATTCTACTCTCTGCCTTTATGACTTCGACTGCTTTAGATTACACATGTAAGTAAGAGCATATAGTATTTACCTTTCTTTGTCTTATTGTTTTAGTATAATATCCTCTAGGTTGATCCATGTTGTCACAAATGACAAAATCTCCTTTTTTAAGCTAATATTACACAGTGTGTGTGTGTGTGTGTGTGTGTGTGTGTGTGTATCACATTTTCTTTATGCATTCATCCCTTGGCAGCTAAATGCTTTGCATTTATTAACTTAAATAATCTTCACAAAAATCCTACAAGGTACATACTGTTGTAGCCCCATTTTATGAGGATATGTAGACATAGAACCATTAACTTACCCAGAAACAAAAGCTACTAAATGGTAGACTTGGGCTTTGAGTCCATACTACCTGGCTCTAAACTCTGTGCTTGTTTGGGGAGCCTGGGTGGCTCATTCAGTTTCCCTCTCTCTCTACACCTCCCCCACTCTCATTCTGTCTCTCTCTCAAAAATAAATAAACATTAAAAATTTTTAATAAAAAATGTAATATGTGTCTGTTTAATCACTGTATATACTGCCTCCCAACAAAGATTTGCTGAATGAATGCGTACTAACACCAAATAAACAGTAATAGTATCAATAGCTAGCATTTACTAAGTACTTACTATGTGCCAGGCACTGCAAATGTAGTGTTTAATTTAACCTCACAGCCTCTCTTCTATATAGATACCATTATTATTTCCATTTTGCAGATGAGGGGATAATACTAGGCACAGAGAATTTGTCCAAGGTCATACGGCTCATGGACAAAAGGTAATTGTTGCCCTTTTGTCTGGCCCTAGAACCCATGCTCTTAACACTATACTTCATTACTTCCCATTACCTCAGGTGATCCTCCTCAAAGCCTCCTGAGATGAATTCTATCATCAGCCTGATTTGGCACTGAGGAAAATAAGGGGATAAAGTTAAAAAACTGGCCCAAGTTTAGAGACAGTAGAGTCTAGGACCCATGTGTTCTTGTTTCAAATCCCCATCTCCTTTGTGCTCTATCCCCAGTCTCTTTTGCTATTGTTGCATTTCTGAGTTACAAATGGCTCATCCTCCAAGTCCGGCCCTTCAGTGAAAGAAGAAATGGCCCAACTGCAGAAGTTCCTTGAACTTTCTCCAGCGTTATCATACTCTATGTAATTCCTGATCCTTCCAGAATACAATTAAACCAACATAAATAACTAGTAATTATGACACAGAGGACAACAGAGTATGTCCAGGATGGTATAATTAAAAACAAAGAATACAGGGGGAAAAGCTGTTCAGGCCAACTTCAGGCTGTAGGAACATTAGAGGATGCCTGAGGAGAGAGGAAAGGAGATCTCCCCTCCTCAGAAAAAAAAAGTAAATTGAAAGGGGAAAAAAAGGAAACAAAAATCCCCAAAGCACCAAATTAACTTCCAGTATAATCATCTAAGGAAGAAAATAACAAAACATATGCATAACTAAACTAACAGGACAATGAGATGCAGAGGAGCAGAGACAGCCATCATGGAAGACAAGAAGATAGAAAACAAAGTCTTATTCTAGATTTTTTAAAAGGAAATTGACAAAGAGGGAAAACAGCAAAAGTTAAAGAAGTGGTCACAAAATTAGAAACCACTGATGTCTTTCCCCACCTACTATAATGGCCACTTCATTGGGAGCTTGGGATAATGGAGATGGAGGGGCTTATGCTCCTGAGGTGGCCATCTCCTTCAGGAAAGAAGGGGTTGGGGTTACCTTCTTGCAGAGGACCATCTGGTGGTCAAACAGAAAGAAGACCCGCTGCTGGTTGCGGCCATAGGGCTGGTAGATCCAGGCCATCTCCCCAGTGTAGATCAGCTCCGAGCTCCTGTCTAGGATGTCCTCACCCTGGGAAGAACATGTGATAGTGAGAGGCAGCCAGGAAGGAGGGATGGCCCTGTCACCTGCCTGGAAGCACCTAAGGCTGGGCATAGACTAGGGCAGTAGGAGTAGAGAAAAGGCCTGATGGGAGAGAGGGATAGAGAGAAGGTCCCCTGGGAAGTCCTGGAGTTGGAAAGACCCATACTTTTGTTTATCCTGAGGCCAAATGAGCCCTACCACCCAGGACTGCTATATAGTCCCTCTATGGCAGCTGCTTTCTAGCACTACAGGCACCAAGGTTCATTCTGGTTCCATGAGGTTCATATTCTCTCTCTCTCTCTCTCTCTCTCTCTCTCTCTCTCTTTTCCTCCTCCTCCCTTTTCTCTATGAATTTATCTTTCTATACCAGTCCTTCATGCCAGATCTAGTCTCTTAGTCTCTTTCTTGTACTTGAAGAATAAGCCTAAGCACAAAACAGAAGTTTCTCTGCTTCCTCAATGAGTAAAAGGGGATAGGGGAGGCCAAGAAGGAGACAGTGATTGATGGAGAAAAAGAGAATACAGTCACTGTCTTAAAATTGTTTTTTTTTCCTTCTCCCCTCAGTTCACTAAAATATATCGATTAAATAGGAAACTTTACAACCACATGATTCTTTGGTCTGTTATTCACAGCCTGAAATGACTTTTCCTCCTTGCTATATAGTAAGACAAAAAAGTACCAAGACACTTAACTCCTAGCTAATTCAATTCTACAGAGTTTCCAAGGCCCCTTTTTTACAGCACCTCTGCTAGCTCAGAGGTATGTGGAGATATATATCAGATGCCAAGCCAGATTTGTCCCCTATTCTCAAGGAGCTTATAGTCAGTGGAGGAAACTAATGCAGGTCTGCACAGAACTCATGGAATACAAGGCAAACCACAGCAAAGCCCTGGGCATAGGGGTGAGTGTTCTAGAACTTATATGAAGATAAGGACAAAGACCAGTGGTCCAGTACTCAGGAGAATTAATATTAGCATCTATATGCATCAGAAATTGGGCTACATACCTTCACTCTAAACCTTCTAAGCCACAAGAGAACCCTGGGAGGGAGAGAATTTCTTAATCTCATTTTATAGTCCAAGGTAGAGATGTTAGGTGATCAGCTAAGGTTACCCAGCTTGTTAGCTAGAGACACATAACTCAACCCCAATTCTGTGGCTCCAGAAAGTATGCTCACTCTTTCCACTACATTATGATGTATCTAAGCCAGTCAGTCCCTTCTTTTCTCTGGGTTTCAGTTTTTCCAGATATTAAATGAGCTACATGAGGATGATATCCAAGGCCCTAGCCCTGATACTCTAATTCTAAGATGTCAGCTTTGCACCCAAAAGTTTCAAGTCAAGGTTACAGTAGACCCCATGCATCCCCCCATAAACAGTCAGAACAAATAGGCTAGGCATGGCAGTAGGCCAAAGAGAGGGGTAGCTGGAAATGGTGTTCTTGAGCATACCACTTTTCCAGTCTAAGGGATGAGAAGGAAAAGGGGAGCTCAGTGGAAATGTTTTCTAATAATATAACCTCAAAAAGAAAGTTAAGAGATAGTACTGTGATTCCAAGCTCTATTTCATGGGTATCTTGGAACTTAAGTAAACATTCACCCCTGAGAGGCCCACATACTAACAGAACTTCTGGGACAGGAAGCCCACAGGGTGAGGGATTTGTGCAGGAATTTCTTGTTGGGTGGATAAGGAGCTGAGAGTGGTACCAGTCTGCCAGGTCCCACCCTGAGGCAGGCCAGAAGATGTGCCACAGTCCACTTTGAGTATGTATAAAGTGAAAAAAGCTATAAAAATGGGTCAGTGCCAAACAAAGTTGGCCAAGATAACATTTTTTTCAGGATGACTTCTTTTTCCTTTTTCAAATTTTTATTTAAATTCTAGTTAGTTAACATATAGTGCAATATTGGCTTCAGGGGTAGAATTCAGTGATTCATCACATACAACACCCAGTGCTTATCATAAGTGCCCTTGTTGATACCCATCACCCATATAGCCCATCTCTCACCCACATCCTTCCAACAATCCTCAGTTTGTTCTCTGTCTTTAAAAGTCCCTCATGGTTTGTTCCCCCCACCACCACCACCATGTGTTCATCTGTTTTGTTTCTTAAATTCCACATAGGAGAGAAACCATATGTTATTTGTCTTCTCTGACTTACTTATTTCACTTAGCATAATACATTATAGCTTCATCCACATCATTGCAAATGGAAGGATGAATTTTAAAATTACACTTGCTAAACTGAGGATGATCGGACCAGGATACCACTCAATATCATCTTGTCCACCTACCATAACAGACAGGAGCATTCTAGTTCTTTTTTTAAGTACTTGCCACACATAATTCCACTAAGAAAAAAAAATAAGAAAAAGAAAGAAAGAAAGAAAGAAAGAGAATAAACTTGCCACACATAATGCCACCAAGAAAAAAAACACAAGAAGGAAAGAAAGAAAGAAAGAAAGAAAGAAAGAAAAGAAAAGAAAAGAAAAGAAAGACAAGGAAGGAAGGAAGGGAGGAAGGAAGGAGAAAGGAAGAGAGGGAGGGAGTGAGGGCAGGAGAGATAGAGAGAGTGAGAGAGAGAGAAAGGTAAATATACTCCTGTGCTCACCAAGCTGATTGATACCAGGCAACTCACATATCCTCTGTGTGTCGGTTTCCTTATTTCTACAAAAAATGCAATCAAAATGATATAAAACACATGTAAAGAATATTACTAACTGAGCTTCAAGTGGAGCTTGACTCTGCTAAGGCTGTAAGTCCAGAGGGAGAGAGAAGTCCATCTTGTTCCTGGTTTGGTCAGTCTCCAAAGAAAGAGGAAAGAAGAGCACCAGAAACTCCAGACTGGTGCTGGATGAAGCCAAGTCCTGCCAATTCCAGCCAATTCCAATGCTATAAAGGGTCAAATTGTGCCAAGGTAGGGTAGCAATGTGGCTGTGCTACACTGAGTTTCCTAATCCTTAAAATGAGGGTAATAACAGGGGCACCTGGGTGGCTCAAGTCTGTTAAACATCTGACTTCAGCTCAGGTCATGATCTCATGGTCTGTGGGTTCAAGCCCTGTGTCACACTCTGTGCTGACAGCTCAGAGCCTGGAGCCTGCTTCAGATTCCGTGTCTCCCTCTCCCTCTGCCCTTCCCCACTCATGCTCTCTCTCAAGCTCTCAAAAATGAATAAACATTAATAAAATTAAAATGAAAGAACACAGAAGATGGTGGCGTAGGAAGACGCTGGGCTCACCTTATCCTGCTGATCACTTAGATTCTACCCACATCTGTCTAAATAACCCAGAAAACCACCAGAAGACTAGCAGAAAGGACTCTCTGGAGCCAAGCATAGACAAGAGGCCCACAGAAGAGGGTAGGAAGGGTGGAGAGGCAGTGCATGCTACACAGACTGGCAGGAGGGAGCTGGGGCGGTGGAGGGGTAGCCCGCCCGGCAAGGCAGAGCCACAGAGTCTGGCTTGCAAAAGCAGAGGGGCTGGACTCCTTGAGTTCTGACAGCCAGCAGGACTTAACCTCTGGAATGTTAAAAGTCAATGGTTCTGCTCTTGGAGAGCAGGGAGGGCGAGAGTGCACTGGGAGGGAGAGTTGTTGAGCCCCAGAAGACAGAACTCACCTCGGTGGGGAACAAAGGCACTGGCAAGCGCCATCTCCCTCTCCCATCCCCCAGCTGAAACCCCAATCCCTGTCATGGAACTTGCTCCCACTGCGCAAACACTCAAAGCTGTGCTTCTGTGGACCCATTCCTCCAACGGATCTGCCTCCCTCCCAGTGCTGCAGGGCCCCTCCGAAAGGGGACCACCTAAGGCAAAGCCAGCTAAGCCTGCCCTTCCCACCACTGTGCACCTTGCAGATCAACCCCAGCTAATACCCCAGATCCCATCAAAGCATCACCACAAGCCTGGCAGTGTGCAAGTAGCCCAGAGAGAGGCCACACCACTCCACAGTGAGTCCTGCCCCTGGGAGACGGCAAGATAAGGTACACACCATTCTGACTGTGGCCTCAGCAGTGGGCTGGGGAAAGACATCCAGTCTGACTGTGGCCCCACCCACCTACACAAGTTACTCTGGACAGTAGAGAGGAAGTGCCCTGCATTTTGGAGACACCCCAGGGACTACCCAAAATGACAAAATGGAAGAATTCTCCTCAAAAGAAACTCCAGGAAGTATGGACAGCTAACAAATTGATCAAAAATTATTTAAGCAATATAACAGAACAAGAATTTATAATAATAGTCATAAAATTAATCACTGGGCTTGCAAAAAGCATAGAGAACAGCAGAGAATCTATTGGTACAGAGATCAAGGGACTAAGAAATACTCATGAGTAGCTAAAAAATGCTATAAATGAAGTGCAAAATAATTCATAGGTGGCCATAGCACAGATTGAAGAGGCAGAGGAGAGAATAGGTGAAGTAGAAGATAAAATTATGGAAAAAGAAGAAGCTGAGAAAAAGAGAGATAAAAAAATCCAGGAGTCTGAGGGGAGAATTACAGAAATAAGTGATGCAATCAAACGCAACAATATCCGAATCATAGGAATTCCAGAAGAAGAAGTGAGAGAGAAAGGGGCTGAAGGAGTATTTGAACAAATCATAGCTGTGAACTTCCCTGATCTGGGGAAGGAAAAAGGCATTGAAATCCAAGAGACACAGAGAACTCCCTTCAGACGTAACTTGAATCGATCTTCTGCATGACATATCATAGTGAAACTGGAAAAATACAAGGATAAAGAGAAAATTCTGAAAGCAACTAGGGATAAACACGCTCTAACCTACAAAGGGAGACCCATAAGACTAGTGGCAGACCTATCTACTGAAACCTGGCAGGCCAGAAAGGAATGGCAGGAAATCTTCAATGTGATGAAAAGAAAAAAAAATATGCAGCCAAGAATCCTTTATCCAGCAAGTCTGTCATTCAGAATAGAATGAGAGATAAAAGTCTTCCCAACAAACAAAAACTGAAGGAATTC
Organism: Prionailurus viverrinus; assembly: GCF_022837055.1. NCBI lineage: Eukaryota > Metazoa > Chordata > Mammalia > Carnivora > Felidae > Prionailurus > Prionailurus viverrinus. Next base: position 801,484 of record NW_025927619.1, read on the forward strand.
ATCATCATTAAACCAGCCCTACAAGAGATCCTAAGGGGGATTCTGTGAGTGAAATGTTTCAAGGACCACAAAATACCAGAGACACCACTACAAGCATGAAACCTACAGACATTACAATGACTCCAAACCCATATCTTTATATAATAACACTGAATGTAAATGGACTAAATGCTCCAACCAAAACAGATAGGGTATCATAATGGATAAAAAAAGAACCATCTATTTTCTCTCCACAAGAGACCCTTTTTAGAGCTGAGGACACCTTCAGATTGAAAGTGAGGGATGGAGAACTATCTATCATGCTACTGGAAGTCAAAAGAAAGCTGGAGTAGCCATACTTATATCAGAAAAACTAGATTTTAATTTAAAGGTTGTAACAAGAGATGAAGAAAGGCATTATATAATAATTACAGGGTCTATCCATCAGGAAGAGCTAACAATTATACATATCTATGTGCCAAATATGGGAGCCCCCAAATATATAAAACAATTAATCACAAACACAAGAAACCATATTGATAAGAATGTGGTAATTGCAGGGAACTTTAATACTCCACTTACAACAATGGATAGATCATCTAGACACAGGATCAATAAAGAAACAAGGGCCCTGAATGATACATTGCATCAGATGTACTTGACAGATATATTCAGAACTCTGCATCCCAAAGCAACAGAATATACTTTCTTCTAGAGTGCACATGGAACATTCTCCAAGATAGATCACATACTGGGTCACAAAACAGCCCTTCAGAAGTTTACAAGAATTGAGATAATACCGTGCACACTTTCAGAAAACTATGAAATTTGAAATAAACCACAGGAAAAAGTATGAAAAACCTCCAAAAGCATGGAGGTTAAAGAACACCCTACTAAAGAATGAATGGGTCAAACAGGCAATTAGGTAATAAATTTAAAATATATGGAAACAAATGAAAATGAAAAGACAACAATCCAAACGCTGTGGGATGCAGCGATGGCAGTCCTGAGAGGAAAATACATTGCAATCCAGGCCTATCTCAAGAAACAAGAAAAATCCCAAATACAAAATCTAACAGCACACCTAAAGGAAATAGTAGCAGAAGAACAAAGCTACCCCAAACCGAGCAGAAGAAGAGAGATAATAAAGATCAGAGCAGAAATAAAAAATATAGAATCTAAAAAAAAAAAAACTGTAGAGCAGATCAATGAAACTAAGAGATGGTTTTTTGAAAAAATAAACAAAGTTGATAAACCTCTAGCCAGATTTCTCAAAAAGAAAAGGGAGAGGACCCAAATAGATAAAATCATGAATGAAAAAGGACTTATTTCCAATTATTACTTATTACAAATTATTCCCTTATTATCAGGGAATACTATGAAAGATTATATTCCAGCAAACTGGACAACCTGGAAGAAATGGACGAATTCCTAAGCACCCACACTCTTCCAAAACTCAAACAGGAAGAAATAGAACACTTGAACAGACCCATAACCAGCAAAGAAATTGAATCAGTTATCAAAAATCTCCCAACAAATAAGAGTCCAGGACCAGATGGCTTCTCTGGGGAATTCTACCAGACCTTTAAAGCAGAGATACTACCTATCATTCTCAAGCTGTTACAAAAAATAGAAAGGGAAGGAAAACTTCCAGACTCATTCTATGAAGCCAGCATTACTTTGAATCCTAAACCAGAGACCCAGTAAAAGAGAACTACAGGCCAGTATCTCTGATGAATATGGATGCAAAAATTCTCAACAAGAGAAGAGCAATTCGAATTCAACAGCATATAAAAAGTATTATTCACCATGATCAAGGGGGAATTAGTCCTGGGCTGCAGGGCTGGTTCAACATTCTCAAATCAATCAATGTGATACATCACATTAATAAAAGAAAAAAAGGAACCATATGATCCTGTCAATCAATGCAGAAAAAGCATTTGACAAAATCCATCATCCTACCTTAATAAAAACCCTCAAGAAAGTCGGGATTGAAGGAACACACTTCAACATCATAAAAGCCATTTATGAAAAGCCCAAGGCAAATATCATCCTCAATGGGGAAAAACTGAGAGCTTTCCCCTGACATCAGGAAAACGACAGGGATGTCCACTCTCACCGCTGTTGCTTAACACGGTGTTAGAAGTTCTAGCATCAGCAATAAGACAAAAAAAGGAAATCAATGCATCAAAATTGGCAACGATGAAGTCAAGCTTTCACTTTTTGCACATGACATGAGATTATACATGGAAAACCCGATAGGCTCCAGCAAAAGTCTGCTAGAACTGATACATGAATTCAGCAAAGTCGCAGGATACAAAATCAATGTACACAAATCAGTTGCATTCTTATACACTAATAATGAAGCAACAGAAACACAAATAAACTGATCCTATTCACAATTGCACCAAGAATCATAAAACACCTAGGAATCAACCTAACCAAAGATGTAAAAAATCTGTATGATGAAAACTATAGAAATCTTATAAAGGAAATTGAAGAAGATATATAGAAATGGAAAAACATTATGTGCTCATGGATCGGAAGAATAAATATTGTCAAAATGTCAATACTACCCAAAGTTATCTACACATTCAATGCAATCCCAATCAAAATTGCACCAGCAATCTTCTCAAAACTAGAACAAGCAATCCTAAAATTTTATGGAACCACAAAAGACCACAAACAGCCAAAGTACTTTTGAATAAGAAGACCAATGCGGGAGGCAACACAATCCCAGACTTTAGCCTCCACTACAAAGCTGTAATCATCAAGACAGCATGGTATTGGCACAAAAACAGACACAGAGACCAATGGAATAGAACAGAAACCCCAGAACTAGACCCACAAAATTATAGCCAACTAATCATTGACAAAGCAGGAAAGAATATCCAGTGGAAAAAAGACAGTCTCTTTCACAAATGGTGCTGGGACAACTGGACAGCAACATGCAGAAGGATGAAACTCGACCACTTTCTGACACCATTCACAAAAACAAACTCAAAATGGATAAAGGACCTGAATGTGAGACAGAAACCATCAAAACCCTAGAGGAGAAAGTAGGAAAACACCTCTGTGACCTCAGCCATAGCAATTTCTTACTTGACACATCCCCAAAGGTAAGGGAATTAAAAGCAAAAATGAACTATTGGGACCTCTGAAGATAAAATGCTTCTGCACGTCAAAGCATTGTTTCAAAGGAAACAATCAACAAAACTAAAAGGCAACCAATGGAATGGGAAAAGATATTTGCAAATGACATATTGCAGAAAGGGCTATTATCCAAAATCTATAAAGATATCACCAAACTCCACACCTGAAAAGCAAATAATTGAGAGAAGAAATGGGCAGAAAACATGAATAGACACTTCTCTAGAGAAGACATCTAGAGGGGCGCCTGGGTAACTCAGTCAGTTGAGCGACTGTCTTCGGCTCAGGTCATGATCTCACGGTTTGTGAATTTGAGCCCCGCGTCGGGCTCTGTGCTGATAGCTCAGAGCCTGGAGCCTGCTTCTGATTCTGTGTCTCCCTCTCTCTCTGCCCCTCCCCCACTCATGCTTTGTCTCTCTCTGTCTCAGAAATAAACACAAAAAAAATTTAAAAAAAAAGAAGACATCCAGATGGCCAACAGGCACATGAAAAGATGCTCAACGTCGCTCCTCATCAGGGAATTACAAATCAAAACCACACTCAGATACCACCTCACACCAGTCAGAGCGGCTACAATGAACAATTCAGGGGAGTATAGATGCTGGCGAGGGTGTGGAGAAACGGGAACCTTCTTGCACTGTTGGTGGGAATGCAAATTGGTGCAGCCGCTCTGGAAGACAGTGTGGAGGTTCCTCAAAAAATTAAAAATAGAACTACCCTATGACCCAGCAATAGCACTGCTAGGAATTTACCCAAGGGATATCGGAGTGCTGATGCATAGGGGTACTTGTATCCCAATGTTTATAGCAGCACTTTCAACAATAGCCAAATTATGGAAAGAGCCTAAATGTCCATCAACTGATGAATGGATAAATAAGTTGTGGTTTATATACACAATGGAATACTACGTGGTGATGAGAAAGAATGTAATATGGCCTTTTGTAGCAATGTGGATGGAACTGGCGAGTGTTCTGCTAAGTGAAATATGTCATACATAGAAAGACAGATACCATATGGTTTCACTCTTATGTGGATCCTGAGAAACTTAACAGAAGACCATGGGGGAGGGGAAGGGAAAGAAAAAAGACATTAGAGAGGGCGGGAGTCAAAACAAGAGATTCTTAAAAACTGAGAAAAAACTGAGGGTTGATGGAGGCTAGGATGGAGGGTAGGTTGTGTGATGAGTATTGAGTGTTGGGCACCCATTGGGATGAGCACTGGGTGATGTATGGAAACCAAGTTGACAATAAATTTCATATTAAAAAATTAAAATTAGGGTAATAACAGTATCAATCTCATTTGCCTGTTGTGAGGATTATGTAAATTAATATATTAGTGCTTAGGAAAGTACACTTCACACTGTAAGTTCTACAGAAATGCTAGCTATTATCTTGACCATTATTGTGTGCTTTATATCCTGTGTCACACATATTCTTATTAATACAGCAACCCAATAAGGAATGCACTGTTATCACCCCAAAAAAAACAAAGTCAGAAAAATTGGGAGTAATTCCCCCAAAGTTGCAGAATCCAGACCAGAATCCCTCCAAAGTCCATGTTCTAATCCACCAAACCACAGTAGAATGGCAATCCTTAGTGGAAGAACCAGCTATGTTGGACGATTTCTGAAGTGAGACTCAAAAAACTTGGGTTCTGAGCCCAGTATTGCCATCAACTCATTCTGTGCCCTTGAGAAGTAACTTAAACACTCTGTATGTTTTCTCATACAGGAATGAACAATGGATAATACAACAGTTCCCTTGGTTCACTTCACATGGCTGCTTGAAAGCACAAATCAGATCACATAAGGAAAATGGCCCTTTCAGAGTTCAAATCTCACCCTTTGCTTCCTCTACCGCACTTGCACTATAAATTACTTTGCCTTGTCCCCCAAAATGCAATCCCCTCCCATTCCCACCTCCACCATGGAAATTCTGTTTTATTCCATTCTACTAGGATTTTGCACATACTATTCCTTCTGTCTGGAACATATTTTCTCCACTGGAAAACCAAGGCCACATCTCATTCATCTCAATAGCTCAATGGCCAAGACCCCATATAGTTACAGGCTGATTGTTCTGATGGGAGGTTGTGGCATGAGCAGATCCAGGGGAAAAAGGACAGGGGAAGTTCCATACTTTTCATACAGTTTATCTTCAATGCTGCCTATTGACAGGAGGGCAAAGAAAAAACAAATCCAGCCAGCTCCACACTTAATCTCCTGGTCCTAGAAGTGTGTCTCATCAAGCCACCTTTGCTTTTAAATAGATGTTTTTGCTACTTCCATCACATTGGTTTTTTCTGTTTCCTCTGACTTTTTGGATTCAATCGTCTAATGGTAAACTGGAACAGGCCTTTGTGTATTACACAAGCAGTCTGTGAGGGTAGGGGTGTCATAACAATTATATACAATTAAGTTCCCAAACATAAGCTGCAAATTTGGGCTTTTGGTAAAAATCTCCAGGGGGAAAAAAGATTAAAATGAAGCTGTCAGGGATATGTTTCTTCTCCCTTCAAGTAGATCTAATGAGTGGGAAGGGCAGCAATGTGACAGTTCAACAAACATCAGTATCATAGAAATTAGAAATGTAAATTTCCCTGAAACTGTAGTCCTTGGAAACAGGTTCTTCTCCCTGATTCTCCCCTAAGCTGCTCTAAGGCATTGATTATTACTTAGAGGTATGGGTGATACTTACTTTTTTATGTAGGTTTTTAAAAAATTTCTTTTAATTTTTATTTAAATTCAAGTTAGTTAACATATAGTGTAATAATGGTTTCAGGAGTACAATTTAGTGATTCATCTCTTACATATAACACTCAGTGCTCAACACAAGTGTCCTCTTTAATTTCCATCACCCATTTACCCCATACCCCTACCCAACACCCCTCCAGCAACCCTCAGTTTGTTCTCTGTATATAAGAGTCTCTAATGGTTTGCATCCCTCTCTCTTTTTATCTTATTTTTCCTTCCCTTCCCTTATATTTATCTCTTTTGTTTCTTAAATTCCACATATGAGTGAAATCATATGATTTCACACTGTCTTTCTCTGACTGACTTATTTCACTCAGAATAATACATTCTAGCTCCATCCACATTGTTGCAAATGACAATATTTAATTCTTTTTTGATCGCCAAGTAATATTTCATTGTGTGTGTGTGCGCGCGCGCATGCGTGTGTGTATGGACATAGACATACATACATATATACTACATCTCCTTTATCCATTCATCAGTCAATGGACATTTGGGTTCTTTCCATAATTTGGCTATTGTTGAGAGTGCTACTATAAACATTGGGGTGCATGTGCCCATTCAAATCAGCATTTTTATATCTTTTGGATAAATACCTACTAGTGCAATTGCTAGGTTGTAAGGAAGACCTATGTTTGTTTGTTTGTTTGTTTGTTTATTTATTTATTTATTTTTGAGGAGCCTTCTTCATACTGTTCTCCAGAGTGGCTGCACCAGTTTGCATTCCCACCAACAGTGCAAAAGTGTTCTCTTTTCTCTTCATCCTTGCCAACATCTGTGGTTTCCTGAGTTGTTAATTTTAGCCATTCTGACAGGTGCAAGGTGGTATCTCATTATTTTGATTTGTATTTCCCTTATGATGAGTGATATTGAATATGGGTAATCCTTTCACTCATCCATTTATTTTTTAGGATCCCTGGGAGGTAGGGAAAATTAGGGGGTACTTCATGAACTCTAGTCCTCATAGGCTGGCAGGGAGCAAGGATGATAACTAGAGTTGATCAAAAAGACCCAGAATATTTATGGAATAAGCTGAGTCACGTTCAGGTCTGTATATAATAAAAAGCCTCCTATTGTCTAGCCAGATATTCTGATTTAGTGATTTGGTACCAATTGCCTGTTTGCTGCCAGCCCTCCACTCTATCTCCCAATTCCTCTTCAAAGGACATTAAGCTTTGAAGATTTCCCTTATAACTCTTCTTTTTAATTTGACAAATTAAGCTGTTATTATTATATGGATGGTTTTGGCAGCCACCCTGTTTGTTCAAACATCTGGGGGAGGCAAGGGAATTGTGGAGATAGCAAAATACTGCTTAATTTTCTTGATTTGCAAGGCTTATCCACAGCAGCCCTCAGCAATTTGGCAGGACCTCTCTTTGCTTGTGTAACTGTTTGGACAGATAGCACATACAAAGAACCTATATCAGGGAACCAGTGAGGTTGGGTCACTTATGTCAATAGCTAGCAAGCCATAGAGTGGACATGTCCTATTGCCTTTTCAGGGTGGTCCTCCAGCACTCATCCACTTTTAGTCATACTAAGATTTTGTATTTTCCCCATGAGGCAGTCTTACTGCCTTACTTAGATATGGACACTTTACTGCAAAAATAAGTCCTTTCAGTGTCACAAGAGAAAGCAACTGGGCTGTGGGAAGCAGAAGGTTGAAAGAGTATATAGTACAACAGTGAAAAGAATACTAGAGAGTGAATCTGGATACCAGAATCAAATTTTAGCTTTGCCACTGACTTGCTGTGTGGTCTTGGTCAGGAATAGGTGTCTGAGACTTTCACCATCATTATAAGGCATGTGTGTGTGTATGTATGTACATGTGTATGCATGCACATATGCATGGCCATAGCCAGAATTGTTGATGGGGAGGGGAGTCCTCTAAAAGCCCTGATGACAGACATTCTAGAAGTCTTGAAGACTAAATATGATGAACATGACAGAAACCTTAGGCTTGCCCTCTGAAATGTACCCATCAGGATTCACTACAGAAAAAGCTTCCTATAAGACAACTCCTCTGGAGCTAGTGAGTTCCACATTGACCCAAGAATCTGAAAAGGGAACGATGAGGAATTTTTCTTCTTACCAAATTAGGTGAAGAAGGGATTCACCAAGCAACAGGGTGTCAGTGTTGTACATATGGGCTTGGTTGAGATTTATAGGACCAATCAATCATGCTAACAAAGGAGGCAGAGAGTAAATATTATCCCATCAATCCTATTCAAAATTGCCTTTTTGTTTCCCACTCCCCACTTCTAGACAAAAACACATGAAATTCCTTCCTAGATGTGGAGTCTTTAAATCATAGTTCAGGGATGCCTGGTTGGCTCAGTCAGTTTAACGACTGACTCTTGATTTTGGCTCAGATCGTGATGTCAGGGTTGTGAGATTGAGCCTTGTGTTAGGCTCCTCGCTGAGTGTGGAACCTGCTTAAAATTCTCTCTCTGCCTCTCTCTGTGCCCCTCCCCTACTCTGTCTTTCTCTAAAATAAATAGATAGGTAGATTTTTAAAAATCTTAAAAAAAATAAATCATACTCCGTGCTTTCAAGTTTGGTATTAATGAGGCTTCCTAGATAGGTGGAGGAATTTCAACCTATTATTGGTCCCCCATGGCTCCAACTTCAAGACTGGAGCCCCAGAGCATATGGAGGAATTATATATTCCAGACATTGGGAAGAGGAAAATATTTCAGTGAGTATGGAGACAACTGCTGCTGAGAACCTCCTCTCATAGAGAGCACCGCAGGGGTAGAGGGAAAGAGGGCTGCTAACCAGCCACAATTTCAGTGTGCCTTAGAGTTGATGTGTTTGCTAGAGGTCATTTGGTCTAGCCCTCTGCCTCTGATCAGGCAACTAGCCAAAGTAAGCCAGATACAAGGGAAGGAGGATCCATGATTCCCTAGTAAGTTTGGGCCAGTGCTGGTTTCCTCTTAGGAGCAATTGTTTCTTTATATAGGTTCATTTCTTTATCTTCATCTCAAACAATCACTACTATTTTCTACTCTTTATGGGGACATAAAGATTCTTCAAATAGATTTATCTTTCAAATAAGACTAAAAAAAATGCCGAATGCTCAGAATTGTGGTGTTTTCCAGCCATCTACATTAAGAAGGATCAGAGGTGGGGCACCTGAGTGGCTCAGTCAGTTAAAGATTCGATTTGGTTTCAGTTCAGGTCATGATCTCACAGTTTCATGGGTTCAAGCCCCACATCGGGCTCTGCATGGGCAGTGGGAATCCTGCTTGGGATTTTCTGTCTCCCTCTCTCTCTGACCCTTCCCCACTCACACTGTCTTTGTCTCTCTCAAAATAAATAAATACACTTTTGAAAAAAGGATTAGAGGTAGAAGAATAAAGGAAAGATTTTTTTCTAGACTGTGGTAAAATAGCTGTTTGCAGGGCTGATGCTTACTTAATCTCTTTAGAATATGCTAAACTGCTTGAAATTTTAGGGAGCTACTACCTCTCAATCACAGGAAATTATACCTCAGTTGAGGCAAGTGGAACAGGGAACTGGCTCAACTTGTACACTGTGACCATGAAGCTTAATATTGCTGACCCCTCCTTGGTAGCATTTCCAGCCTCTCCCATCTTGGTTATGTTAGCCTGTGGACTGTCAGATTTCACAACTTGGGTCTGAGAGATAAATGTAAAATGTCATTACCCCAGTTCCCTTGGTGGGCAAAAGAGACAAACACTAAATGGTATACTCAAGACACATACCTGTGAGTCCTTATAATTCACAGCTCTGTTTCTATTGAACAGAAACCCAAGAACCTCAACAGAGCAGTGACATTACAGAAGAAAAAATCTCCATTTATTTGTTAGGTTGTATATATCCTCTGCAAGTGAATATCTAGAAATGAAGGCTTTAGTGACTTCAGCCACTGAAGACTTTCTGAGTTCAGAGAAGTGGCTGTTTCTAATGAAATGGAAGGCTTTCAGGAATTATTTTTATAAGCAGATGATAAAAAAGATAATTTGGTCTGTCAATAGTGCAGGAGTGAGAACCTTGACTTAAAGTGTGCAAGCTTGGGTAGACCTTGTAAAATGTGTCAGGATGAGGTAATCTCACCAATAGAAAAAGAAGTATATGTTGATTGACCTGCACCAGAGAACCAACCTTATAGTCTGTGTCTGGGAGTGAATTAGAACATACTACTTATCCAAGTTTTTATCTGGTGGTGATAAAACTCCAGGGCTGGAAAGAGGCTTGAAAGTCTATTAAGTCAATCCAATTATTTCCTGGCAACATCCAAAGAGATGAACCTTTCATTTATTAATGAAGTGTTGTCTCAAAGATTTCTCCAACCTTCTTATAAAGCCATTGAAGTACACAACACTTCTCAGTAGTAGAAAGTTTTTCCTTGGCTCTATCTAAATCCTTTCTGCTGCTCTTCATATTTAATTTCTTTTCATCCATCTGTGGCTACGATGTGATGTTCTAGATGAGCTATTCAGACTCTACAATGCCCCTGTTGATAAAGATCCTACCTCCCAGTCTAGGACAGATGCCTGCCACTGGGCAATCTTGTCGATATTCTCCAAACGCCTCTTGCGCTCATTGATCTGCTGAGTCACATTTCTCATGACAGCCAGAGCAGCTGCCACATACCTGTAGTCACTGTGAAGACACAAAAGTACAAGTTCGGTAAATCAATGTGCTAGAGAACCAACTGTTGGGTACCAACACTAAAGTCCATTCCTCTCTTCTTAGTAACAGAGCCCTGATTTTCAGATGGAACCCATGCCACATGGAGTAAAAGATTATATTTCCTATATTTCTTATAGTAAGGGGTGATTACGTAACTAGTCCAGTGATATGTAAATAGAAATTTTGGGCAGAAATTTTCAGAAACCTCCTTTAAGGAAGATAGCATACCCTTCTTTGGCCCTTTCTCAATCCTGATGCTTGGAATGCAGATGTGATGGTTGATGTTCTAGCAGCCATCTTGGACCATAGGGACAAGGTTCCTTCTCCTAGGGATATGATAACAGAAAGTTGGGAGGAACCCAAGTTTCTGATGTCCATAGAGCACCATAGAAGTCATGGACTGCCTACCTGTAGACTTTTTTTATATGAAAGTGAAATAGACCCCTATCTTTTTTTAGAGCATTATTTTTGTGTCCAGTCTGATATAACCAGCCAAGAATCAAGAAAGCAGCCTTATTCATGGCATGGTCCAGAACTTTACCATACTTTCTATCACTTATTTCTAGGGAACTCTGCCAAAAGTCACTGTGAAATAATATCCACTCTTTTCTTCTAGTATGATATAATGATAGGATGTAGCATAGTGGTTAAGAATAGACTCCAGAGCCAGACTCTTTGGGCTCAAATGCTAGTTTTGTCACTGACTACTTGTATGACCTTTGTCAATTCTCACAACTCTCTCAATGACTCAGTTTCCTCATATGTGAAATGGGGATGATTATAGTAGTGTTTGTTGAAGGTTTAGTCATCTATATAAATTGTTTTACTCTTGGTTTATAGTAAAAGTTGCAGTATTATTAATACAAATCAAAGTGCAACCTTTAGGCCCAGTTTCCTGGGACTGTGGATAGCCTACTTGTTGAAAGTTATACCACCCTGCCCAGTTTTCTCTGCTTGTCTGATCTGATTTGCAATCAAATGGCTCCTGTGAAAGGCAGATTGAAAATGATATCCCAGTCATTTGGTGGAGCTTTAATAGACTGAGAGGGCAAGAGGATGAGTTATGAATCAGTCTTAACTAACCTTTACTTAAAAAAAAAAGCTGAACATATTTTGTGGTCATTAATCTGCTCACTGTCCCAGCACCAATTTGAAAGAAGAAAGGAGGGGAAAAAAAGATACCCAGTAACTTTTTCTTTCCTAAATCATTGAAGTGCAAGATGGTTGACCAATCATAGGCACAGGGAAGGTAATTCTAACTGCTAAGGCAGACATTATGCAGCACCTCCTCTTAGCTGGCCTCCATGTGTCCTCTAAACACCTACCAGACCATAGTCTTCAAATGCTACTTCATTTCATTACCTCCAGTGACCAGATAGTCACTACACCTTCTAATCAGTTTATTCTGCCTCAAGACAACTTTGTTAAAACAACAACAACAACAACAACAACAACAACAACAAACCCTTATTCTGAGCCTTAATAAATGTTAGCTATTATCAGTTTTTCTTCTGGGTCCTATTGCTGACTTATATTGAACTCATGGTTGACTAATGCTTCCTAAGTCTTTTAAAATATGCTGTCTTGGGGCACCTGGGTGGATTAGTTGGTTAAGCATCCAATCTTATTGACCAACCGAAGTCATGATCTTGCAATTCATGAGTTCAAGCCCCATGTCTGGCTCTGTACTGACAGCTCAGAGCCTGGAGCCTGCTTCAGATTCTGTGTCTCCCTCTCTCTCTGCCCCTCCACATCCCCCTCTCTCTCAAGAATAAATAAACATTAAAAAAATTTTAATATGCTATCTATAAGCCGAATCTCTCTAGGTCTGTCCTTGAACTCTACATCTCCCTCTTACTTTCTTAGACCCAATTATAAAACCTTACATTTGTTCCTGTTATATTTCATCCTTTTACAGTTACTTGCTCCAGCCTATGGGCAATCTATTGGACTCTGTATGACTATTAAAATTTCTCCCTGGAAAGACTACCTGAGCTTGCCATTTGGAAACAGAATAGGGTGATAACAGAAAGGGCAGCTGCAGTGTAGAAGATGCTGACATAAATAAGTACCCCTGTACTTTGGGCCCATTTAATGTCTCCCATGCTATTCCTCCTTCTGGTTTGAGGCACCAGGAAAATGACTTAAGCCACTTTTGGGGAGGTAAAACATAAAGCTTTATGTCCAATATGGTATCCTATAGCCACATTTATTTAAAATTAAATATAATCAAATATTAGTACTTCAGTTGAACCACCTACATTTCTCAGTACTCAATAGCCATGCATGGCCAGTGGCTACTACATTGGACAGAACAGGTATAAAACATTTACATTATTGTAGAAAGTTCCATTGGACAGCAGTGGTATGAGAATGCCTATTACCTCTGACTCCATGTACTACCTAGCCATGGATTCATTACTGTCACTCTGCTACTGTCAGTCAATCTTTGCCATATTTAGGTGGCTGTCTTTCTTACAATGGTTAGAGGGGGATATGTCCCCATTTTTAACCTGCTCCACTAGCTTTAGGAGTGGGTGAGAAAAGAAGTGAATAGTTGTGGTCTTGCCTGAACCCTTCTCAGAGCCCCCAGGCCTTCAGAAAAGGTCTGGGCCCAGCTCCTTGATAAGATCTACTGAACCAAGATTGTCTTGTTCCAGATATGTCAGCTAACCTCCCTGTTATATACAGTCTTTCTTCCTGTCAGCTTAAGGAAGGTTGGATGGCTGAGTGGGGACATATCACCCTTCTGAAAGCAAAGGCAGTATTATTATCTACTTATTACTATCCATCCATCGAATCTTATCCCTTAGATGCCATTCTGACTGCCTGAATTTCAGACCTTCTTATCTGAATACTTATCTGACTAAGCCTTCAAGCTGGAAGCAGCCTCTAATTCATTTCAAATCCAAGCTACTCTGACATGCATTGCAGGAGCTGTCATCTCAATACAGCTTCCTGATATCTGCCAAAAGAGGTGGCCCCTGGCCTGAGGAGTAATGCTGGGCCCAACAGATCACTCTGAAGGAGGACATTGATTCATGTGCCCTGCCAATGCCTGAGCCACTCTATCAGCACTCTGGAACCCAGTACGTAGAAAAAGAGGGGGCCAGGGACCCAGAGGGAAAGACGGCCTTGAGACAGGAGTTCTTGTCACAAGGTGAAGGAGCACAGGGATAGCAAGTCCCTTGCAGATATCCTATCTTACTAGACCCCACTAAACCAAATAAGGGCCTGTGGTTGCTTTGGCTTAATAAACTTACATAGCTTTTGGCTATGCTTTGAAAATGTCTTTCTGGGGCTCTTAAAAACAATTATGCAACATATAATTTATCTATTAATATCATCAGTCCACAAGTATGATTTTTAGAACCTCCTGCTATATTCCATGAAATAGACACTCAGGAGTAGGTGAGAGATGAGCTGTAATATAAAAACATTTGAGAAACACTCTTTGAATATCCTGGTTGCTCCTCTGAGATTTAAGTACAATAGTGCTTCTGGTCACTTGGCACCATGAAGTATAACTGTGGAGGTCATTTAGGCTCATGACATCATGGGCTGGTACAACTGCAAGAGACCTTCCAGACTGGCTAGTTCAATGGTTTATAAACTTTCTTGGGCATGAAAATTATCTGGAGGGCTCTTTACAAAGCTAAGTTCTGAGACCACTGTCCACACTTTGTGTCCCTGCCTTGCCACACATATTTGTTCTCTGGGCCTCAGTCCTTCCAGCCATAAAATGAGAAAATCTGACTAGAAGACATTCCTTTAAGGGCCTTTACATTTCAGGTGCCATACATATTTTCCATTTTTATTTTTTAAATGTACTAATTTTAGTGGGAGTTCTTCAGTGTCCTATTAGCTCTCACAAGAAACTGTATCCTTAGAAAACGTGGGACTCCATCCTGGGAATGGTCTGTAGTAAGCATTTTAAAATAACATTTAGCCCTTCCAAATTTCATGTCTAATGATGTTGCCCACCAATCCCCAGGTAATAAACAGACTTAGGGAGGAGGGAACAGAGTCCTCTTTTGTGAGGTCCTTCACAACCTGCCTCCCTCATAGCCAACACAGCATGGCAGGCAGAGCTACACTGGTGGTATTTACACACAAAGGGAGAGTCTAGTGCTACCACATTTAGATTCGAGTTTGAAATTTGTCCAAGGCTCCAGAGCTATTGATGCGCATGACCCATGATTTGCTAAACAAACAACATCAGCTTAAGAATGAACCAAGGGATTGGCTTTGAGATTAACATAAACAAAACCAACTAGCCAATATCCGTGGCTTTATGCAACTACGTCTGGAGTCAGCTCCAAGGAAACCAGGCAATGGAGCCAAATGAAAGTAGGAAGTAGAAAAGTAGAAAGTGGGTCTATTGAGAATTAGAAAGCTAAGGGAAATTGGACAAAGGTCATTTTTCTTCTTGGAGGGTTCAGTCAGGAAGAGAGCTGAATTAATAAGTCTAAGGTCAGGGATTTAATACTAATTAAAGGCAGGTTATAACAAGGCTGAGGGCTTTAGCTCATAAAGTAAAGCATGTGAGGGTGGGGGGTGGTTCATTCATTGTTGGAGATGACTCTCAGCATATACCTTACTGGTAGGTTCATTTGCTGGTGGGTCATTTCCAGTCAGAGAGAGAGAGGTAAGCTTTTTGGTCATTTTGGGGTTGGTTTTCTTGCAAATACTGAAAAATTGTAAACAAAAAACAAAACAAAAAAAGACAAAACAAAAACAAGTACTTCAGGAGAAGACTCAAGTTTATTTTCCCCCAGTCATGCTCTGGGTCTAAGGGGAAGGTACAGTTTGGATGATGCAGAGGAGCGTGGAAAGGACTAAAGATTACCAGGGATATAGCCACGCAGAAGAAATCTAAGGTGAGAACAAGTTATGTAGGCTGTTATTAGGATATTGAATCTATCAAACAAAGTGGAATAAATAGTTGAGCAATCATTCCATCTGGATTGATTCACTTGGCTAAACTCAGGACTAAGGATCCAGTTGAGCTCCCTGAAGGCAGGGTCTAAGTTGTGTAGTAATGATGATGCATACTGTTTGTGTGTGTGTGTGTGTGTGTGTGTGTGTGTATACTGTTTTACAGTGTATACTGTTTTACAGCTTTATAAGAAACTCTCATAAGTGTTCCCTTGCTTTACACACACAATAACCCTTTGAGGTAAGCAAAAAAAAAATCATCATTCCATTGTGCAGATAAGCTAACAGAAACTCAGAAATGGCTAAAAGACATATATTCTTAATAAAGACCAACATGTAGACAAGGATCTCCCTAACTCCTGCTTCCCTCTATCCTTTACCTATGGTCCTGGGCGGTATACTTGAGGAGCTCAGCCAGTTGTAAGGGATACTTGCAGATCTTCTGCACTGGAGTCAAAAGGAATCCATCAATAGCAATGTCGATCATCTGCTGCAAGAGGCGACAAGCCTCAAAGAAGTGCTGGTAGCGGCTGTCCTTCATCAGTTTGGAGAGTTCCATGCAGGCGTCCAGGTGGTTGTTACAGTACTCAGAGTATATCCAGAATCCATCTTGCTATGAGCACAGGAAAAATGGAGAGGAAGAAAAGGGTACTGAGAATTACAAAGAAGTTTTGGAGAAATGAAAAAAAAAAACAGATCCTCTCCTTATGTAGAATATTAAAATAACAATATCAATCTTTCCTAAATTGATTCAAAATTTAATAATAGAAATAAAGGAATTATTTGGGAAGTAGACAAACTGTAAACATTTGTATAGAGAAAATAAGTAGGAATAGTATGAAATTCTATAAAAGAAGGATATTGATGGGGCACTGGCCATGACAAAAGTGAAAATACTATGGCAATAAAATTATGGCACTGGATTGTTTATTTTTTCAAGTTTCTATTTTAATTCCAGATAGTTCTCATAGAGTGTTATATTAGTTTCAGGTGTACAGTATAGTGATTCAACAATTCCATACATCACCCAGTGTTCATCACAACAAGTACACTTCTTAACCCCCATCGTCTATTTAACCTATCCACCTACCCACCTCCCCTCTAGTAACCATCAATTTGTTCTCTGCAGGTAAGAGTCTGATTCTTGGTTTGTTTCTCTTTTTTTCCTGTTGCTCATTTGTTTGTTTGTTTTTTCTTAAATTTCACATATGAGTGAAATCATATTGTATTTTTCTTTCTCCTAGATTTTATATCCTTTAGCTTGATCCATGTCTCTGCAAATGGCAAGCTTTCATTTTTCATGGGTGAATAATATTCTAGTGTGTGTGTGTGTGTGTGTGTGTGTGCCTATGGTATATATATACACCCCATATATTCCTTATCCATTCATCTGTTGCTGGACACTTGAGCTGCTTCCATATATTGGCTATTGTAAATAATGCTGTTGTAAATGTAGGGGTGCATATATCCCTTTGAATTAGTGTTTTTGGAATTTTGGGGTAAATATCCAGTACTGTGATACTGGATCATAGGGTAGTTAATTTTAACTTTTTCAAGACCCTCCATACTTTTCCACAGTGGCTGCACCAGTCTGCATTCCCACCAACAGTGCAAGAGGATTTCTTTTTCTCTACATTCTCACCAACACCTGTTGTTTCTTGTGTGTTTTTTTTTTATTTTAGTCATTCTGATAGGGGTGAGGTGGTAACTCATTGTAGTTTTGATTTGAATTTCCCTGATAAGTGATGTTGAGCATCTTCTCATGTGTCTGTTGGCCATCTGGATGTCTTCTTTGAAGAAATATCTGTTCATGTATTCAGAGTTTTTAATTGGATTGTTTGTTTGTTTGGATGTTGAGTTGTATCAGTTCTTTATATATTTTGGATACTAACCCTCTATCAGATATGTCATTTGCAAGTATCTTCTCCCTTTTAGGAGATAGGCTTTTAATTTTGTTGAATGTTTCCTTTGCTGTGCAAAAGTTTTATTTTGATGTAGTCCCAATAGTTTATTTTTGCTTTTGATTCCCTTGCCTCAGGAGATATATATCTAGAAAAATGTTGCTCTGACTGATGTCAGAGACATTACTGCCTGTGCTCTCTTCTAGGATTTTTTTATGGTTTCATGTCTCACATTTAGGTCTTTAATCCATTTTTTAATATTATTTATTTTTAATTGAGAGAGAGAGAGAGAGAGTGAAAGTGGGGAAGGGGAAGAGGGAGAAAAGGAGAGAGAGAGAGAGAGAGCATGTGTGAGAGAGAGAACCTTAAGCAGGCTCCACCCTCAGCATGGAGCCTGACACAGGGCTTGATCTCCCAACTGTGAGATTACCTGAAACCAAATCGAGAGTTGGACACTTAACCAACTCAGCCAACCAGGTGCCCCAGTCTTATTCTTTTGAATGTAGTTGACCAATTTTCCCAACACCATTTGTTGAAGAGACTGTGTTTTTCCCATTGGATATTCTTTCCTATTTTGTCCAAGGTTAATTGGCCGTATACTTATGGGTTTACTTCTGGGTTTTCTATTCTGTTCCATTGATCTATTTTTCTAGTTTTGTTCTAGTACCATACTGTTTTTATTATTATAGATTTGTAATATAACTTTAAGTCTGGAATTGTAAAAACTCCAGCTTCACTTTTCTTTTTCAAAATTGCTCTGGCTATTTGAGGGTTTTTTTGTGGTTCCATATAAATTTCAGGATTTTTTTGTACTAGTTGTGTGAAAAATGCTCTTGGTATTTTGATAGGGATTGCATTAAATGTGTATATTGCTTTGGGTAGTACAGACATTTTAATAATATTCATTCTTCCAATCCATGAGCACAGAATGTCTTTCCATTTCTTTGTGTCATCTTCAACTTCTATCATCAATGTTTATAGTTTTCAGAGTATAGGTCTTTCACCTCTTTGATTAGGTTTATTCCTCGGTATTTTATTTTTGGTGCAATTATAAATGGGATTGCTTTCTTAATTTCTCTGCCTCTTCATTATTAGTGTACAGAAATGCAACAGATTTCTGCACATTGATTTTGCATAGTGCAACTTCAATGAATTTATTTATAAGTTCTACAAGGTTTTTGGTGGAGCCTTTCAAGTTTTTTTTATATATAGTGTCTTATGCAAATAGTGAACGTTTTATTTCTTTACCTATTCAGATGCATTTTCTTTCTTTGTGTTGTCTAACTGCTGTGGCTAGTACTTCTAGTACATGTTAAATTAAAAAGGTGAGCATGGACATCCTTGTTTTTCTTCAGTGACTATGTGGTAAGCTGTGGGTTTTCAAATATGGCTTTTATTATGTTGAAGTATGTTCCCTCTAAACGTACTTTTCTGAAGGATTTTATCATAAATGGATGTTGTGCTTTGTCAAATGTTTTCTCTGCATCTACTGAAACGATCATATAGTTTTTGTCCTTTGTCTTATTGACGTGATGCATCACCCTGATTGATTGGTGGATATAGAACCATCCTTGCATCCTAGGAATAAATTCCACTTGATTGTGGTAAATGATTTTTTAATATTTTTCTGGATTTGGTTTGGTAATATTTTGTTGAGTATTTTTGCGTGTATGTTCATCAGGGATATTGGCCTGTAGTTTGTGTTCTCTCTCTCTCTCTCTCTCTCTCTCTCCCCCTCCCTTTTGTCATCTTTATCTTGCTTTGGTGTAAGGGTGATACCGGCCTCATAGAATGAATTTAAAAGTTTTCCTTATTCTTCTATTTCTTGGAATGCTTTAAGAAGAATATGTATTAACTCTTCTTTAAATATTTGGTAGAATTCTCCTGTGAAGCCTGAACTTTTTGTTTGGGAGTTTTTTGATGCAATCTCCTTCCCAGTAATTAGTATGTTCAAATGTTCTATTTTTTCCTGTTTCAGATTTGGTATGATAGATGTTCTTAGGAACTTATCCATTTCTTCTACATTGTCTAATCTGCTGGCATGCCATTTTTCATAACACTTTCTTACAATCATTTGTATTTCTGTGGTGTTTTTTTGTTATTTTTCCTCTTTTATTTATGATTATGTTTGATTCCTCTCTCTCTCTCTCTCTCTCTCTCTCTCTCAATGAGTCTAGCTAAAGGTTTATCAATTTTGTTGATATTTTCAGAACCAGTTTCTGGTTTCACTTACTTATTTAGTTAATTTTTTAGTTTCTATATCATTTATTTCTGCTCCCATCTTTATTATTTCCTTACTAATGCTGTTTTGGGGGTTTGTTTATTGTTCCTTGTCTAACGATAAAGGAAATTTTAAACTTTTAATGCTTGTGAGCCCTGCTCCTGGGTTCCCATGGAAGCTCTACTTGTATCAAGGTAAGAAGAACTTCACAAAACTTCAAAGCATAGGTTCTGTTTCTGCCCAGAGCACACCTTATACATCTGCTTTGTAGTAAGTAACCAAAAGGAAACATTTAAAACTAAATATAAGAGTAAAATCTCCCTAAATTCCATTCCCATAGTTCTAAAGCCTGCAACCTTGCACATACTAAAGCCATAAGATAAAGTTTATAATTTTCTGAAATATCCTCCATTATGATGATATGTAACTCTTGATGTAACAAAAACATATATAACCCTGTATGAAACATTACTTTTCTCTGGAACACTCTCTTCCTTGTGAAGATTGTGTATCCAGTGCAGCTGTACTCACTTGGTCTTGGATAAAACTCTCTTCCTTTTTTTTCTCCCTCTTTTTTTTAGAAATTCCAAAGGATTTTTTTCTTCCAAGTTTTTATATAAATTCCAGTTAGTTAACATACAGTGTAATATTAGTTTCACATATAGGATTTAGTAATTCATCATTTACATACAACACCTAGTTCTCATCACAATTACCCTCCTTAAATACCCATCACCTGTTTATCCCTCCCTTCCCCCCACCCTGCCCCCATCCCCTCCAGCACTCTCATTTTTTCTCTATCGCTAAGAGTCCATTGTATGGTCTGCCTCTCTCTCTTTTCTCATGTTCATCTGACTTGTTTCTTAACTTCCACATATGACTGAAATCATTTAGTGCTTGTCTTGCTCTGACAGACCTTGTCATATAGCATAACACTTTCTAACTCCATCCACCTTATTGCAAATAGTAAGATTTTATTCTTTTAATTTATATTTTAGTTAATATATAGTGCAATATTAGTTTCAGAAGTAGAATTCAGTGATTCATCACTTATATAGAACACCAAGTGCTCATCACAGCAAGTGTCCTTCTTAATATCCATCACCCATCTAGCCCATCTCCCACTCACCTCCCTCCATCAACCCTCAGTTTGTTCTCTATTGTTGAGTCTCTTATGGTTTCTTTCACTTTCTTCTCTTCCCCCCCTTCCCATATGTCCATCTGTTTTGTTTCTTAAATTGCACATATGGGTGAAAACATATAGTTGTCTTTCTCAGATTGACTTACTGTGCTTAGCATAATACATTCTACCTTCATCCACATTATTACAAATGGCAAGATTTCATTATTTTTGATGGCTGAGTAATATTCCATTGTGTACATATACTGCACCTTCTTTATCCATTCATCAGTCAATAGACATTTGGGCTCTCTCTCCAGACTTAGGTTACTATAGATAATGCTGCTATAAACATTGGGGTGCATGTACCCCTTTGAATCAGTATTTTTGTATCATTTGAGTAAATACCTAATAGTGAAATTCCTAGATGATAGGGTATTTGTATTTTTAGTTTTTTGAGCAACCTCCATAGTGTTCTCCAGAGTGGCTGCACAGTTTGCATTCCCACAAGCAGTGAAAGAGAGTTCCCTTTTCTCTGAATCCTTCTCAACACTCCTTGTTTCTTCTGTTCTTAATTTTAGCTATTCAGAAAGGTGCAAGATGGTATCTCATCGTGGTTTTGATTTGTATTTCTCTGATGATGAGTGATGTTGAGCATCTTTTCATGTGTTTGTTAGACATCTGGATGTCTTCTTTGGAAAAGTTTTTATTCATGTCTTCTGCCTACTTCTTAACTAGGTTGCTTGGTTTTTGGGTGTGGAGTTTGATAAGTTCTTTATAGGTTTTGGATACTAACCCTTTAACGTATATGTCGTTTGCAAATATATTTTCCCATTCCATAGGTTGCCCTTTAGTTTTGTTGATTGCTTCCTACACTTTGCAGAAGCTTATTATCTTGATGAAGTTCCAATAATTCATGTTTGCTTTCATTTTGCTTACCTTCAGCGACCTGTCTAGTAATAAGTTGCTATAGCTGAGGTCAAAGAGTTTGGCGCCTATGCTCTCCTCTAGGATTTTGATGAGTTCCTGTCTCACGTTTAGGTCCTTCATGCATTTTGAATTTATTTTTGTTTATGGTGTAAGAAAGCCATTGTTTCTTGTTGATATTCTGCTTAGAAAATCGTTTCTGTTGGGGCGCCTTGGTGGCTCAGTCGGTTGAGCGTCCGACTTCGCCTCAGGTCATGATCTTGCGGTTGGTGAGTTCGAGCCCCACGTCGGGCTCTGTGTTGACAGCTCAGAGCCTGGAGCGTCATTTGGAGTCTGGGTCTCCCCCTCTCTCTGCCCCTCCCCTGCTCATGCTCTCTCTCTCTGTCAAAAATAAATAAACATTAAAACAAATTTAAAAAAAAAGAAAATCGTTTCTGTTGATTTTCCATTGTTATAAGTGGGGTATGAAAGTTCCCCACTACTGTGGTATTGTTATCAATGGGTTTTCTTCTACCAGTCCATAAATCAATTTGCTGGGTGTTCCAAGTGATCTGACCTCAATAACCGCTGTCTTTGAGGGACCAGAAAAGCTTAGGGTCCCCCTATGTCTCCATCATCTTTACTCCTCTCATGGTTTCATTCTTTTTTTAAGTGAAATTAATTGTCAAATTGGTTTCCATGCAACCCCCAGTGCTCATCCCAAAAGGTGCCCTCCTAAATACCCATCACCCACCCTCCCCTCTTTCCACCCCCCATCTACCCTCAGTTTGTCCTCAGTTTTTAAGAGTCTCTTATATTTTGGCTCTCTCCCCCTATAACCTCTTTTTATTTCTTCCCTTCCCCCATGGACTTCTGTTAAGTTTCTCAGGATCCACATGAGAGTTAAAATATATGATACCTGTCTTTCTCTGTA
Source organism: Prionailurus viverrinus (assembly GCF_022837055.1). Lineage (NCBI taxonomy): Eukaryota > Metazoa > Chordata > Mammalia > Carnivora > Felidae > Prionailurus > Prionailurus viverrinus. The sequence continues at coordinate 824,044 of NW_025927619.1, forward strand.
TGACTTATTTCACTTAGCAGAACACTCTCCAGTTCCATCTACGTTGCTACAAAGGGCCATATTTCATTCTTTCTCATTACCATGTAGTATTCCATTGTGTATATAAACCACGATTTCATTATCCATTTGTCAGTTGATGGACAATTAGGCTCTTTCCATAATTTGGCTATATTGAGAGTGCTGCTATAAACATTGGGGTACAAGTGCACCTATGCATCCGTACTCCTGTATCCCTTGGATAAATTCCTAGCAGTGCTATTGCTGGGTCATAGGGTAGGTCTATTTTTACTTTTTTGAGGAACCTCCACACTGTTTTCCAGAGTGGATGCACCACTTTGCATTCCCACCAACAGTGCAAGAGGGTTCCCGTTTCTCCACATCCTCTCCAGCATCTATACTCTCCTGATTTGTTCATTTTAGCCACTCTGACTGGTGTGAGGTGATATCAGAGTGTGGTTTTGATTTGTATTTCCCTGATGAGGAGCGACATTGAGCATCTTTTCATGTGCCTGTTGGCCATCCGGATGTCTTCTTTAGAGAAGTGTCTATTCATGTTTTCTGCCCATTTCTTCTCTGGATTATTTGCTTTTCGGGTGTGAAGTTTGATGAGCTCTTTATAGATTTTGGATACTAGCCCTTTGTCCGATATATCATTTGCAAATATCTTTTCCCATTCCGTTGGTTGCCTTTCAGTTTTGTTGATTGTTTCCTTTGCTGTGCAGAAGCTTTTTCTCTTCATGAGGTCCCGATAGTTCATTTTTGCTTTCAATTCCCTTGCCTTTCGGGATGTGTCAACTAAGAAATTGCTGTGGCTGAGGTCAGAGAGGTTTTTTTCCTGCTTTCCCCTCTAGGGTTTTGATGGTTTCCTGTCTCACATTCAGGTTCTTTATCCATTTTGAGTTTCATTTTGTGAATGGTGTCAGAAAGTGGTCGAGTTTAATCCTTCTGCATATTGCTGTCCAGTTGTCCCAGCACCATTTGTGAAAGAGACTGTCTTTTTTCCACTGGATATTCTTTCCTGCTTTGTCAACGATTAGTTGGCCATACTTTTGTGGGTCTATTTCTGGGGTTTCTATTCTATTCCATTGGTCTATGTGTCTGTTTTTGTGCCAATACCATGCTGTCTTGATGATGACAGCTTTGTAGTAGAGGCTAAACTCTGGGATTGTGATGCCTCCTGCTTTGGTCTTCTTCAAAATTACTTTGGCATGCGGGGCCTTTTGTGGATCCACACAAATTTTAGGATTGCTTGCTCTAGCTTTGAAAAGAATTCTGGTGCAATTTTGATTGGGATTGCATTGAATGTGTAGATAGCTTTGGGTAGTATTGACATTTTGACAATATTTATTCTTCCAACCCATGAGCATGGAATGTTTTTTCCATTTCTTTATATCTTCTTCAATTTCCTTCATAAGCTTTCTATAGTTTTCAGCATACAGATCTTGTACATCTTTGGTTAGATTGATTCCTAGGTATTTTATGCTTCTTGGTGCAATTGTGAATGGGATCAGTTTCTTTATTTGTCTTTCTGCTGCTTCATTATTAGTGTAGAAGAATGCAACTGATTTCTGTACATTTATTTTATATACTGCAACTTTGGTGAATTCATGTATCAGTTCTAGAAGACTTTTGGTGGAGTCTATCGGGTTTTCCATGTATAATCTCATGTCATGTGCAAAAAGTGAAAGCTTGACTTCATCTTTGCCAATTTTGATGCCTTTGATTTCCTTTTGTTGTCTGATTGCTCATGCTAGCACTTCAAACACTATGTTAAACAACAGCGGTGAGAGTGGACATCCCTGTCGTTTTCCTGATGTCAGGGGAAAGCTCTCAGTTTTTCCCCATTGAGGATGATGTTAGCTGTGGGCTTTTCATAAGTAGCTTTTATGATGTTTAAGTATGTTCCTTAAATCCTGACTTTCTTGAGGGTTTTTATTAAGAAAGGATGCTGAATTTTGTCAAATTCTTTTTATGCATCGATTGACAGGATCATATGGTTCTTATCTTTTCTTTTATCAATGTGATGTATCATATTGATTGATTTACAAATGTTGATCCAGGCCTGCAGCCCAGGAATGAATCCCGCTTGATAATGGTGAATAATTCTTTTTATATGCTGTTGAATTCGATTTCTTATTGAGAAGATATCTTATTGAGAATTTTTGCATCCATATTCATCAGGGATATTGGCCTGTAGTTCTCTTTTTCTACTGGGTCTCTGTCTGGTTTAGGAATCAAAGTAATACTGGCTTCATAGAATGAGTCTGGAAGTTTTCCTTCCCTTTCTATATTTTGGAATAGCTTGATAAGGATTGGTATTATCTCTGCTTTACATGTCTGGTAGAACTCCCTTGGGAAGCCATCTGGTCCTGGACTCTTATTTGTTGGGAGATTATTGATAACTGGTTCAATTTGTTTGCTGGTTATGGGTCTGTTCAAGCTTTCTATTTCCTCCTGTTTGAGTTTTGGAAGAGCATGGGTGCTTAGGAATTTGTCCATTTCTTCCAGGTTGTCCAGTTTGTTGGCATATAGTTTTTCATAGTATTCCCTGATAATTGCTTGTATTTCTGAGGGAATGGTTGTAATAATTCCATTTTCATTCATGATTTTATCTATTTGGGTCATGTCCCTTTTCTTTTTGAGAAGCCTGGCTAGAGGTTTATCAATTTTATTTTTTCAAAAAACCAACTCTTGGTTTCATTGATCTGCTCTACAGTTTTTTAGATTCTATATTGTTTATTTCTGCTCTGATATTTATTATTTCTCTTCTTCTACGGGTTTGGCGTGTCTTTGCTCTTCTGCTTCTATTTCCATTAGGTGTGCTGTTAGATTTTATATTTGGGATTTTTCTTGTTTCTTGAGATAGGCCTGGATTGCAATGTATATTCCTCTCAGGACTGACTTCGCTGCATCCCAAAGCATTTGGATTGTTTTCTTTTCATTTTTGTTTGTTTCCATATATTTCTTAATTTCTTCTCTAATTGCTTGGTTGACCCATTCATTCTTTAGTAGAGATTTCTTTAATCTCCATGCTTTTGGAGGTTTTCCAGACTCTTTCCTGTGGTTGATTTCAAGCTTCATAGCATTGTGGACTGAAAGTATGCATGGTATAATCTCACGTCTTGAATACTTATGAAGGGCTGTTTTGTGACCCAGTATGTGATCTATCTTGGAGAATGTTCCATGTGTACTCGAGCAGAAAGTATATTCTGTTGCTTTGGGATGCAGAGTTCTAAATAGATCTGTCAAGTCCTTGTGATCCAATGTATCATTCAGTGCCCTTGTTTCTTTATTGACCATGTGTCTAGATGATCTATCCATTTCTTTAAGTGGGGTGTTAAAGTGCCCTGCAATTACCACATTCTTATTAATAACGTGCTTATGTTTGTGATTAATTTTTTTATATATTTGGGGGCTCCCATATTTGGCACATAGACATTTATAATTGTTAGCTCTTCCTGATGGATAGACCCTGTAATTATTATATAATGCCCTTCTTCATCTCTTGTTACAGCCTTTAATTTAAAGTCTAGTTTGTCTGATACAAGTATGGCCACTCCAGCTTTCTTTTGACTTCCAGTAGCATGATAGTTCTCCATCCCCTCACTTTCAATTTGAAGGTGTCCTCAGGTCTAAAATGAGTCTCTTGTAGACCGCAAATAGATGGGTCTTGTGTTTTTTTTAATCCATTCTGATACCCTATATGTTTTGATTGGAGCATTTAGTCCATTTACATTCAGTGTTATTGTAGAAAGATATGGGTTTAGAGTCATTGTGATGTCTGTAGGTTTCATGCTTGTAGCGATGTCTCTGTTACTTTGTCTCACAGGATTCCCCTTAGGATCTCTTGTAGGCCTAATTTAGTGGTGATGAATTCCTTCAGTTTTTGTTTCTTTGGGAAGACCTTTATCTCCCCTTCTATTCTAAATGACAGACTTGCTGGATAAAGGATTCTTGGCTGCATATGTTTTTCTGTTCATCACATTGAAGATTTCCTGCCAGATTTTCTGGCCTGCCAAGTTTCAGTAGATAGATCCGTCACGAGCCTTATCGGTCTCCCTTTATATAGAGAGAATGTTTATCCCTAGCTGCTTTCAAATTTTCTCTTTATCCTTGTCTTTTGCCAGTTTCACTATGGTATGTTGTGCAGATCAACTCACCTTATGTCTGAAGGGAGTTCTCTGTGTCTTTTGGATTTCAATGCCTTTTTCCTTCCCCAGATCAGGGAATTTCTCAGCTATGATTTCTTCAGTATACATTTAGCACCTTTCCCTCTCTCTTCCTCCTCTGGAATCCCAATTATGCGTACATTATTGCATTTACTTATATCACTTAGTTCTCTAATTCTTCCGTCATACTCCTGGATTTTTTTATCTTTTTCTCAGCTTCCTCTTTTTCCATAATTTTATCTTGTAATTCACCTATTCTCTCCTCTGCCTCTTCAATCCGAGCTGTGGTCGCCTCCATTTTATTTTGCAGCCCATTTATAGCATTTTTTAGGTCCTCCTGACTGTTTCTGAGTTCCTTGATCTCTGTAGTAATAGATTCTCTGGTGTTCACTATACTTTTTTCAAGCCCAGCGATTAATTTTATGACTATTATTTTAAGTTCCTTTTCTGTTACATTGCTTAAATCGTTTTTGATCACTTCGTTAGCTGTCGCTACTTCCTGGAGTTTCTTTTGAGGAGAATTCTTCCATTTTGTCATTTTGGATAGTCCCTGGAGTTGCGTGGAACTGTAGGGCTCCTCCCTTGTGCTGTCTGGAGTATCTTGCGTTGGTGGGTGGGGCCACAGTCAGACCTGATGTCTACCCCCAGCCTACTGCTGGGGCCACAGTCAGACTGGTGTGTACCTTATCTCCTCCTCTCCCAGGGGCAGGACTCACTGTGGAGTGGTGTGGCCCCTGTCTGGGCTACCTGCACACTGCCAGGCTTGTGGTGCTGCTTCAATGGGATCTGGCATATTAGCTGCGGTGGATCCACAAGGTGCACAGGGGCGGGAGGGGCAGACTCAGCTTGCTTTGCCTTCAGTAGTCTGCTTCTGGAGGGGCCCTATGGCACTGGGAGTGAGGCAAACCTGTGAGGCATGGATCCACAGAAGCACAGTGTTGGGTGTTTGTGTGGTGCAAGAAAGTTCCATGACGGGATCTGGTTCCCTTTGGGAATTTGGCTGGGAAATGGGTGAGGCAGATGGCGCTGGTGAGTGCCTTTGTTCCCAGCCAAGCTGAGCTCTGTCCTCCAGGGGTCAACAATTCTCCCTTCCGTTGTCCTCTAGCCCTCCTGTTCTCAGAGCAGAGCTGTTGACTTATTCCAGGTGTTAAGTCCTGCTGGCTGTCAGAACTCACGAAGTCGGGCCCCTCAGCTTTTGCGAGCCAGACTCGGGAGCTCTGCCTTGCGGGGTGGGCTGGCTGCCCCTCCACCACCCTGGCTCCTTCCGCCAGTCCGTGTAGCGTGCACCACCTCTCCGCCCTTCCTACCCTAGTCTTGGGCCTTGCGTTTACGATTGGCTCCAGAGAGTCCATTCTGCTAGCCTTCTGGCGGTTTTCTGGGTTATTTAGGCAGATGTGGGTGGAATCTAAGTGGTCAGCAGGATGTGGTGAGCCCAGCGTCCTCCTACACTGCCATCTTCCTTCAGTCTAGTCGGTTTCATCCTTCTATATGGCTGTGTAATACTCCATTGTGTGTGCATGTGTGTGTGTGTGTGCATGTGTGTGTATCATTTTTATTTATCCATTCATCAGTTTATGGCCATTTGAACTGTTTCTATTATTTGGCTATTGTTGCTAATGCAGCTATAAACTTTGGGTTGCATGTATCCCTTTGAATTAGTAATATTTTATCCTTTGCATAAATACCTTGTAGTACAATTTCTGGATGAGGTAATTTATTTTTAACATTTTGAGGAATCTCCATACTGTTTCCCTGGAAAACTGCACCATCTGCATTCCTACCAACAGTGTAAGAGGGTTCTTTCTCTGCATCCTTGCCAACATCTGTTATTTCCTGTGATTATTATAGTCATTCTGATATGTGTGAGGTGATATCTCATTGTACCTTTGATTTGGATTTCCCTGATAATAAGTGATGTTGAACATTTTTTCATGTGTCTATTCACCATATGTATGACTTCTTTGGAAAAATGTCTGTTCATGTCTTCTGCTCATTTTTTAACTGGATAATTTGTTTTTCAGGTGTTGAGTTTAATAAATCTTTTATATTTTGGATACTAACCCTTTATCAGATATGTCATATGCAAATATCTTCTCCCATTCCTTTTAGTTTTGTTTAGCTTGCCTTTTAGTTTTGTCGATTATTTCCTTTCCTGTGCAGATGTTAATCTTGATTATGTAACAGCAATTTCCCTTGCTATTGTTTCCCTTGCCTCAGGAGACATATCTAGTATGAAGTTATGGCTCATGTCAAAGAGGTTACTTATTGCCTATGTTCTCCTCTAGGATTTTTTCTTTGACATTTCTAACAGTCTCAATTTATTAGCCCCCAACATTTGATTGCCAATATCTAAGTACCTCTGTCTACTCACTTTAGCTTTTATGAAGCTTTTGTTTAAGCAAGCAACCAATAATATTTGTTATACTCCTCCTGTGCTTTTATGCATTGTTATATATATAAATATATATGTATATATATTTATATTTATTTATATATTTGTGTGTATATATATATATATATATATATATATATATTTATATATTTATATTTCAGGGGTGAAATTTAGTGATTCATCACTTGTATATAACACCCAGTGCTCATCCCAATGAGTGCCCTCTTTAATGCCCATCACCAATTTAGCCCAACTCTACCCCCCATGCAACACCCCTCCAGGAACCCTCAGGTTTTTCTCTGTATTTAGGAGTCTCTTAATGCATTGTTTGCCTCCCTCTCTATATTTATCTTATTTGTCCTTTCCTTTCCCTATGCTCACCTGTTGTGTTTCTTAAATTCCTCATATGAGTGAAATCATATGATATTTGTCTTTAGTGTTGAATTTGATAAGTTCTTTATAGATTTTGGATACTAAAATATATATTAGTATCAAAATGTCATCTGATATGTCATTTGCAAGTATCTTCTCCTATTCTTTCAGTTGCCTTTTAGTTTTGTTGACTTTGCTGTGCAGAAGATTTTTATATTGATGAGTTCTCAATACTTTCTTTTTGCTTTTGTTTGTCTTTCCTCCAGAGACATATCTAGTAAGAAGTTGCTGCAGCCACAGTGAAAGAGGTTGCTGCTTGTGTTGTCCTCTAGGATTTTGATGTTTTCCTGTCTCACATTTAGGTCTTTCATCCATTTTGAATTTATATTTGTGTATGGTGTAAGAAGGGGGCCCAGTTTCATTCTTTTTCAAACTGCTGTCCAGTTGTCCAAACACCATTTGCTGAAGAAACTTTTCTCCATTGGATATTTTTCCCTGCTTTGTTGAGGATTAATTGACCATACAGCTGTGGGTCCACTTCTGGCTTTTCTATTCTCCATTGATCTATGTGTCTGGTTTTTTTTGTTTTTTTTTTTTTTGTTTTTTTTGTTTTTGTTTGTTTTTTTTTTTTTGCCAGTACGATACTGTTTTGATGACTACAGCTTTGTAACGTACCTTGAAGTTCAAAATTGTGATGCCTATGGCTTTGCTTTTGTTTTTTCAGAATTGCATTGCTGTTCGGGGTCTTTTGTGGTTCCATGCAAAATTTTGGATCATTTGTTCTAGCTCCGTGAAGAATGCTGTTGGCACTTTGGTAGGGATTCCATAAAAATTATAGATTGCTTTGTGTACTATAGACATTTTTACAATATTTGTTCATTCATGAGCATGGAATGGTTTTCCATTTCTTTGTCTCACCACCACTTTTTTCCATCAGTGTTTCACAGTTTTTGGAGTAAATATCTCTGACCTCTTTGGTTAGGTTTATTCCTAGGTATCTTAAGGTTTGGGTGAAATTGTAAATGGGGTTGATTCCTTGATTTCTCTTTCTGCTGCTTTGTTATTTGTGTATAGAAATGCAACAGATTTATGTACATTGATTTTGTATCCTGTGACTTTGCTAAATTCATATATCAGTTCTCACAAAATTTTTGTGGAGTCCTTTGGATTTTCTACATAGAGTATCGTGTTGTCTGAAAACAGTGAAAATTTGGTTTCTGTCTTGCCATTTGGATGCCTTTCATTTGCTTTTGTTATCTGATTACTGAGGCTAGAATGTCCAGTACTATAAATAACAGTGGTCAAAGTGGACATTGCAGTCTTGTTCCCAATTGTAGAGGAAAAGTTCTCAGTTTTTCCACAATGAGGATCATATTAGCTGTGGGTCTTTTGCATATGGCCTTTATGATGTTGAGGTATCTTCCCTCTATCCCTACTTAGTTGAGGGTTTTTATCAAGGATGGATGTTGTACTTTGTCAAATGTTTTATCTGCATCTATTGAGAGGGTCATGTGGCTCTTATCTCATCTTTCATTCATATTGATTGGTTTTCAAATATTGAACCACACTTGCAAGCCAGGAATAAATCCCAGTTGATTATGGTGAATGATTCTTTAAATGTACTGTTGGATTCAATTTGTTAGTATCTCGTTGAAAATTTTTGCATCCATGTTCATCAGGGATATTGGCCTGTAGTTCTCTTTATTAGTGGGGTTTTGCTTTGGGAATCAAGGTAATGCTGGCCTTGCAGAATGAGTTTTTAAGTTTTCCTTCCATTTCTACTCTTTTGAACAGTTTCAGAATAGGTACTAACTCTTCTTTACAACTTTGGTAGTGGAGGGGGATCCAACATGGTAGGGTAGAATTCTCCTGTGAAGCCATCTGGCCCTGTACTTTTGCTTTTTGGAAAAATTTTTATTACTGATTCCTTTTCTTTGCTGGTTATCTGGTCAAGTTTTCTATTTCTTCTTGTTTCAGTTTTGGCAGTTTACATTTCTAGGAATTTATCTATTTCTTACAGGTTGCCCATTTGTTAGTATATAATTTTTCATAAAATTATAATTGTCTATATTTCTGTGGTGTTGGTTGTGATCTCTTCTCTTATTTATAATTTTATCTATTTGGATCCTTTCTCTTTTCTTTTTGATAAGTCTGGTGATGGGTTTATAACTTTTATTATTTTTTTCAAAGAACCAGCACCTGGTTTCATTGATCTGTTCTGGTTTTTTGTTTGTTTGTTTGTATGTCATTATTTTATGCCTTAATCTGTATTATTTCCTTTCTGCTTGCTTTAGGCTTTGTTATTTTTCTAGATGCTTTAGGTATAAGGCTAGGTTGTGTATTTGAAATTTTTCTTGCTTCTTGAAGTAGGCCTGCATTGCTATACACTCCCCTCTGATGGCCACTTTTCCTGCATCCCAAGGTTTTGGGCCATAGTGTTTTCATTTTCATTTGTTTCCATGTATTTTTGTATTTCTTCTTAAATTTCCTTACTGACCCATTCATTCTTTAGTATGGTGTTCTTTAACCTTCATGTATTTGTGGTCTCTCCAATTTTTTTCTTTTGGTTGAGTTCAAGTTTCATATCTTTTTGGTCAGAAAACATGTATGATATAATCTCAATCTTTTTGTATTTCCTAAGGCCTGATTTGTAACCTAGTATGTGATCTATTTGGACAATGTCCTCTGTGTACTTGATAAATATGTGTATTCTGCTGCTTTTAGGATGGAATGTTCTAAATATATCTGTTAAATTAATCTGGTCCTGCGTGTCATTCAAAGCCACTCTTTTCTTATTGATTTTCTGGTTGAATGAAGAGTTTCAGAATATTTAAATGGGATATTAAAGTACCCTACTATTATTGCATTAGTATGAATTAGTTCCTTTATGTTCATTATTAAGTTCATTATGTATTTGAGTGCTCCATGTTGGGTGCATATGTATTTGCAATTCTTATATCTTCTTGGTAGGTTGTCCCCATTAGGATTATATATTATCTTTCTTTGTCTCTTTTATAGATTTTTTTGAAATCTATTTTGTCCAATATAGGTATTGCTACTCTGGGTTTTTTTTTTTAAATCCATTTGCCTGATAAATGTTTCTTCATACCCTCACTTTCAATCTGCAGATCTTCAGGTCTGAAATGAGTATCTTGTAGGCAGCATATAGATCCATCTTTTTTTTTTATCACTTCTGTGACCCCATCTTTAGATTGGAGCATTTAGTCTTTTTACATTCAAAGTAATTATTCATAGATATGCATTTATTGCCATTTTGCTACTTGTTTTATGGTTGTTTTTGTAGCTTCTCTCTCATCCTTTCTTCTCTTTCTCTCTTTCATAATTTTCTAGTTTTCTTTAGTGATATACTTGGATTCCTTACTCTATTATTTGCATATCTATTACCAATTTTTGATTTGTAGTTGCCATTTAGCTTATATATAACATCTGCATATAGAAATCTATATTAAACAGAGGGTTGCTTAATTTTGGACTCATTATTTACTACTCTCCCCTTACCATTTCAGATATTTTGTATTATATTTTATTACCTTTTATTTTGTGCTTCTCTTAGTTGATTTCTACAGATATATATACTTTTTTTTTCTTTTGTGCTTCCTGTTTTTTATACTCTTAGTTTTGGTTTGTGGTTTCCACTCACAAAATCCTCCTTAATATTTCTTGTAGGGCTGGTTTAATGAACATGAGTTCTTTTAACTTTTGTTTGTCTGAGAAACTTTATCCCTCCTTCAGTTATGAATGATAGCCTTGCTGGATAAAATATTCTTGACTGATAATTGTTTTCTTTCAGCATTTTCAATATTTTGACCATGTCCATCTGGTCTGGAGGATTTCTGAAAAACTCTTCTGACAGCCTTATGAGTTTTCCTTTGCATGTAGCTGTCTTCTTTTCTCTTGCAGCATTTAAAATCCTTTCTTTATAACTACTTTTTACTGTTTTAATTACTATGTGTCTTGGTGTGGATCTCCTTAGGTTAAATTTGTTGAAAGAATCTCAGTGCCTCCTGAATCTGGATCTCTCTTTCCTTCCCTAGATTCAGGAATTTTTCAGCTATTATTTCTTCAAAAATATTTTCTTCCCCCTTTCACTCTCTTCTTCTGAGAGCTCTATAATACAAATATCAGTTCATTTCATGGAGTCACTGAGTTCTCTGTTTTAATGATCCAATATTTGTTTGTCTCTCACCTGTTCAGGGCAAGCAATGTAGTTTAAAAAAAAAACAAAAACAAGCAAATCAGTATATTGAAAGTATGATATACCATGATTAAGAGGGGTTGATCCCAACCCAATACACTACATTAAAGGAATAAATGAAAAATCATATGTTCACTTAGGTAGATATATAATAATCATTTAGAAAAACACATATATGATAAAAGCTACCAGAAAATTAGGAATAGAAAGAAATATCCCCAATATCATAAGGTCAACCATGAAAACCTAAAGCTAATATCATTATCAATGTTGAGTTACTGAATACTTGTGCCTAAGATCAAGTACAGAACAAAAGATGTCTTGTTTTACCATTTCACCTGTGCAATAATAAAAGAAAAGAGAAGGCAAGTAGATTGAAAATGAGGAAATATGGGGTGCATAGGTGGCTCAGTTGGTTAAGCGCCTGACTTTGGCTTAGGTCATGATCTCATGGTTTGTGAGTTTGAGCCCTGCGTTGGTCTCTGCTGACAGCTCAGAGTTTGGAGCCTGCTTCGGATTCTGTGTCTCCCCCTCACTCTGCCCCTCCCATACTCATGCTCTGTCTCTCAATAATAAATAAATGATAAAAAAAATAAAGAAAAAAGAAAATGAGGAAATAAAACTAAAATAGCATTGTGTGTCAACTATACTCAAAAAAAAAACAAAAAAAATAAAATGAAGAAATAAACTACCTTTGTTCAGAAAGGACATGATGAATGGATAAAGAAGACATGGTGTGTATACACGTGTGTGCATACACACACACACACACACACACACACACACAATGGGATATTATTCAGCTATCAAAAAGAAAATCTTGAGCCTGGGTGGCTCAGTTAAGTGTCCAACTTTGGCTCAGATCATGAACTCATGGCTCTGAGTTCAAGCCCTATGTTGGGCTCTGTGCTGACAGCTCAGAGACTGGAGCCTGCTTCAGATTCTGTATCTCCCTCTCTTTCTGCCCCTCCTCTGCTCGCACTCTGTCTGTATCTCTCTCTCTCTCTCTCTCTCTCTCAAAAATAAATAAACATTAAAGAAAAATTTTTTAAAAATAATGAAATCTTGTCATTTGCAATGAGGTGTATTATGCTAGGTGCACTAGAGTATATTATGCTAAGCAAAATAAGTCAGTGAAAGACAACTATCATATGATTTCACTTATATGTGAAATTTAAGAAAGCAAACAGATGCATGTAAGTGAGGGGAAGGAAAATAAAATAAGATAAAAGCAGAGAGGGGCACCTGGGTAGCTCAGTCAGTTAAGAATATGACTCTTGATTTTGGCTCAGGTCATGATCTCATAGTTTTTGAGATTGAGCCCCGCATGGGGCTCTGTGCTAGAAGTACAGGGCCTGCTTGGGATTCTCTTTCCCTCTCTGTTCCTCCCCTTCTCACTTGCTCTCTCTCTCAAAATAAATAAGTAAACATTTTAAAAAAGATAAAAGCAGAGAAGGAGGCAAACCATAAGAGATCCTTAACTATAAAGTACAAATTGAGGGTTGCTGGAGCGGAGGTGGGTGGGGAGACTGGATAAATGGTGATAGGCATTAAGGAGGGCACTCGTGATGAGCAGTGGGTGTTATATATAAATGATGATCACTAAATTCTACTCCTGAAACCAATACTATACTATATGTTAACTAACTTGAATTTAAATAAAATCTTGGAAGAAAAAAAGGAAATGACAGGATGTGACTGTATGTTTATAAATCCTAAGAAATCTACAAAAAATACTATAACCAATTATTAAATCCACTAATGTGTCAGGATTCAATGTCACTATACAAAAATCAATTGTATTTATATCTCATAGCAACAAACTACAGGACACTGAAATAAAAATACTCTTTACAGTAGCAGCAAAAAAAAACCCTAGAAATTGATTTCTAAAAATAAGGTCAAGATTTATACAATAAAAAACAGAAACAATGCTAGAAGAAATTATAGAAGACTTAGATTGATATTTGTTCATGGAGTGAAAGCCTACAAATTTTCCCAAAACTGATCTACAGATTTAATTTAATCCTAATGAAAATGCTGACAAGGTTTTTGTTGGTTGGTAGAACTTAGCAAGCTGATTTTCCCCCTGTTTTATGGAGAAAATATGGATGTATGTATTTTATAACTTTAAGTTCATAAGTTTATTTAAATATGTACTTGAATAAGTTTAAGGGGAATAGCATGATGTTTTGATTTATATATGTTGTGAAATAATTACAAATAAGTTAATATCCATCATCTCATATACTTACAATAAAGAGAAGAGAAAAAATTATTCCTTGTGATGATATACATTTATATAGAAATACAAATCACCTAAAATAGCCAAAGTTGTTTTGAAGAAGAATGAATATGGAGTACTAACACTACCTGCTTTTAAGACTTGCTATGAAGCTACCTTAATCAAGACAGTGTGAGAACTTTTTTTAACCTATGTATGGTGATAGACATTAGCTAAATTTATTGTGATCATTTTTTGGTGATCATTTTGCAATACATACAAATAGCAAATAATTATGCTGTACATATGAAACTAGTATGTTATATGTTAATTATATCTTAATTAAAAACAGCAACAACAATAAATAATAGCATGGTATTTGTATATGAATACTCGCATAGATTACTGGAACACAATAATGTACCTAAAAGTAGACCCACATGTATGTGATTGACTTTTGACCAATGTGTCCAAGTAATTCAATAGAGAAATTAAGTTGTTTCAAGTGGTGCTGAAACAACTAGATCTCTATATGGAAACAAATTAACCTCAACCATTATTTTGCACCATATATAAAAATTACCTCAAAAAAGATCATATACCTAGATATAATAAACAAAACTACACAACTTCTTTAAGAAAACAGGAGAAAATCTTTGTGACCCTGGGTTAAGCAATGTGTTCTAAAATAAGACCCAAACCACATGAACCATTAAAGAAAAAAGTGATAAACTGAATTTCAGCAAAATTAGAAGTTTATGCTTTTCAAAGACACTCAAAAAAATGAAAGGATACACCACAAAATGGGAGACAATCTTTGCAAATCACATATCTAACAACTTATAAATAATAAATTAAAAATCTCTCAAAACTGAACAATAAGAAAACAAACAACCTATTTAGAAGTGGGCAAAAGACATGGACAGATATTTCACCAAAGATTATATACAGATGGCAAATAATCACATGTGAAAATGTTTAACATCATTAGTCATTAGGAAAGTACAAATTAAAATCACAATGAAATACCACTACACACCTATTAGAATGGCTTTTTAAAAAAGAATGAAAAGAAAAGAAAAAGAAAAACACACCTATCATGAAAAAGAGTGATCCCACAGATGGAAACAATCTACTAAACAACCCAGATATCCTGGAATGCACTGGTGAATGGGTGATGTATTCATACAATGGAATATTACTAAATAATAAAAACCAACTACTGACACATGCAACAACATGGATGATATCAAAGTCATTTTGTTAAGTAAAAGAAGCTAAGCACAAATATTATTACTGTATTATTCCATTTACATGACACTGTAGAAATAGTAAAATTATTGTAACAGAAAGCAGATCAGTGTTTACCAAGGGCCAGGTATGGGAGCAGAGATTGGCTACAAAGGGAGAATAAGAGAACTTGATGAAGTTACAGAAATGTTTTATATCTTGATTATGATGGTAGTTACACAGCCATATACATTTATTAAAATTCACCAAATTATATGCTAAAAATGGGTGAATCTTAGTGTATATAAATTACACCTAAACAAAGCTGATAAAAAAAAAAAGACTTTGAAGGGGTGCCTAGGTGGCTCAGTCGGTTAAGCATCTGACTCTTGGTTTTGACTCAGGTCACAATCTCATGATTTCATGAGTTCGAGCCCTGTGTTGGGCTCTGCACTAACTGTGCAGAGCCTGCTTAGGATTCTAGGTCTCCCTCTCTCTCTGCCCTTCCCCCACTCGCACTGTCTCTGTCTCTCTCAAAATAAACTTTTTTAAAATGACACTGCAGAACTGAATAATAAAAAGGTAAATCCAATTTTTTTTTAAAAAGGCAAACTAACATGTAAAAGAATGATAATATACCACGTGTAGGTAGAGTTTATCCCAGCAATACAATGTTCATTTAACATACAAAAATTAGTCAATCCAAATTAACCACTTTAATAGATTTAAGGGTAAAAGCATGTAATCACTTCCACAGATCAGTGGTACTTTTTGTTCCCCACGGGACATTTGACAACATCTGGAGACATTTTTGGCCATCACAACTCGGTGGTGGTAGGGTGCTACTGGCATTCAGTGGGTAAAGAACAGGAATCCTGTTAAACACACTATAATGCACAGAGAAGGCTCCAAATGAGAACCACTATTCTATATTCTACTTTCACAAGCAACACTATGCTTATGATGTCTATACACATTGCTATAAGATACATACATCAAGTCTGTTGTTTGTTGCTATAATGTAAATACATCTAGTCTGTTGCTTCTTGCAACACAATACCCCACAGTAAGCATCCTCTATATATTTCTTATTAATCCCCTGATAGTAAATATTTAATTTGTTTCCATTTGCACTCCACCACGTACAATACTGCCATTCAATCCACAGCCTTGCAAATGCTCCAACCTCTATAAGAATTTCCCTGGGATATATATTCAGGAATGGAAATACTACGTCATACACATGTTTAACTTTGATATATACTGCCCAGGTATTTCCTGAAATGGCTAGGCCATTTAAAAATTTTTTTCAACGTTTATTTATTTTTGGGACAGAGAAAGACAGAGCATGAACGGGGGAGGGGCAGAAAGAGAGGGAGACACAGAATCAGAAACAGGCTCCAGGCTCTGAGCCATCAGCCCAGAGCCTGAGGCGGGGCTCGAACTCACGGACCGCGAGATCGTGACCTAGCTGAAGTCGGACGCTTAACTGACTGCGCCACCCAGGCGCCCCAAGGCTAGGCCATTTAAAATACTGTGCAGAAAAAGTTAATTTATCAGACCTGAGATTACTATTCTTAGAAAGGCCTGCTTGGATGCTTGGCTCTTGACTGGTATCTTGGAACTTGGATCTTAAGAGGGTTCTCACCATTCCCTGGCAAGAGTAGCTCACTGTGCCCAAACTGTTTGTATAAACAATGTGGTTTATACTGAACACCTGCTTCTCTTTTGGGAGTCTGGAACTTTGGTACATTCTAGACAGAACATGCCTACATGACAAGTCCCCTATAAAAATCTTGGGTACTGAGTCCCTAATGAGTTTCTCTGGTAGAAAACATTCATATGTATTGTGACAACTCATTGCAAGGGGAATTGAGTGTATCCTCTGTGATTCCACTGGGAGAGGTCTCTTGGAAGCTTGTACCTAGATCCCTCCAGACTTTGCCCCATGTGCTTTTTCCTTTTGTTGATTTTTCTTTGGATCTTTTATCCATATAAATCACAATCATGAGTATGAGTATGAGTATATGAGTATTTTTCTTTGGATCTTTTATCTATATAAATCACAATCATGAGTATGAGTATATGCTGATTCCTTCTAGAAAATCACTGACCATAAGAGTGGTCTCAAGGATAATCCCCCAATGAACATTGCCATAAGCAAAGCAGGAGCATTTACAAAATGATTTACTTCTAACTGCACACTTTTACGTGTCATTTGAATTTTTAATCATGTTATTACCTCTTTAGAAACCAATACTTTATAAAAAAAAGAGAAGAATTGTCAAAACAACTAAGTCACCTGTAAATGAGACCCAAAAGATGTTACAAAACCATAGAAGTATACAACGAAGTCTTCTTATATTCCAGATGAAGAAGCCCAAAGAAGTTAAGGGCCTTATCCAAAGTTACATAGACTGTCATTACAGACACAGGAATCAAATCCTTGCTTTCCTATTTCCTAGTTCTCCTTCCTCTAAGTCACATGGCCCCTTTTCCTACACTTCTCACTTCCTCTACTTTAGAGTACCTTACCTCTCTGAATGCCTTGAAGGGGCCTACTTTAATGCTGACTATATTTCTCAGATTCCTGGATTTTCCATGCAGTGAATATGTTCGGAGTTTCTTTCAAAATAGTGGGTCCCACAGAAACTGAACCCAACAGGTACATAAAAAATAAGATGAAGAAAATCCTACTTGTAGCTGTCTTGAAGGAGAGAAATGCATGGTAAAGAAAGAGTCCTAGGCCAAATCACAGTGCCCTTCCTAAGTCCTCATAACCTGGCAATGGGGTTACATCAGGGTTAAAAGTATCTATCCCTCACCATAGGACAAAGAAGCTGAGCAGGACCAGAAAATTCAGACACTCCTTTCATTTCTTCCTAACCTCTCTCAAAACCATCCCCATGGGGGAAGATTGCTTACGTGCTCCAGGAAGCAGGGTCCTATCTCACTCAGGTGGGGGTCATCATTGTTGTACTGTTTCTCCAGGTCTCTCACGAAGCCCATCTGAAACCTGTAGATGTCTTCAATATTCCCAAAGATCACCTTCAGTTGCTCATCGCTGAACATGTCTCTTCTCTTCCGGCATTGCTTCAGGTAGCCCTGCACACAAAGGAAAAGCCCAGTATGAGGATGTTCCTGACTCCTCGAGGGCTTTACCATTTATTATGCACTGAGAAGATTCATTACTGTTCTATGAAATAGACAAGGAATAATCATTTCCATTTTTCATATGAGGAAATAAACAGAGGTTGAGAGAATGAAGCTACTGTACCAGTGAGTAATTAGGGAAGTTGGATCGCAAGGAAAGTTCTTCAGAGTGCAGAATCCAGAGTATAGAGCTTTTCCCACCATTCTAACCCCAAAAGTCATAAGGCCTTTCTCAGAACCTGATTAAGCACAAACATTTTTTACTATTTTAGTAGTTATAGATTTAGCTAGATCCATTCACATCTCAAAAGTCTTATTTTTATAGGACCAATCCAAAATGCATTAATAACATTGACAATTTGGAAACAGAGGCCAAGTCAGGAAACTTCCCAACAGGGAATAAGAATTAACAAAACCAAACCATTCCTTGAAGAGAATTTCTTAGCCATCTAAGATAGCTGACCAGGAAAGATCATCGGGATGAACTTGGCCAACAAGTCCACAAATGCCCAGGCATGGTGTTTTTAACAGAATTAGCATTCAACACACATTCATGAATAAATAGATGAATTAATATAGCTAGTCATTGATGATAGGGTAGAATCAATGAAAAAGATTCTGATAAGAGAGCACTAATGTAACACAACCAGACTCAGGGCACATTGTAAGTCAGGGTAAAATGAAAGGAAAAAAAAGGAAAAACAAGCAGCTACCATCTTCCATTCTGAACCAACTGATGTAAAATTTTGATGGCCACTACCCTCATCAGAAATCATTAGCATTAAATGTTCTTGGTGAGACTAAATTATGGTGATTTGCTTTCATCTAAATGCTAAACGTGATTTTTGTAACATCTTAAGTGTTGAGCTCCTAATGAGGAATGTTGTAGTCACTAACAACTGTCTACAGCTCCACTTTGTCTCCCCTTAACACAGCTTCCAATAAAACCATTCATCTAGGCATATTCCATGAAGATCCTCATCCCTGGCTTCAATGCCTTTTACAACCTCTAACAAAATCTCACTTCTGTGATCACTTCTCACCTTCCAATTTAGCCATTAAATACTGGCATTCAACAATTTGTAGGTTAATAGTCTGTGCCTGTGTTGACATTTATTTAACTAATGGCTGTTGCTCTCTTTGATTGACATGCTCAAGTTGTCCTGCATTCATTCATATCCAATTCCTGGCCAGGAAGAAGATGCCTTCTATTTCCAGAATACCCTTTTAGTGCTAATCCCTTTATTGAAATAGCTCCCAAAATTCTGCCTCTCTAGAAATCATTCCTTGACTAAGAGATAGAGAAATAAACTCCCTGCCTAATATGTAACTCCCAGAATTTGCTTGTTTTTGTCTCCCTCCTTTCTCTCCCCCATCTCACCTCCTCTCTCTCACCCTATCACCTTTGGAAGTGTCTTAGCTATAGTGGAGAAGGGAAAGCAGTTCCATTCCAACATTAGGCAAAGGGGCAGTGATTTCCTCCCAGTTTTCTCCCTAAGGTAGGCTTCTGAGCACAGCTGGAAAAAAAATGGTAACAATGTCACTTCAGCATGTCATTTCTGGATAAGTAGTAGGTATTGGTGAGTAACCACATTGGGAGACATAAGAAGCCATGCTGGACAGCTCATTCAACCCCCGAGAAGAAAGTTCAGAAAATACTTAATAGTTTTGTTCATTGATCCTGTTTGAAAGGTCTCAGGAAGATAACAAATAACTATCACATCCCCAAAGTGCATCAGGGATGCTAGATCTCAGCGTCAGTATGGAATATAACAGAAATGAAAAGGGAAAAAAGTGGGTTCTGGGAAAGAAAGAACTGATAGATACATCAGTACAGCTTCCTAATTCCCTAAATATGCAATTTATTGCCATTATCAAGGACATAATTTTCTATCATATATGTTATAGCAAGGGACTATTAGTTATATAGGAAGGGAAATGTAACTGCCCATAGGATGGTGAAACCCTAGAGTGTTTTGTCAACTTGTTTTTCTTAAAAGTGTATATATACCACATCTTCTTTATCTATTTATCAGTTGATGGACATTTGGGTTCTTTCCATAATTTGGATATTGTCAATAGCACTGCTATAAACATTGGGGTGTATGTGCCCCTTCGAATCAGCATTTTTGTATCCTTTGGATAAATACCTAGTAATGCAATTGATTGCATATTGGCAATCAAAAGGAATGATTTTTTTTCCATTTTCAATGACATGGATGGAACTAGAGTGTATTATGTTAAGTGAAATAAGTCAGAGAAAGACAAATATCATATTATTTCACATATATGTGGAATTTAAGAAACACAACAGATGAACATAAGGAAAGGGAAGGGAAAAAAGATAAAAAACAGAGAAGGAGGCAAAGCATAAGAGACTCTTACAGAGAGTCAATAAGAGAACAAACTGAGGGTTGCTGGAGGGGAGGAAGGTGGGGGGATGGACTAAATGGATTATGGGCATTAAGTAGGGCACTTGTTGGGATGAGACTGGATGTTATATGTAAGTGCTGAATCACTGGGTTCTACTCCTGAAACCAATATTACACTGTATGTTAACTAACTTGAATTTAAATAAATTTTTAAAAAGTGAATGTTAGATATAAACATGTTTTGATGCATTTAGCTTGATGGAATATCATATAGCTATTAAATATGATTGGAAGCCTGGCTAAAAAGGAGAGGGAAGATGGTGGCAGAGTAGGAGGAACATAGGCTCCTCTCATCCCATGAACACAACTAGATAATTATCAAATCATCCTAAATACGCCCAGAAATCAATCTGAAGACTGACAAACTCCACAACTAAAGGGAAAGAAGAGGCCACATCAAAGAAAGTAGAAAATATGGAGACATGGTTTAGGGGAAAACCAGACTGCAGGTGCTGTGGAGGGGAGGGAGCCATGGTTGCAGAGAAAGGTGAGAGAGAGTAGAGCACACAGGAGAATGCACAAGGAGAATGTTTCCTCAAAGACATTGGCTTGGAGAATGAGAGGGGCTGAGTTTTGTGAGTTCTTGCAACCACTGGGACTAAAGGCCTGGAGTTTTAAAGGTCAGCAGGCTTGGCTAGGATAGAGCCTGGAGAGCACTCTCCTGGAGAGAAGGGAGGCAAACAAACAACTCAGGGCAGAAGGCATGGAAACAGTGATTTGAAGAGCACCTGGGGCACACAGTGGGGAGATTATTCCCTCTTCTTGGAGCTTCTCTGAGAGGCAGAATTCACTGAGACACCTTTTCCAGGAAGAAAGGAGCTGGCTGGCACCATTTCACTCCTCTGCAACTCAGCATAAATGCAGTGCCACCTGCCAGAGGCAACAAGGAACTGACACTGGCTGCCTAACTTGATTACACCGAGTCTCACACCCCTGTGCTCCGGTGGGACCACCCTTCTTGGTCAAACTTGCCTCAGTCTCAGTGAAGCAGGCCCCTCTGGCAGAAGACGAGCACAAAACCCTGCCCAGACCAAAGCCTGGAGTTTTATTTTGTGTTGTAGTTTTTGGGTCTGTTTGTTTCTTTTTCAAATTTTTATTTACATTCTAGTTAATTAACATACAGTGTAATATTAGTTACAGGAGTAGAATTTAGTGATTTATCACTTACATGTAACACCCAGTTCTCATCATAACTAATGCCCATCACCCATTTATCCATCCACCCACACATATCCCACCAACAACCCTGAGTTTGTTCTCCATTCTTATGTGTCTCTTATAGTTTGTTTCCCTCTCTCTCTCACTTTCCCTTCCCCTGCATTCATCTATTTTGCTTCTTTAATTCCACATATGAGTATAATCATATGGCATTTGTCTTTCTCTGACTGACTTATTTTGCTTATCATAATACACTCCATTCACATTGTTGCAAAAGGCAAGATCTCATTCTATTTGATGGCTGAGTAATATTCGATTGCATATACATACCACTTAATCTTTATACATTTGTCAGTCGATGGATACTTGGGCTCTTTTCATACTTTGACTATTGTTGGTAATGCTGCTATAAACATCAGGGTGCATGTGCCCCTTCAAATAAGTATTTTTGTATCCGTTAGGTAAATACCTAGCAGTGCAATTGCTAGGTCATAGCGTAGTGCTATTTTTAACTTCTTGAGCAACCTACATACTATTTTCCAGAGTGGCTGCACTAGTTTGGATTCTCAATAACAGTAGAAGAGGGTTCCCCTTTCTCCACATCCTTGCCACTATCTGTTGTTTTCTGTGTTGTTAATTTTAGCCATTCTGACATTTGTGAGGTGGTATCTCATCGTGGTTTTGATTTGTATTTCCCTGATGAAGACTGATGTTGAGCATCTTTTCATGTGTCATCTGGATGACTTCTTTGAAAAAAAATGTCTATTCAATATAAAAAGCTTGTGCACAGCAAAGGAAATAATCAACAAAACTATAAGGCATTCTTTGGAATGGGAGAAGATATTTGCAAATGAAATATCTGATAAAGAGTTAATATCCACAATCTATAAAAAATTATCAAGGTCAACACTTAAAAAACAAATAATCCAGTTAAGAAATGGGCATAAGACATTTAAACCCTGGAGTTTTAAAGGCCAGCAAACATGGCTGGGATAGAGCCAGGAGGGCACTGTCCTACTCCTGGAGAGAAAGCAGGCAAAAACCCAGAGGCAGACAGCATGGAAACTATCTGGAAAATACCTGGGGCACACAGGAAGATTATTGGCTCTTCTCTGTGTTCCTCTCTGAGAGGCAGCTTCCATGGAGTTGCCTTTCTGGGAACAAAGGACACATTTCCCTCCTCTGACCCTCAGCATAAACAAACAGCCACTTTCCAGAAGCAGCCCAGTGCAGATACTGGCTGCCTAAGTTGCTTACACTAAGTTCCATACTCCCGTGCTCTGGAGGGATGTTCTTTTTCAGTCAAACTTGCCTCAGTCCCAATGCAGCAGGCCCCTCCCCCAGAAGACCAGAACAAATCCCTGATCACACCATGTCTCCCAACCAGAAAGTTCTGTAGTGCCTCAGTACTCATGCAAGTAGTATCAGGTATCGTTTCACAAGCAGACCAGAGAACACCTAGTTAAAACTAGCCACATTGAAGCCAAGGACTAAACACTGTCCAAAGCAGGCAAGGAGAGCCTCTGCAGATGACTGGCCTGAGAGATAGAATAGTCAAAAGACAACAGGGGCACCTGGGTGGCTCAGTCAGTTACACACCCGACTTCAGCCCAGGTCATGATCTCGCAGTTCATGAGATCAAGCCTCACGTCGGGCTTTGTGCTGACAGCTCAGAGCCTGGAGCCTGCTTCTGATTCTGTGTCTCCCTGTCTCTCTCTGCCCCTCCCCCCTTGTGCTCTGTATCTCTCTCAAAAATAAATAAAAATATTTAAAGAAGACAACAGCAGAGGGCATGAAGCACACACCAGAGACACTCACTGAAGCACCAAGCCCCTACATGTCTTGAAATCATTATTTTCAGGAGCAGTAAACATATCTAGCTCCTCTAACCCAGAGAATCAGACAGAGACTTAGATAAAATACCATGACAGTGAAATTTATCCCAAATGAGAGAGTAGGAGAAGTCCATGGACAGAGATCTAAGTGAAACAGATACAAGTAACATGACTGATGGAGAATTTAAAGCAACTATCATAAGGATACTCACTGGGCTTAAGAAAAGAATGGAAGACTTTAGGGAGACACTTACTGCAGAGATAAAATATTTAAAAAGCAATCTGTCAGAAATGAAAAATCCAATAACTGAGATTAGACACAGATTTGATGTGATGAACAGCAGGCTGGAAATGCAGAGGAATTAATTAGTGATACAGAAGACAAAATAATGGAAAATAATGAAGCTGAACAAAAGAAAGAAAGAATTATGCTACAGGAGAATACACAGGGAACTCAGTGACACCATCAAACAGTATAACATCTGTATTATAGGAGTTCCAGAAGACAGAGAAATGGGGGAATAAAATTTATTTGAGCAAATAATAGCTAAAAATGTACCTAACCTAGGGAAGGAAACAGACATTCAGATAGAGGAGCACTGAGAACTCCCATCAAAATCAACAAAAGCAGGTCAACACCATGACATATTGTAATTAAATTTGCAAAATATACTGATAAGGAAAAATTCTTAAAAGCAGCAAGACAAAAGAACTTACAAGGGAAGACCAATAAGGCTAGGTGGATATCTGTCAAAAGAACTTTGGCAAGCCAGATGGGGGTGGCATGATACAGTACATGCTGAATGAGGAAGTCTGTACCCAAGAATACTCTTTCCAGCAAGGCTAGCATTCAGAATAGAAGGAGAGATAAAGACCTTCCCGAACAAACAAAAACTAAAGGAGTTCCTGACCAGTAAACCATCCCTGCAAGAAATATTAAGGGGACTCTTTGAGTGCAAAGGACAGACGAAAAGTGACAAAGACAAGAAAGGATGAGAAAGAATATCCAGAAACAATGACAAAACAAGTAATAAAATGGCAATTAATAAATACATATATACCAAAATTATTTTTTAAGTGGACTAAATACTCCAATCAAAACACATAGCATTTTCTGAGGTGCCTGGGTGGCTCAGTCAGTCAAGCATCAACTCTAGATTTTGGCTCAGGTCATGATCTCACGGTCCGTGAGACCAAGCTCCACATTGGGCTCTGCATTGACAGCATGCTGCCTGCTTGGGATTCTCTTTCTCCCTCTCTCTGGCCCACCCCTGCTTGTTTTCTGTCTAACATAAATAAATAAACAAACAAAAAAGACATAGAACTATCAACAGTACAATAGCCAAACAATTGAGAGAGCCCAAATACCTATTGACCAATGAATGCATAGAGAAGATGTACGATTATATATATATATGTGTGTGTGTGTGTGTGTATGTATATATATATGTATATATGTGTGTGTGTGTGTATATATATATATATATATATAGTATATATAAATGGTGGTATATGGTATATATGCTATATATATATATATATATACACACCATGGATGACTAATATATATATATAATATATACATATAATGTGTATATATATACATACATGTGTGTGTGTATATATATATATATATGTGGTATATGGTATATATACTATATATATACACACACACACACACACACACACACACACACACACACCATGGCTGACTTTACATGTATATATATATATATATATATTTCAGCCATCAAAAATAATAAAATCTTGCCATTGGCAACAATGTGGATGGTGCTGGAATGTATTATGCTACTAAGTGAAGTAAGTCAGTCCAAAAAACACCATAGGATTTCACTCTATGTGGAATTTAAGAAACTAAACAGATGAACATATGGGAAGGGAGAGGAAAAAGAGAAGAAAGGGAAACAAACCACAAGAGACTCTTAGTGATAGAGAACAAACTGAATGTTGATGGAAGGAGGTGGGCAGGAGATGGGCTAGATAGGTGATGGGTATTAAGGTTGTACTTGTGATGAGCACTGGATATTGTATGTAAGTAAAGTATCACTAAATTATAGTTATGAAACCAATATTGTACTGTGTGTTAATGAAAATTTGAATTAAAAAAAGACATAGGGTGCCAGGATGGATAAAAAAACACAAGACCCATCTATATGCTGCCTACAAGAGGCTTGTTTTAGACCTAAAGACACCTGTAGATTGAAAGTGAGGGGATGGAGAAATATTTATCACACAAATGGATATAAAAAGAAAGCCACAGTAGCAATCATTATATTGTACAAACTAGAATTAAAACAGACACTGTAACAAGAGATGAAGAAGGGCACCATATAATAATAAATAGGATAATCCAATGAGAAGATATAATAATTGTAAATATTTATGTACTCAATATGGAAGAATCCAAATATATAAAACAATTAATAACAAACATACAGAAACTAATTGATAATAACACAATAATAGTAGGGGACTTTAACACCCTACTTACATCACTGGACAGATTATCTAAACAGCAATGAACACGGAAACAATGGATGAATGACACAGTGAAACAGATGGATTTAACAAATATAATCAGAACATTGCATCCTCAAAGAGCAGACTACACATTCTTTTCAGGTGCACACGGAACATTCTCTGGAATAGATCGCATATTAACCAACAAAACAAACCTCAACAAATCGTAGAAGATCTAAGTCATCTTTCTGACCACAATGCAATGAAACTAGAAGTCAAACACAAGAAAACATTTTGAAAGACCACAAATACATAGAGGTTAAACAACATGTTAATAAATAATGAGTGGGTCAACTAGGAAATCAAAAAAGAAATTTTAAAAATGCATGGAAACAAATGAAAATGAAAACACAATGGTCCAAAATCTTTGGGATGCAGCAAAAGTGATCTTAAGAGGGAAGTTTATAGCAATACATATCTACCTTAAGAAGAAATAAATATCTGAAATAAACAACCTAACCTTACACCTAAAGGAGCTAGAAAAAGGACAGTAAACAAAGCCTAAACTCAGCAGAGTAAAGGAAATAATAAAATTTATATCAGAAAATAACTATATAGCATCAAAAAAAAACAGATCAATGAAACCAGGAGGTGGCTCTTTGAAAAAATTAATAAAATTGATAAACCTCTAGTCAGACTTACTGGAAACAAAAGAGGAAAAACCCAAATAAATGAAATCACAAATGAGAGAGTAGAAATAACAACAAAAACCACAGAAATATAAACAATTATAAGAGAATAGTATGTAAAACCATATGCCAACAAATTAGACAACCTGGGAGAAATTGATGAATTTGATTTGAATTTGAATTTGAATTTGAATTTGAGAAATTGATGTTCAGAAACATATAGACTACCAAAACTTAAACAGGAAGAAACAAAAACTTGAACAGACTAATAACCAGGAAATAATTTGAATCAGTAATAAAAAAAAATCCCAAGAAACAAAAGCTGAGGACCAGATGACTTCCCAGTGGAATTCTACCATACATTTAAAGAAGAGTTAATATCTATTCTTCTCAACTATTCCAAAAAATAGAAAAGGAAAGAAAATTCCAAATTCATTCTATGAGGTCAACATCACTCCGATTACAAAACCAGATAAAGACTCCAGTAAAAAGAGAACACAGGCCAATATCCCTGATGAACCTGGATTCAAAATTTCTCAACAAAATAATAACAAACTAAATCCAACAAAACTTTAAAAAATTCATTCACCATATTCAATTGGGATTTATTTCTGGGTTGCAAGCGTGGTTCAATATTCACAAATCAATCAACATGATAATTAATAAATTAATTATTAATTAATAAAATTAAGGATAAGAAACATATTAATTAATAAAATTAAGGATAAGAAACATATGATCATTCAATAGATTCAGAAAAAGCATTTAACAAAGTATAACATCAATTCATGCTTAAAATCCCTCAACAAAGTAGGAGTAGAGGGAACATACCACAACATAATAGAGGCCATATATGAAAAACCCACAGCTAATATCATCCTACATGCGGAAAAGCTAAGAGCTTTTCCTCCATGGTCAGGTGTAAGACATTGACGTCCACTCTCACCACTGTTATTTAACACAGTACTAGAAGCCCTAGCCACACCAATCAGACAACAAAAGGAAATTAAATGCATCCAAATTGGCAAGGAAGAAATCAAACTTTCACTATTTGCAGAAGACATCATACTCTATATAGAAAACCCTAAAATTCCACCAAAAAAATTGTTAGAACTGATAAACAAATTCAGTAAAGTTGCAAGATACAAAATGAACATAGAGAAATCTGTTGCATTTCTACATACCAATAGTGAAACAGCAGAAAGAGAAATGAAGGAATCAATGCCAATTATAATTGCACTAAAAACAATAACATACCTAGGATTAAACCTAACCAAAGAGGTGAAAGACCTGTCCTCTGAAAACTATAAAACACCAGTGAAAGAAACTGAAGATGACACAAAGATATGGAAAGACATTCCATGCTCACAGATTAGAAGAACAAATAGTGTTAAAATGTCTCTACTACCCAAAGCAATTTACACATTTAATGCAATCCCTATCAATATACCAAAAGCATTTTTCACAGAGCTAGAACAAACAATCCTAAAATTTGTATGGAACTACAAAAGACCACAAATAGCCAAAGCAATTTTGAAAAAAAAAAAAGCTGTAGTCATCATAATTCTGGACTTCAAGCTGTATTAAAAACCTGTAGTCATCAAGACAGTATGGTAAAAGAAAAGACACATGGACAAATGGAACAGAATAGAAAACCCAGAAATGAACCCACATCTATATGGTCAATTAATCTTCAACAAACCGAGAAGGAATATCCAATGGGAAAGATAGTCTCTTCAACAAGTGATGTTGGGAAAACTGGACAGTATTATGCAAAAGAATGAAACTAGACCCTTACATACACCACACACAAAAATAAATAAAAAATGGACTAAAGATATAACTGTGGGAATTGAAACCATCAAAATCCTAGAAGAGAATACAGGCAGTAACGTCTTTGACATCAGCAGTAGCAACTTCTCTCAGATATGTCTCCTGAGGCAAGGAAAAGAAAAGCAAATTTCAGCTATTGGGACTTCCTCAAAATAAAAATCTTCTGCATAGCAAGGGAAACAACCAACAAAACTAAAAGGAAACCTACAGAATGGGAGAAGATAATTGCAAATGACATATCTGATAAAGGATTAGTATCCAAAATATATAAAGAACTTATAGTAATCAACACCCCCAAAACCAAATAATCCAGTTAAGAAATGGGCAGAAGATGGGGTGCCTGGGTGGCTCACTCGGTTGAGCATCTGACTGCCAATTTTGGCTCAAGTCATGATCCAAGGGTAGTGGGATCAAGACCTGCGTTGGGCTCCATGCTCAGCGTGGGGCCTTCTTAAGGTTCTCTTTCTCTCTCTTCCTCTGCCTCTCTCCCACTCTCCCCCATACCTTGCATATGCACTTTTTTCTCTCTCTTAAAAAAAAAGAAAAGAAATGGGCAGACAACATGAATAGACATTTTTCCAAGAAGAAATACAGATGGACAACAGACATATGAAAAGATGCTCAACATTAGTATCAGGAAATACAAATCAAAACTACAATGAGGGGCACCTGGGTGGCTCAGTCACTTAGGCATTCAAATTCAGCTTAGGTCATGATCTTGCAGTTATGGGTTTGAGCCCTGCATTGGGCTCTGTGCTGACAGCACAGAGCCTGGAGCCTGCTTCGGATTCTGGGTCTCCCTCTCTCTCTGTCCCTCCCCTCCTCACACTCTGTCTCTGTCTCTCTCTCTCTCTCTCAAAAAATAAAAATTTAAAAAATTAAAAAAAAACTATAATGAGATATCACCGCATACCTTAAAGAATGGGTAAAATCAACAACACAAGAAACAGCAGGTGTTGGCAAGAATGTAGAGAAAGAGGAACCATCTTGCACTTTGGTGGGAATGCAAACTGGAGCATGCCACTCTAGAGAATAGTATGGAGCTTCCTCAAAAAAGTTAAAAATTGAGCTACCCTACAATTCAGCAAATGAACTAATAGGTATTTACCCAAAAAATACAAAGATACTTATTTGAAGTCATATATGCACCCCAATGTTTATTGCAGCATTATCTAGAATAGCCAAACTATGTAAGCAGCCCAAGTGTCCATTGACTGATGAATACATACAGATACACTGTGTGTGCGTGCACACACACACACACACACACACACACACACACTAGAATATTACTCAGCCACCAAAAAGAATGAAATCTTGCGACATCTGGGTGGCTCAGTCAGTTAAGCGTCCAACTTCTGCTCAGGTCATGATCTCATGGTTTGTGGGCTCGAGCCCTGCATTGGGGTCTGCACTCTCCCTCTCTCTCTGCCTCTCTCCCACTTGCTCTATTTCTCAAAAATAATACATAAGCTTAAAAAAAAGGAATGAAATCTTGCCATTTGTAATGATGTGGATGGAGCTAGACAGTGTTATGTTATGTGAAATAAGTCAGTCAGAGAAAGACAGTTAAAGATATGATTTCACTCATATGTGGAATCTAAGAAACAAAACATGAGCCAAGGGGAAAAAAGAAAGGCAAACCAAGAAACAGACTTTTAATTATAGAGAACAAACTGATGATTACTAGAAGGGTGGTGGGTGGGGGGATGGGCTAAATGGGTGACGCAGATTAAGGAATGCACTCGTTGTGATGACACCAGGTGGTGTATGGAAGTGTTGAATCAATATATTATGTACCTGAAACTCATATTACACTGTATGTTAACTAACCATAATTTAAATAAAAACAAAAAAAACCTGTCTATAAACATGAAGTAGTGTTTATGAAATAACATTAAAAAGTAGAAACAAATGATATGTCACCATAATTATAGCTCTGTAAATACATACATGTATTTAGACATATATGTATAAGTATATACATATGTATACATACATATATATATTTGTGTATATATATTACACATATTTTATATACATATATAAAATACGTGTAATATATATACACAAATATATATATACATATATATACA
Source organism: Prionailurus viverrinus (assembly GCF_022837055.1). Classification (NCBI taxonomy): domain Eukaryota; kingdom Metazoa; phylum Chordata; class Mammalia; order Carnivora; family Felidae; genus Prionailurus; species Prionailurus viverrinus. Next base: position 854,324 of record NW_025927619.1, read on the forward strand.
TGTATATATATACAATGTATATATATATATAAAATATGTGTAATATATATATACACAAATATATATATACATATATATACATATATATACATGTATATATATGTATGTATGTATACATATATGTATGTATGTATACATATATATACATACAGATTTTTCAAGCAATTATACAAAAGTTCAAACAGTTCTATTCGGTGAATTCTGATTTTATTTTTCCTATTTTCAGTCTCCTCTAATGGTCTTGTCTTTTGCATAAAACTGGAGAAAAAAGTCTTTGTGAGAAAATGTAAAGAATACAATCTCAAGAAGCCTACCTTGAGAACAGTATTATCAAGGAAAGAGGGAGAAACCAATGTTTTCTAAAAATCATCAGTCCTATTTAAGACACATGGCTTTCCGATGGGATTCCAAATAGAAACTGCCCTTATCAAGGAAATAAGAAATAGGACATAAGAATATGGGGGTAGTAAGAGAACCCCAAAATGTCACATTTAGCCACTACCCAACACAACTACCTAGGCTTCTGAGAGGAGAAACACCAGGAGAGATCACTAGTCCCTGGAGTCTTGCTTTTATTTTTCATCCTCTTCCTTTGGCTGACCTGGTGACTATATTAGTTTTCCACAGAAATGGTGAAAAAAATGTTTGGCTTAGGGGTCAATCAACACTTATTTCTTCTCATTCACTCATTTTTTGAGGGCGCATAGATTAAGGTGAGTTGGCAGTGGAATGTGACTGTAAAAAACCTAATGTCAGTTTATGTTGGAGGAAAAAAAAAACAAATTGAGAGGATAGAATGAGAGAAGTAACAGGAAGGTGTTACACCACGGCAGGAGAGCAGAGTTCAGTTGTAAGTCCTGTTTTCAGAAGAAAATGGAGAAAATAATACAGAGTCAAAGGGGAGTAGGCAGGGTATACAGCAGCCTGAAAAACAACACAAGGCAGAAGAAGCAAAGAGGTCTGTGGCTCTTACTGTCAAGCATGCTTCAACATGCTGACAGATGCTTCCCCATTGAATGGTAGGAGAGAAAAGGGTGATATGGCAGTAGTGCGAACTGATTCAACAGAAGCCATATGTGAGAGCCTCTGAGAAGGCAGACCACACAGTAGTTAAGAATACTATGGGAGATTTTTAAATCAATCACTATTGGCATAAATTAGTCCTGGCATTGCCATGGTAACAGTCAAAGAGAAGTTGCCTACCTATTTCACTCTGTTCTTAAGCCCACAGGGTTGATCTAGAAGTCTAGATCTAGCGCATTGAGCTAAAATTAGCTTGATATGGGATACAAATCATAGCCATTATCTCCAGGGAAGATCCCAAAGACTGCAGGGAAATAAAATAGACTGAAGAGCCTATGAATCACCTACGTTTTGGGAAATTCCCTAGGAAAGACTTGCATAAGTCTGGCCCTCAGTGTCTCCATCTCTAAAATACATATATCAGAAAAATTTCCAGGGCCCCTTTCAGCTCTGACTTAATATAGATTTCATATATTGTTTTGTGTGGAAACCTTAGGCCTGACAGGGGAGTTGATAAACATCTTAAAAATATTTTTTTATTTTTTTAGCGTTTATTTATTTTTGAGACAGAGAGAGACAGAGCATGAATAGGGGAGGGTCAGAGAGAGGGAGACACAGAATCCAAAACAGGCTCCAGGCTCTGGGCTGTCAGCACAGAGCCCGACGCAGGGCTCAAACTCATGGACCACGAGATCATGACCTGAGCCGAAGTTGGCTGCTTAACCGACTGAGCCACCCAGGCACACTTTAAAAATAATTTTAAGAAAATTAGGGGATTATGATCATGGTTGTCTTCCTGTCCATAGCAGTATCCCAGAGTTTAACAGTACCTGGAATATAGTTGCTGCTCAATAAATATATGTTGAATAACTACAAAATGACTAGCTCTTTTCATGCTAGTGATGATAAACCTAAACTAGAAGCAGAATGTTTATATTGGTGTTTGTTTTTTCCCCTTTTTTGTCCAAGGTATCCTTTCTTCAAATTAAAGAAAACAATTAAAAAAGAAGAGGATCACAGGAAGAAGGTATTGCAACGTGGAAAATTGACAAGGGATTAATATCTGGAATATACAAGGAACTACTCTAAATCAGCAAAAATAAATGAATTAATTAATACATAAGAAACTATAGGAGAATGGATAAGGATAGGAACAGGGCCTAGAGTATCCAGGTGATTCAAGGTGAACAGGTAAGGTGTAGGGAAGCTAGAAAGCCCTGAGATGGTCACTTCAAGCTGCTGAGCTGCCTCATCCTTATACCTTAGTATGCTATACAAATATTACCATTTTACAATGTGTTATCATTTGCTATGTGTACATGGAAATGTAAAGACAACTGGAAAGCATGAGGATAGGCAATTCACAGAAAGGAAAAGTGAAATGGGCAAAAAGTTTGGAAATCCCAGGCTTAAGCATATCAAATGGAAATAACATGATAAACGCAACTAGACCTAAGGAAGAATTTCTTAATGGTGAAGGATATGAGACACTAATGCAAATGATTGAGGAAAGCTAGTCCAGTTTCTCTGGAGGCATTTGAGAGCAGAATTTATTTCACAAATATGAGTTAACTGAGATTATCTTCCTTTAAAGAGGCACACAAGGCAACTTTATAAGGCATCTTTAGCTTTCTTTACCCTGTTGTCTCAGTTTCCCTTATTATACTGTGAATTCTAAGGTTACGGGAGGCAATACCATCAATCATTGTTCAAAGTGACCTAGGACTGAACCAAGCTATTTTATCCCACTTTCTGGATTTAGAAAGAAAAATGTCATCTTCTACAAAGAACTCATTAAAAAAGATCTTTTATCTCACTGGCCTCACTGAATGACTTTGATTTAAAAAAATACTTTATTTCCTACCTTCTTATTTGTAAAATAAGGGTATTGTAACTTAAATATTTGTAAAGCATCTTCTGTTCCCAGGAGCAAATATACATAATAATATACATAATATACATATTATTATATGTATTACATATTTTTTATATAAGATTATAATATATTATATATGTTTAATCATCAGTGCCACATACATTACTATACATTATATACAGTAAATATATACAAATATATGTGTGTATTTTCTAATAGATAGTGGCCTTTTTTATACTGAATGTAGTGTCTCCCATTTCCTCTTCAAAAGCTCAAGAGTGGGAATTATTTAGAGATTTCCCTTAATTTACAGAAAGAGTAGATTACGCCATGTGAACACAGTCATTATGATAACACAGTAATGCCTGAGTAAGACATGTTTTCACAGGTACCAAGGAGAAAGCAGCAGACAATATAAAAGTAACCTGGATCACTACAACAGCTTTCTTTAGCTTTCTTAAGTAAGATTGTACAGAAACCCAGAAATTAAGCACTTAAAGAACAACTCTTCCAATCTTCTCATTTTAGAGTTGAGGAACAAGGCCCATGATGGAAAACATTCACCTGAGATTCCCCAGCCAGTCAGAGACCAAGGTGGGTCCTGAACCTGGGTATCCTGATTCTGAGTCTGGTATTCTCTATGATAAACCATATTGTTACTTACAGCTTTTGGTTTAGTGGTGACACAATCCTGGGCTAAAATACTGTCTTCGGGTTCACCTAGACACAGATTTCTCCATCCTTCTTTTGCTCTAGTTAAACCTTCTAACACTGTGGTTGCAGTGTGGGACAAAGAAATACTTCACACTTAAACCCTTAACTTCAGCACCAAGAATAATCGATAAATATGGAACCAGCAGATCACAGAACAGGAGTGGGGGAGGGGCAGAGAGAGGGAGATACAGAATCCGAAGCAGGCTCCAGACTCTGAGCTGTCAGCACAGAGTCCAATGTGGGGCTTGAACCCACAAATTATGAGATCATGACCTGAGCCAAAGTTAGAGGCCCAATCCAGCCAAACCAAGTAAAGCTTTTGTTGGTAATATGCTGGTTCCATATTTATCAATGATAAAGCTTTACTTGGTTTGGCTGGATTGGGCAAGTCCTCAAAGCAGGAACATAGCACTCCCTCCTCTAGATAGATGAATACTTCTATTGCTGTCCTGAGCTTGTGCCCTGTAAGAAGAGGCCAAGATGTTTTGGAGTTGAGAACAGAAGATCCTTCTAAAACTAAATGACTCTCAATGAGCCAGCGCCTGAGAACTCAGAGAAAGTAATTTTGTCTCTTAGAGACTCAAGTCTTTTGATCTAGAAAATAGGAATAACAGTAACAACCTCTGCCCTGTCTGAAAATCAAGTGGCATAAGATGTGAATGTATTTTGCCAAAGTAATACATGCACGTGAGCACTTGTATTTAATTCCTACTTTCAACAATATTTATTGAGCATGTACCATGTGCCAGACACCATGCTAGGTATTGGCAATATATAGTAAATCAACAGGTAAAAACACTTGCCCCTCATGGAATCTACATTCTAGCAGGGGAGAAGAACAATAAAGAAATCATATAAGCAAATATATAATATGTCAGATAGCAATAAGTACAATAGAGGAAAATAAAGCAGGAAAGAGGGAGAGATAGTGCAAGGTTATAATTTTAAATAGAAAGGTCAGGGATGATCTCAAGGAGAAGGAGATATTTGAGTAAAGACTTGAAGGAGGTGAGGAATGAAGCTATGAAGATATCTGGGGAAGGAGTGCTCCAGGCAGAGGGAAAAGCCAGTGCAAAATCTCGCAAGGGGGGCATGCAAGATAGTTTTTTAGGAACAGCAAGAGGCCAGTGTGCCTGGAGCAGTGACAGAAGGTGGGAAAGATAAAGGAGATCAAGTCACAGAGGTAACAATAGGTTTATCACATAGGACTTTGTAAATAATAATAAGAAATTGGCTTTTACTCAGGGAGAAATGGTCAGCCATCAGATGGTTTTGAGAGGAAGAGAGATATGACCCAACTTAGATCTTGATAGCATCACTCAGCTACAAGGTAAAGAACACATTGTACTTATATTATAGACTCTTTGACAGTATAAGACAGCTATCATTTTATAGCAGTGCTCCTCAGACTTTAATATATAATGTAAGTCAAATGGGAGTCTTGTTAAAGTGCAGAATCATACTTGGTAGGCCTCGAGTGGAGCTAAAAATACTGCATTTCTAACAAGCTCCCAGGTAATACAGATACTAGTCTAGGGAAGAAAACTTTGAAAGTAGGAGCCATGTCTAAGGCTGGCATGGAGCAGAACTCTACAATGCGTTTGCTGAATGAATGACAGTGGTTTCATGCCCAACGACACAGAGCACATTTCAGAGGGTATTTTTTCAGCTATTTTTATGGAGGTAGGGGGAGAGAAAACTACAAAAGAGAGACACGGATGGATGGGAGAATAGATGAAAAGGGAAGGAAAAGAAAGTAAAACTACCTTTTTACAAATAATTACATTATGTTTACTTAGTTTTATCAATAAACTTAAGAGGTTGGCATAATGAAGCCCACTGGACAAATCAGAAAAATCAAAAGTCAGAGAAGTTAAGGGGCAACTTCATGGTTATAGGGTGTCTAAGTGGTTAAATCAGGATGTGAAAGCCAGCATTCCATGTCCCCAAAGCCCTTGTTTGTTCCACTATACTGGATAAACTTTAACATTCCTAGAAGGGATAAAAAAATGAGTTGAGGTAAAGGAAATTAAGGCCCATATTCCTTGGCCTTGATCTTTCTAGATCTGCACTGTCCAATGTAGGTGTCATTTAGTCACATGTGTCTATTTAAATTAAAATTTAATAAAATGTAAAATCCCATTTCTCAATCATACTAGCCACATCTCAACTACTCAATAGCCACAGATGGCTGGATAGTGGCTACTGCATTGGAGAATGCAGATATATTTCATCACTATAGGAAGTTCTACTGGGCAACAGTATTCTAAAGAAATAAGAACATTAAAAAATGTTAAAGCTGTACTATTGAGGGGTACCTGGGTGGCTCAGTTGGTTAAGCAGCCAACTTTGGCTGAGGTCATGATCTCACCGTTTATGGGTTCGAACCCTGCATCAGGCTTTGTGCTGACAGCTCAGAACCTGAAGTCTGCTTCGGATTCTGTATCTCCTATCTCTCTGCCCCTCCCCCACTCCTTCTCTCTCTCTCTCTCTCTCTCTCTCTCTCTCTCTCTCTCTCTCAAAATTAAATAAACTTAATTTTTTTTTAAAGCTGTACTATTGATTCCAAGTGGGCCCTGGGCTCACTCAACAGGGCTTTGGGGACAGAAAGTAGGACCTGAATCTTTACCTAGAAGGAAGGGGATAAGCATATTCAAAATAGAGTTTTCCCTGGGTCAAGCAGAATGCTATTTTGTGTGTGTGTGTGTGTGTGTGTGTGTGTGTGTGTGAGAGAGAGAGAGAGAGAGAGAGAGAGAGAGAAACCTTTTTTTAAAACATTCTTTCCTCCATTTCCCATTGGTATTCCCAAAGTGTTTAGTAAAATGCCCTTTCAAAATTCCATCTTGTCTCATGACATCAAGGGAGTGTTAGGAAAAGGGCTCTAATCCTTACTCAGATCACAAAGATGGAAGGGATAGAGTTAAGGAATGTGGAGCCATAGCTCCTGGGGGAAAAGGGGCATATTGAAAGAGCTGAGAATTGTCCACTCAGCCTTTATCTCCTGTAGATTCCTCCCCATAAACTCTTCTGACATAACTCAAAACCAGTGTTCTTCAAGTGAAGGAGGAGGACCAATAGCACCAGTTTCACCAGGGATGCTTGTTAAATATAGAGATGCTTTGGTTTATCCAGAGTGAGAATTCACAACTTTGAAGAGATGGAGGGGACTGGAATCTGCATGTCTAACAGGTTTCTCCAGGGACTCTAGTGCACATTCAAGTTTGTAAACCACTGAGTTGGAGGGAGACATGTTTTGCTTTAATTAATGCAGTCAGGCCTTTCCATGGGGTGGCAACAACCAAATTAGAAGCCAACAGGATAGGGATAGAGATTCAGGGAAGGGAAGATCAAGTGAGGGAGGCAGGGAGAGATAGAGAAATAAGGAATATGAAGATAAAAGATGAATGTTAGGTAGACAGAGAAAGAGAGAAACTGAGATAGGGACTGAGAAACTCCAAGGGACCTGTTTTACCCATTGAACAGAATATAAGAGGCCAGTCCAGCTGCTCTTTCCAACATCTTGGGACTGTCACAGGTAAAGCTCAGCAGAGTTGTTGGTTCTTCATGAAAATGCCCTCTATTACACCCTGGGTGCCCCCACATAAACTATCATAGCTGGGCCTACCTCACAAATGTCCTTGAGGTGCTTGATGTAATGACGTTCGGTGCTCATGATCTCATTGATGACATTGGCTCGCATCTGGTCCCGGTTCTGTAGTGGCCGGCCCAGACAAAGGCAGTCTGAGTTGGGGTCCAGGTGCCCATTCTGCACATCACTGGGCCCTTCCTCTACCCCATCCTCCTGGTTCACCCAGAGCTGTGGAAGCAGGCAGAAGAAGAATAATAGTTTCCTTCTTTGAAAAGTTTCCAATCAAGTAGAAAAATGATAAACTAAATTCTTCAAGTATTCAGAGACCATTTGACAAGAGGCCCCTGTAAACTGAATGTCAAGTTTGGCTTTAGGGTGACTTCCAGGCCCTATCCATAAGTTTAATCCTCTCTAGGCCTCTGATGACCTATCTGTAAAATGGAGGATGCAGAAGGATAGAACTTTGAAGAAGGAAAAGTCATCTCTGAGAGGCTTCTTATCTAAGGTTTCAGAGGAGAAAGGAGTTGTGGAAAATATAACTAATTCACGCTTGAGCATATCTAGGCAGCACAGCTGGATAAAAAGACTAAGCCAGACATGGTTAGGCCTGTGCCACATCTGGATCAAACACAACACCTATGATCATGGAGACCAAATTTGGATACTCCACATTAAGGAATGTGGAGCCATAGGGCATTTTGAAAACAGGACCTTCAGTGTTGATTTATATCAAAAGATGCACAAATAATAATTAAAATCTGACATGCCTTGAGTATATAAAGTTATTAGAGTGGAAATGACTGAATGTCCCCACACACATAATAGCAATAGCTATTGATTGAGCACTAACTATACAGCAACTACTATACTAACAGTTTTCAATGAATTGTATTACTCAGTCCTGCTAGGCATGTACCATTATTACCTCTATTTCACAGAAGAGGAGACAGAGGCTCAAAAAAGTTAAGTAATTTGTCCCAAGTCACACAGTTAGTAAAGCAGAAGAGCTGGGACAGGAACCAGGTGATCTGACTTTCAGAGCCTGTGCTCTTAACCACTGTGCTAGCATCTTTACACCTCTGACTCTAAGGAAAACAGGAAAAGATTAAGGAAGGTATTGGGCCAAGGTGAGATGAGAATTATCAGAATCATCATAAATAGGTACAGTTGGTAGACATTGAAACTACCCATTCCAACACATGAAGGCAAAGGGATGCAGAAAAACCTCCTTTCGGGAGGCTGAGTGAGACAGCCTCCTTTCGGGAGGCTGAGTGAGATCTGAGATGACAACTTAAATCAGGAAGATGACTCATTTTACCCCATTCCTAGGAAGGAGGAAAGTCAGGGTATCAAGGAAAAAAGGAAGGGTGGGACCCTAGGAATGGTGGTAAAATCTGCCAGGGGAATTAACCAAAGAGCTTGTCAGTTGTCTCAACAGCTTTAATCAACAATCTATCTTTGCCCTCCATAACCCCCCAGCTTTTACCACTTTCCTGCCTCAAGAAGCTGAGATCAAGAAATTTAGATGCATTATTATTTTTGCCACCAGAAAGGCCCTATTAGTGAGTGGCCGTAGGAGGACAGAGGCTTTGGGATGGAGCTACAGGAACAGTAGTTACTTTTCAACTCTGTGTATTCTCCCCTCTCTTTTTGCCTCACAGAGGATGAGGAGCATGGTTACCACCCAGAAAGCCTAGAGATGTCACAAGCATATAATCTACCTATTTTCCACAGGCCAAAATAGGGCTGACTTCTTTTAACGCACTTTGCATACACAGCCACATGTGCAAAAATGTATCTCTATTCAGAACTTATCACCCTCTACAAATGTTCTATTGGAAATATCTTTCCAGCTTCCAAAGGTCAACTTTGTGTCCTCAATATGCTGATAGCTTCCCTTTCATACAATCAATAGGAAATGATGAGGGATGATTGGTCAAGGAACAGATCTGTTAAAAAAGGTGATTCTAAGGCATTGAAGTAAGCACATCATATACATGATGTCATCTCTTTGAAACAATAAAAGCTTCATCCTATAATAATTCACTAGCTTTTCCCAGATTCCCACAAAGCAAGCTAAGTTTTGCTATAAAAAATGGTACCATAGGATATTCTTTCCTGCTTTGTCAAAGATTAGTTGACGATATAATTGTGGGTCCATTTCTGGGTTTTCTATTCTGTTCCATTGGTCTATGTCTGTTTTTGTGCCAGTACCACATTGTCTTGATGACTACAGCTTTGTAATATAGCTTGAAATCTAGAAATATTATACCTTCAGTTTTGTTTTCCTTTTCCCAGAATGAGATACAACCTCACACCTGTCAGAATGGCTAAAATTAACAACAAAAGAAACAACAGGTGTTGGTGAGGATGCATAGAAAGAGGAACTCTCTTACATTGTTGGTGGAAAAGCAAACTGGTGTAACCACTCTGGAGAACAGTATGGAGGTTCCTCAAAAAGCTAAAAATAGAACTACCTTAAGACCCAGCAATTGCACTATTAGATATTTACCTAAAGGATGCAAAAATACAGATTTGAAGGGGTACATGCACCACAATGTTTATAGCAGCATTATCAACAATAGCCAAACTATGGAGAGAGCCCAAATATCCATCAACTGATGAATGGATAAAGAAGGCATGGTATATATATATATATATATATATATATATATATATATACACAATAGAATATTACTTAGCCATCAAAAAAATGAAATCTTGCCATTTGCAACGACATGGATGGAGCTAGAATGTATTATGCCAAGTGAAATAAGTCAGTCAGGGAAAGATAAACACCATATGATTTCACTCATATGTGGAATTTAAGAAACAAAACAGATGTACATATGGGAAGGGGCCTGGGGGAAAGAGGAGAGAAGGAAACAAACCACAAGAAACTGTTCATGATAGAGAACAAACTGAGGATTGATGGAGGGAGGTGGGTGGGAGATGGGCTAGATGTGTGATGGGTATTAAGGAGGGCATGTGTGATGAGCACTGGATGTTGTATGTAAGTGATGAATAACTGAATTCTACTCTGAAACCAATATTGCACTGTATGTTAACTAAGTAAAATTTAAATTAAAACACAGCAAAACAAAAAGGTTACCATAGGCAGGCCTTTAAGAGATTAAAAAGAAAAACATTTCTTTTCTTCTCAGGAGTTTAAGACAAGCCCATTCAAAATGTTGGATTTTGGATGGCTGGAATTAGATGACTCTCTGGAACAGTTCCAGAGGGAAGGAGTACATTATATTTGCAGGAGTGGGGTGTGAATAAAGAGTGTCTAGAGGCTAGCAACTTGGAAGGCTTTCCTGGAAGTCCTCTCAGAGTACTTGAAGACTATTTTCTTCAGCCTTCATTGAACTCTAAGCAAAGCTGGGTTAATGCAATTCAATTTAACAAATAAATATATTTTGGACCTATTCTGTGCCTCACCACTAATTATGAGAGACACAGAGTGAACAAGACAGCTAACTCCTCCCTCTCCTGCCCCCTTAGCCATTCCAGGGAGTGCTTTCCAAATCAGAGAATGTCTCTGGTTCTCATCTCTTTTTTTTTCCATTCCCACTGTCATGACCCCCATTCCCTAGATGACTTCTCTGGGTTATCTTCCAGCTCTAATCCCTCCCATATACCATTACCAGACCAATTTCTTTGAATATCACTTTGATTATATACTCTCACACCCCAAAATCCTCAGTAGTTCCCTGTTACCAAGTTCAAATCTCTCACCCTGGAATTCAAATATTACCATAACTCAGCTTCAATGTGCATTTCGATACTTAGCTTCTCTACTATGTCCTTCAGGAATACCGGGATTCTCCAAAATTGGTCTACTTTCTACCCACAAATACTCCCAACTATGTTCTTTAATCCCACATTTGATCATGTAAATAATCTGAAAGTACAGAGACTTTCAACCACTTCAGCAACAATGAACCAATATAATAACTTTCTGATGAAGAAACCTAGGTCCATAGAGGAGAAATGACTGCCAGGGAGTTACCAACTTACCCAGATCCCCATTTTGATATGCCTTTCTATTTTATATGTATTTTCCATTGTTTTATTTTTTAATTACATAATTGATACAAGAACACATTAGCTTTTTAAAAAGTTAAAATAGAGAAAAAAAGAGAAGACTCAAATTATTAAAATCAGGAATAAAAGAGGAAATATTACTGCCAATATAACAGAATTTTTTTTAAAAAATGATTAAAGGGAACACTATGAACAACTGTACGCCAACAAATTATATAGCCTGACGAAATAAATTCCTAGAATGATAAAAAATAGAAAATCTGAATAGGCCTATGAGAAGCAAAGAGATTGGTTTACTAATTAAAAACTTCTTACATGGGAAAAAAATCAGTATGAGATGGCATCACTGGTGAAGTCTACAAAACATTTAAAAATAATTAACACTAATGTTTCATTAACTTTCAAAAATAGAAATGCAGAAACTCTCAACAAAATACTTGCAGACCAAATCCAGTAATGTGTGTGTGTGTGTGTGTGTGTGTGTGTGTGTGTGTGTGTATGTATTTAATCCACTTTATCAGATGGGATTAATCCCAGGAATGCAAGGTTCGTTCAACATATGAAACTCAGTCAATGTAATACACCATATTAATGGAATAAAGGTTTGAAAAATACACAATCATGTCAATAGACAGAGAAAAAACATTTGGGAAAGTCCAACACCCTTTCAGAGAAGAAACTTTCTCAATCAGCTGATAGAAATTTATGGACCACCCATAGTTAATATACTTAATGGTGAAAGACTGAACATTTTCATCCTACAGTCATGAACAAACATCACCTCTATGCAACATTTGTACTGAAGGCTTGAACAACTGGAGACAAAAAGCATTCAGATTAGAAAGAAAAATCAAAACTATTCATATATGACATGATTTTATATATATACACATATACACTAATAAATTAATTCAGCAATTTTGCATGATACAAGATCAATACGCAAAGGCCAAATGTATTTTTGAAAATGAAATTAAGAAAACAACCCAATTTAAGAGGCATCAGAAAGAACAAAATCCTCAGGAATACATTTCACAAAAGAAGTGCAAGATTTGTGCACTGAACACTGCAAAACATTGTTGAAAGTAAGTCAAGAAGATCTAACTAAATAAAAAGATATCTCGTGTTCATGGATTGGAAGATTTAATATTGTTAAGATGGTAATATTCTGCAAGTTGATTCAGATTCAACACAATCCCTATCATAACTCTCAGCTTGCTTCTTGGCAGAAATTGACAAGCTTATTCTAAATTTCATATGGAAATTTAAAAACACAGAATAACCAAAACAATTTTGAAAAAGAAGAACAATGTTGAAAGACTCACACTTCCTGATTCCAAAACTTACTATAAGCCTCTAGTAACCAAGAGAGAGTGGTACTGTCACAAGAATAGATATAAAGATCAATGAAATAGGTGAGAGTACAGAAATATACCTAGGGGCGCTTGGGTGGCTCAGTAGGCTAAGCATCTGATTCTTGGTTTCAGCTCAGGTCATGATCTCATGGCTCATGAGATTGGACCCCACGTTAGGCTCTGCACTGAAAACACAAAGCCTGCTTGGGCTTCTCTCTCGCCTTCACTCTCTCTCTCTTCCCCTCCCAAACTTGTGTACACACTCTCTCTCAAATAAATAAACTTAAAAAAGAACTATACCCAACATTTATGCTAAACTGATATTTTTTTCAAAGGTATCAAGACAATTCAAAAGGGGAGGGTATAGTCCTTTCAACAAATGGTGCTGGGCAACTGGATAGCCACATGCAAAAGAATAAACCTGGACCCATACCTCACACAATATGTGAAAACTAACTCAAAATGGATTAAAGGCCTAAATGTAAAAGCTAAAATTATAAAACATGTCAAACAACACAGAAGCAAATATTTGTGACTGGATTATGCAGTAGTTTTTTACATAAATGAAAAAAAAATAGACTTCCTCCAAATTAAAAACTTTTGGTTTGCAAATGATAGCATCAAGAAAGTGAAACAATGCATAGAATGGAAGAAAATATTTGAATATACTATATCTGATAAGGACCTAGTATCCAGAATATATAGAACTGAAGAATAAAATGGCAAATACCGCTTCAAAATGGGCAATGCATCTGAACATTTTTCCAAAGAAGATATATATAAATGGCCAATAAATACATGTAAAGACACTCAACACCATTAGCTGTCAGGGAAATACAAATCAAAATCACAATGAGATATCACTTCACACCCAATAGAATGGCTATAATAAAAAAATGGATAATAACATGTGTGATGAGGATATGGAGAAATTAGAACTTTCATACACTGTTGATAGGAGTGTAAATTGGTAAAACTACTGTGGAAAACAATTTGGCAATTTCTCCAAAAGTTAAATTATAGTTTCCACATAATTTAACATAGTAGTTCCTCTCCTATGTATATACTCAAGAATACTGAAAATACAAGTTCACACAAAAACTGGTATACATATATTCATAGCAGCATTACTCATAATAGCCAAAATGTGAAAACAATGCAGAAGTTCAACTGATAAATAAATGTGGTATGTATGTGAACACACACATACACAAACACAAAATAGAATACTATTTAGCAATACAAAGGAATAAAATACAATATGAATGAACCTCAAGGACACCATGCTAAGCAAAGGAAGCCAGACACACAAATAACCACATATTATACACCATTTATATGAAATCCCAAAAGACACAAAACAGATTAGTGGTTTCCAGGACTAGGGGAAGTGGGAGAATGGAGAATGACTGCTAATGGTTGCAGGGTTACCTTTGAGGAGTGATGAAAATGTTCTAGAATAGATAGTAGTGATTGTTGCACAATTAATGCCCAGGTGACCCTTGAACAATGCAGATGTTAGGGGTGCCAACTTCCCACACAGTCAAAAATCTGTGTATAACTTTTGACTCCAAAACTTAACTATTAATAGCCTACTATTGACCAGAATCCTTACCAATAACAGTAGATTAATATATATATTGTATATGTATTATATACCACACTCCTATAATTAAGTGAGCGAGAGAAAAAATGTTAAGAAAATCATAAAGAAAATACATTTATAGTACTATATTATATTTATCAAAAAATCCATGTATAAGTGGACCCACACTGTTTAAATCTGTGTTAAGTCAACGTAGTAAAATCCACTAAATTCTACCCTTTAAAATGGCAAATTTTTGTCACATGGCAACTATAAAAAATAAAAAGTTAGGCGGGTTTGGGGAAGATGGCAGAGCAGCATGGAGCCCCTCAGCCTGTCTCATCCCTGAAATGCAGCTAGATTAGCACCAAAAGATTTTACATGCCTAGGGAGTTGATCTGAGGATTAACACAACAATCTGCATAACTTGAGCCACAGAACTTGACAGGTACATGGTGCAGAGAGGTGAACTGGGGGAGAGAAAAGCCATGGAGGGTAGGGAGCTGTTTTTGTGGGGAGAGGACAGAGAAAGGGGGAGAGTGCAGTGCATTGGGAGAGTGCAGGAAAAACACTCCTCGAAAGTAGCTGGAGAGAAAGAAAAAGGTGAAAACACAGGGGATTGAACAAGAAATCTGTTCCCCAAAATCACTGATGGGAAGAAAGGAGAGGGTTTCAATACCATTAGGATTCTATAAACAGTGGAGCACAGAGTCTGAAGTTCTGGAACTCAGTGCTCTGGTGAGTAAGTAGGGTGAATCCCCAGGAGCAGGCAGTGGGGTCTGAGGGGTCCATGTGCCAGAGAGGGAGAAGTGGTTCCCCTGCTTGGAGTGCATTTGGTAGAAGCCATATGCCTCTGAACAGGCCAAGGTTCCAGGGAACCCCAGAGAGCAGCCATGTTTGCTGGTATTGGGACAAAGACACCAGAGTGTGGCAAAACCTGGTGCCAGCTGTCTGTTGTGATTTTCCATGATCTCTGAATGTCTATCACTGTGCAATCACACTAACATTTTCCGGGGCAAGCCAGCACCCAGCCATTGCTCAGCAAGACCCTCCCCCAGAGCATGGGTCCAAGACACAGGGGCCTCTGAAGTGTGGGGTTTTGAAACACAATTCATCTGAGATAAAACTCTAGAAGGAGGTGCCACCTGGCAGGCAGACAGTTTGGACATGGACAGGATAGAGGCAGGGAGTTGACAGAGGCTTGAGACAAAGGAGGAGCGCTTGTTCACAGGACGGTGAGAGCTCGAAGTTCCTGTTCCTGAGACTAGAGAGCTGGGTGAAGACATTTCCACCTCTCCCAGCACACACACATGTGCCACACTGATCCACCCCAGTAAGGCTAAGTGGCACCAGCTAGTGGAGAATGGAGACCTTACTCCAATCCCCACCCAACTGTGCCTCCAAGCACATCCCCTAGAATACCAGCACAAGTCCCTCATCCTGTTTAGTGTATAAAGAGCTTCATGATTTGAGTTCTAGGGGAAATGGGATGTAACCTTATTTGGGTTTCATTCTGTTTGCTGGTTTATTAATTAGTTCACTTTTTTTCTTTTGCTTCCCTTCTGTCCTTGTTTAATTTTTTTTCTTTCTTTTTCTTGGATACAGAAAGAGAAGAGAAAATTTTATTTTCTTTTTTTAATTAAAAAAATAAATTATTTTTCACTATATTATTTTTATTTTTTATTCTATTTCACTTTCTTTATTTCATGTTATTCTATTATATAAAATTTTAATTTTTAAATTTTTTCTTACCTTTATTTTTATTTTCCTACTTTTATTTCCCTTTTTCCTCTATTCTATCAAGTGTCTTTCAACAAGCAGACCAAAACACACCCAGGATCTAGCTTCCTTTATTTGATTGTTTTGTTTTTTATTTTTTTAATTTTTATTTTTTATTTATTAAATTTTTCTTTTGCCCAAATGACAAAACAAAGGAATTTACCTCAAAAGAAAGAACAGGAAGAAATGACAGCCAGGGGCTTAAAACAGATATAAGAAAGATATCTGAAATACAATTTAGAGCTACATTAATAAGAATACTAGCTGGGGTTGAAAAAGCATAGAATCCCTTTCTGTGGAGATAAGAGAAGAAAAATCTTGTCAGGATGAAATTAAAAATGCTATAACTGAGATACAATCTCAATTGGATGCCACAGCAGCAAGGATGTACAAAGCACAACAGTGAATCAGTGATATACAAGAAAAAATAATGGAGAAAAATGAAGCAGAAAAAAAGGATGGAAACAAAGGCAAAGATCACAATACAAGACTCAGAGAACTCAGTGACTTATTAACAAGGAATAACATCTGAATAATAGGAGTCCCAGAAGATGAAGAGAGAGAAAAGGGGGAAGAAGGTTAATGAGAGCAAATTATAGCTGAAAATTTTCCTAATCTGGGGAAGGACAGAGCCATCAAAATCCAAGAAGCACACAAAACTCCCATTAGAGTAAACAAAAATCGACAATCACCAAGGCATATCATAATCAAATTCACAAAACACACAGACAAGGAAAGAATTATGAAAGTGGCAAAGGAAAAAAAGTCCTTAACCTATAATGGAAGACAGATCAGGTTTGCAGCAGACCTATCCACAGAGACTTGGCAGGCCAGAAAGGAGTGGCAGGATACATTCAATATGCTGAATCAGAAAAATATGCAGTCAAGATAGCCTTCTTTGTCCAGTAAGGCTATCATTCAAAATAGAAGGAGAGATAAGAGTTTCCCATACAAACAGAAACTAAAGGAGTTCATGACCACTAAACCAGCCTTGCAAGAAACTTTAAGGGGGAATCTTTGAGTGGAGGAAAGACAAAACAAAGACCAAAGGCAACAAAGACTAGAAAGGACTAGGGAACATCACCTGAAAATAAAAGTCTACATGCAACACAATGGCATAAAATTCACAGTTTTCAGTACTAACTCTAAATGTCAATGGACTAAATGCTCCAATCAAAATACATCGGGTATCAGAATGGATAAGAAAGCAATACTCATCTATATGCTTCTTATAAGTGACTCATTTTAGACCTAAAGATACCTGCAGATTGAAAGTAAGGGGATAGAGAACCATCTATCAAGCTTATGGTAATAAAAAAAAGCTGTGGTAGCCATACTTATATCAGGCAAACCACATTTTAAAATAAAGACTGTAACAAGAGATGAAGAAGGGCATTGTATCATAATTAAGGAGTCTATCCAGCAAGAAGATCTAACAATTGTAAATATTTATGCCCCAAACAAGAAGCTACCCAAATATATAAATTTATTAATCAGAAACATAAACAAACTCATTGATAATAATACATAATAGTAGGGGACTTTAACACCCCACTTACAGCAATGGACAGATCTCCGAAGCAGGAACTCAACAAGGAAACAATGGCTTTGAATGACACACTGGACCAGATGGAATTAACAAATATATTCAGAATGTTTCATCCTAAAAAAGCAGAATACACATTCTTCTCAAGTACACATGAAACATTCTCCAGAACATATCACATACTGGGTTACAAATCAGCCCTAAGTACAAAAAAATTGAGATCATACCTTGCATATTTTCAGAACACAATGCTATGAAACTCGAAATCAACAATAAGAAAAAATTGGCAAAACCATAAACACTTAAAAGAGTAAAGAAGATCTTACTAAAGAATAAATGATTAACCAATATATTAAAGAGGAAATTAAAAAGTACATGGAAGCCAATGAAAATGAAAACATGACAGACAAAAACTTCTCGGATTCAGCAAAAGCCGTCATAAGAGGGAAGTATATAGCAATGCAAGCCTTCCTAAAGAAGGAAGAAAGGTCTCAAATACACAACCTAACCTTACATTTAAAAGAGCTCGAAAAAGAACAGTAAATAACATTCAAAACCAGCAGAAGAAGGTAAATAATAAAGATTAGGCAGAAATCAATGATATCAAAAGGAAGAAAAAGACAGTAAAACAGATCAATGAAAGGATCTTTGAAAGAATTAACAAAATTTATAAACCCCTAGCCACATTGATCAAAAAGAAAAAAGGACAACAAATCAATAAAATCACAAATGAAAGAGAAGAGATCACAACCAATACCACAGAAATACAAGCAATAGTAAGAGAGTATTATGAGCAATTATATGCCAACATATTGGACAATATGGAAGAAATGGACAAATGCCTAGAAACATATAAACTACCAAAATGGAAACAGGAAAAAATGGAAAATTTGAACAGACCTATAACCAGTAAGGAAGTTGAATCAATAATAAAAAATCTCCAGGCAAACAAGGTTCCAGGGCCAGATGGATTTCCAAGGGAATTCTACCAAACATTTAAAGAAGAGTTAACACCTATTCTTTTGAGGCTGTTCCAATAAATAGAAATGCAAAGACCCCACTAAAAAGGAGAACTACAGACAAATTTTCCTGATGAACATGGATGCAAAAAATCTCAACAAGATACTAACCAACCCGATCCAAAAATACATTAAAAGAATTATTCACCACGATCAAGTGGGATTTATGCCTGGGATGCAGGACTGGTTCCATATCCTCAAATTAATCAATGAGATACATCACAATAAAAGAGAGGATAAGAACCATATAATCCTCTCAATAGATGCAGAGAAAGTATTTGATGAAATACAGCATCCTTTCTTGACAAAAACACTCAAGAAAGTAGGGATAGAAGGATCATACCTCAAGAGCATAAAGGCCATATATGAAAGAGTGCTGGTAATATCATTCTCAATGGGGAAAAACTGACAGCTTTCTCCCTAAAATCAGGAACACAACAAGGATGTCCACTCTCTACTACTGTTATTCAAAATAGTGTTGGAAATCGTAGCCTCAGCAATCAGACAACACAAAGAAATTAAAGGTATCCAAATCAGCAAGGGAGAAGTCAAACATTCACTCTTCACAGACAACATGATACTCTATGTGGAAAATACAAAAGACTCCACCAAAAAACTGCTAGAACTGATACATGGATTCAGCCAAGTTGCAGCATATAAAATCAATGAACAGAAATCAGTTGCATTTCTATACACCAATAATGAAGCAGCAGAAAGAGAAATCAAGGAATTGATCCTGTTTACACTTGCACCCAAAACCATAAAATATGTAGGAATAAACCAAACCAAAGAGGTAAAAAATTTATACACTGAAAACTATAGAAATCTTATGAAAGAAATTAAAGAAGACACACAAAAAATGGGAAAATGGTCCATGCTCATGGATTGGAAGAAAAAATATTGTTAAAATGTCAATACTACCCAAAGCAATCTACATATTCAATGCAATCCCTATCAAAAAACACCAGCATTCTTCACAGAGCTAGAACAAACAATCCTAAAATTTGTATGGAACCAGAAAATACCCCGAATAGGGCAATTCAAGCAATCTTGAAAAAGAAAACCAAAGCAGGAGGCATCACAATCCTGGACTTCAAGAGGTATTACAAAGCTGTAATCATCAAGACAGTATGGTACTGGCACAAAAACAGACACATAGGTCAATGGAACAGAATAGAGAACCCAGAAATGGACCCACAAACATATGTCCAGCTAATCTTTGACAAAGCAGGAAGGAATATCCAATATAAAAATTAAAGTCTCTTCAGCAAAAGGTGTTGGGAAAACTGAACAGTAACATGCAGAAGAATGAACCTGGGCCACTTGCTTACACCATACAGAAAAATAAACTCAAAATGGATGAAAGACATAAATGTAAGACAAGAAGACATCAAAATCCTAGAGGAGAAAACAGGCAACAACCTCTTTGATTTTGGTCGCAGCAAATTTTTACTTGGCATGTCTCTGGAGTCAAGGGAAGCAAAAGCAAAAATGAACTCATTGAGAACTCATGAAGATAAAAAGCTTCTGCACAGTGAAGGAAACAATCAACAAAACTAAAAGGCAACCAATGGAATGTAAGAATAAGATATTTGCAAATGACATATCAGATAAAGGGTTAGTATCCAAAATCTATAAAGAATTTAGCAAAGTAAACGTACAAAAAACAAACACTCTTGTGAAGAAATGGGCAAAAGACATGAATAGACACTTCTCCAAGAAGACACCCATATGGCCAACTGACGCATGAAAAAATGCTCAACATCCCTCATCATCAGGGAAATACAAATCAAAACCACCATGAGATACCACCTTACACCAGTCAGAATGGCTAAAATTAACATCTCAGGAGACAACAGGTGTTGGCGAGGATACAGAGAAAGGGGAACACATTTTCACTATTAGTGGGAATGCAAACTGGTACAGCCACTCTGGAAAACAGTATGTAGGTTCCTTAAAAAATTAAAAGTAGGACTACCCTATGACACAACAATTGCACTACTAGGTATTTATCCAAAGGATACAGTAGTGCTGTTTTGAAGGGGCACATTCACTCCAAAGTTTATAACAGCACTATCACCAACAGCCAAATGATTGGAAAGAGCCCAAATATCCATCAATTGATGAATGAATAAAGAATATGTGTGACTGATACACACACACATACATACACACAATGGTATATTAGTGATCAAACTGAATGAAATGTTGCCATTTGAAACCACATGGATGGAACTAGATTGTACTATGCCAAGCGAAGTAAGTCAATCAGAGAAAGACAAATAGATGACTTTACTCATATGTGGAATTTAAGATACAAAACAGATGAACATAAGGGAAGGGAAGCAAAAATAGATTAAAAACAGAGAGGGAGACAAGCTGTAAGAGACACTAAATACAGAGAACAAAGGGTTGCTGAAGGGGTGTTGGGTGAGGGGTTGGGATAAATGGGCAAGGGGCATTAAGAAGGACACTTGTTGGGATGAGCACTGGGTGTTATATGCAAATGATGAATCACAAATTTCTATTCCTGAAATCATTATTACACTATATGTTAATTAACTTGGATTTAAATTTAAAAAAGAAAAAGTCAAAATGGTCTAGATAAGGTGAAAGTTCCCCTTTGACCACTCATCATCCCAGTTATTTCCACCTTTCTTAAGGAAACCATGGTTATAAATTGTTTTGTATAATCCTTTCTGACCTTTCCCCATGCATTTATGTGCCTATGCACATACTCCAGTGAATTCATTGTTCCACATGTTAAACTCATGCTAACTCATCCTTTGGTACATACTTTTCAACCTCTTTAGTAGCCTCTCCCTGCAAATGGTTTGGTAGTTCTTAAAGGAGATGTGCCATAATATCCAGCTCTCTCCAGTCCTGGCATTATGCCTTAGTACCTGTGAAGAGTTCAACAGGGGCTTAAGCAGTGTCACAGAAAGCCAGCCTCTTCCCAGCTCTAGCAGTGTGATGTTTCTGAGAAGATAATGGGTAAGCAATATTGTCTAAATGTCAGCTCAATATTTTCAAAGATCAAATCTAGCCAGCCAGAGAGGAATAAAACATGGGCCATCCTCCAAGAAAGTGAAGTGTTACTACCAGTCACATTAAATAATAGAATCTCAGAGTTGTGGAATAAGAGTTATAACGGAAATGGTAGGTCATCCAGTCCATACTACCCTCAGTCCCTTTATCAACACATTAACTCCAGTGACAATGTCCATTGCCAACAATTGCCCAGCCCTCCTGCTTGAACACAACTAATGATGAGATCACTATCTTCTAAGGCAGGCTTTTCCTTTTTCAGATAACTCTAAACATGAGCAGGGCCCTCTAATGTACTTCTGTTTTATGAAAGCCCCAGCCAAAAAACTCAGCAAAAGGGCAAAACACAGACAAAAGAGTGGGATTGTAGGAAATGAACTCTCCTATAACAAAGGTAACTGAAACACCCTTCTCTGCCACAACAGTTAAACAATGACAGTGGCTGCAAAGGTGGATGTGGGAAACTGAAATAAACCTAGTGTGTTGTAGGCACAGCTCCCACTTCTTGCACACATATCCTGCCTCTGTTCTGGAGTCTCAATCCCAGCTTCCAGGAGAATCAGGTATGCTTAGAGATCCCTGAGCATGCATTCCAGGAAGCATTTTATGTTTCTATCTGGCACAAAGCCAAACAGCATGGCAGGTATAATCAAGCACAGAAACCATTCTTTGTCCCTCAAGAGGAAGAGATTTAATAACTGTCACATGAAAGATCATTATAATAAGGCTGCTAACAAATTGTTCTCCTTTTCAAGCATACACACAATGAGCAATAAGCTTCAACCTGAGCAATGAAAATTTTGTTTATACAACAGACATAAAAAAAAGAAAGGAAAGGAAAAGATAAAAGACAAAACAAGATCCATGTGGATATCCCATCTCAGCATTCATGGTTATCTATTAACATGTTATAATGGACCTGGCTCACTGAACTCCATTCCTTCCTAACAGAGACCATAACATGAGCCAGGCCTCTCTTGCTGGTCATTCTAACACATCCTACTTATTCCCACCTCTACTCCTGTATCATTCTAATGGCTGCCCTTCACCCTCTGCACAAGAAGTCCTTCCCTATCATTTTCTATCATTCTTCTATTGCTCCTGGCTTCTCTGAAAGCTTAGTTCAAGAACAGGATTTTATCATTTCAAAACTGCCCTGTATGGCAGACACATATACCTTTATTAGTCCTATATCCTAGATGAGACATTCAAGGCCAGAGAGGGCAATGGATGCTTCTCAGTGAACAGGAAGCAGTCAGGATTGAAGCAAAGTCTGAAGACTCAGGACAATATCAAGAGAGACAATCTATGACAGTGTTGAAGGGTATAGACTTGGGAACATGGGTTCAAATCCTGGCTCTACAACTGCCTTGCTGAGTAATGTAGAATAAGTTACTTAATATCTCTGATACTGTTTCCTCATCTATAAAATATAGAGAATAATATCAATCTACTTTATGGGGCCATTATGAAGATTAAATAAGGTAATACATATGAAACCCTTAGAACAGTCCCTGGCACAAAGTCAAGTATTAGCCATTATTATTATCCTCCAATTTGACACCATCTGCCCTAGAACCACAAGGCAACATGCTATCTGGGAAAAAATTGTTGTCTCTAGCCAGGAAATGGATTTTGGTGGTACTTTTGTAACTGCCTTCATAATTTTCACAAATCTCTCACATTCTAAATGCCATTTCATTGACAGGAAGACTCTAAACAGCCCCTATTAAGGCAGACAGTTTGAATTGGAGATATTGATATCTTTTGCTTGTGACAAACCATCCTAAGGTGAGAGCTCAAGCCAGAATTGGTGTGGGGTACAGGGAAACACTTCATAGACATAAATATGCCTAATCAGCAAAACTAGATGCCTTTGCCAAAGTTGGCAGATGTCAAATCAACATACAAAAGTAAACAGAATTTTTGTAAATTACTAAATATCATCTAGGGAAAAATATGATTTTACAAAGATATTATTTATAATTATAAAACAATATGTAACTGCTAAAAGTAAATCAAAGAAAATATTCATAGGCACTTTGAAGAAAATAAATAAGTTTTTTGAGAGGCATTAAAATTGAAATAAATGGAGAGTGAAAACATGCTTTTAGATAGCCTCAATATTATAAAAATATCAATTCTCGTTAGTTTGATTTAGTGACTAAATTTATTCAAACCAAAATCTCAATGGGGATTTTGGAACACATAATAAGCTCATTATAAAAGGTATACAAATAAATTTTAAAAAAAGAATAGCCAAGACATTATTATAGCCAAGACTATATTATAGTTATAGTAAAACTATAATAATGAAGATAAGCCAATGGAACCAACTGTAAAGTATCAGAAATTCAAATGTATATGAGAACAGGATACAGCAGGATCTAGCATTGCAAATTACTGAGAAAATAAGAGTGTGTTTAATAAATGGAAGAAAATAAAACCAGGTCCCTTTATCACACCATATATAACAAATTACCAAGGGATTAAATACTTAAAATTAAAAACAGAGCTATAAAGGGGCACCTGGGTGGCTCAGTCAGTTAAGTCTCTGACTTCGGCTCAGGTCATGATCTCACGGTTTGTGAGTTTGAGCCCCATGGCAGGCTCTATGCTGACAGCTCAGAGCCTGGATCCTGCTTCAGATTCTCTCTCTCTGCTCCTCGCATTCTCTCTCTCTCTCTCTCTCTCTCTCTCTCTCTCTCTCTCAAAAATAAATATTTTAAAAATTTAAAAAAAACCAGATCTATAAAAACTTTCAAAAAACAACTTAGAAGAATGACTTTATGGCCTCAGAAAATTTAAGAAACCAAAAAAAGAGTAAAAACAAGAAGGAAATCAATAAGTTTCATCACTTTAAGAACTTCTCTCTAAAAAGGTAGCATAAATAAAGTAAAAGACAAGCCATAAGCTGGGAGGAAATGTTTGCATAAATTATTAGTCTCCAAAATGTATAAAGAAGGTCTTAAAAATTAAAGAAACACCAACAACACATTAGGAAAAAATGGGAAAAAACTTTAGATACATTTCACAGATAAGGAATTATGAATGAATAATAAACCTATGAAAATATGCTCATTTTGTTCAGAAATATTAAAAGTGTAATGTAATACCACAATGAGATGATATTTTACAGCCACCAGATTGGCATGCATTAAAAATTTGACAACAGGGGCACCTGGGTGGCTCGGTAGGTTAGGCGCCTGACTTCGGCTCAGGTCATGTTCTCACGGTTCGTGGTTCAAGCCCCATGTCAGGCTCTGTACTGACAGCTCAGAACCTGGAGCCTGATTCGGATTCTGTGTCTCCCTCTCTCTGGCCCTCCTCCACTCACGCTCTGTCTCACTCTCTTTTTCTCTCAAAAATAAACATTAAAAAAATTAATGAAATATTAAAAATTAAAAAATTTGACAATAAAAGTGTTCAAAATGTATAGGGGGTAGGAACTAGATGCCTCTGGCAGAAAGCTTATTTAAAGAAACAATAGAGGAAAACTTCCCAAATCTGGGGAATGATATGGACATCCAGGTACTTGAAGCTCAAAGGTCCGTAATCAGGTTCAATCCAAAGAAGACTTTACTCAGAAACATTATAATAAAAATGTCAAAAATTAATGACAAAGAGAAAATCTTGAAAGCAGAAGAGAAAAGGAGCTTCTCATATACAAAAGAACTCCCATAAAGCTATCAATGCATTTCTCAGCAAAAACCTTGCAGGCCAGGAAGGTGGGATGTTTATTCAAATTACTGAAAGAAAAAGACTACCAGCCTGGGCACCTGAGTGGCTCAGTCGGTCAAGCATCTGACACTTGACTTTGGTTCATGGGTTTGAGCCCCACATTGGGCTCTGCATTGACAGAGTGGAGCCTGCTTGGGATTCTCTCTCTTCCCCTCCTCTCTCTCCCTCTCCCTTCCTCCCTCTCTCTCTCTCAAAATAAATTTTAAAAATCACGAATTTATTTTTTTAAAAAAGGAAAAGTACTGCCAACCAAGAATACTTCACCCAGCAAAGCCATCAAAATCAACTGAAAGAGAGATAAAGACATTCTTAAGATAAATAAAAGCTGAAGTTCACCACCACTAGAACTGTATTACAAGGAATGGAGTTCTTCAAGCTGAAAAGAAAGGATGCTGACTAGTAACACAAAATTGTATGAAAGCATAAAATTCACTGGTAAATGTAAATATATAGTCAAACTAAGAATACTCTAATAGAATTGTATGTAAATCAGTTAACTCTAGTATAAAGAATAAATGACAAAAACATTATAAATAACTATAGCTACAATATTTTGTTAATGGATACACAATATAAAAATATGTAAGAAAGTGTTGAATCACTATATTGTACACCTGAAACTAATATTACACGGTATGTTAAGTGGAATTTAAATAAAACCAGAAAAGATATAAGCAATGATATCAAAAACATAAAATGTGTGTGGAGGGTAAAAGTTTTGAGCTTTTGTATTAGGACAAACTTGTTATTAGCTTAAAGTAGACTATTAAAACTCTTAAGATGTTTTGTGTTAGCCTTATGACAACCATAAAACAAAAATCTATAGTAGATACATAAAAGATAAAGAGGAATCAAAGTATACCAGTATAGAAAATAATCAAATCATAAAGGAAGGGAACAAGAGAGGAAGAAACAAAGAATCTATAAAACACCCAGAAAACAATGAACAAAATGGCAATAATAAGTACTTACTTACCAATAATTACCTTAAGGAAATTGATTAAAATCTCTAATCAAAAGACACAGAGTGACTGAATGGATATAATACAAGACCCAACTATATGCTGGCTATGGGGTTGACTTAAGCTTTAGGGATATTTAAGGATTCTTAAATTCTACATATGAGTGAAATCATATGTTTTTGTCTTACTTTGATTGACTTATTTCACTTAGCATTATATCCTCTAAGTCCATTCATGTTGGTACAAATGGCAATATTTCATGATTTTTAAAAATGTGTTTTTTATTCTGAGAGAGAGAGAGAGAGAGCACAGGTAGAGGAGGAACAGAAAGACACAGAATCCAAAGCAGGCTCCAGGCTCTGAACTGTCAGCACAGAGCCCAAAGCGGGGCTTGAACTCACAAACTGCAACATCATGACTTGAGCTGAAACTGGGCGCTCAATTGACTGAGCCACCCAGTAGCCCATAAATTTCATGAATTTTTAATGGCTGAGTAATAATCCATTGTGTGTGTGTGTGTGTGTGTGTGTGTGTGTGTGTGTGTACCACATCTACTTTATCCATTCAGCTATTAATGAACACTTGGGTTGCTTTCATATCTTGGCTATTATAAATAATGCTGCAATAAACATAGGAGTTCATATATCTTTGTGAATTAGTGTCTTCATTTTCTTTGGGTAAATATGTGAAAGTGTAATTACTGGATCATATGGTAATTCTATTTTTAACTTTTTGAGGAACCTGAATACTGTTTTCCACAATGGCTGCACCAATTTGCATTCCCACCAACAGTGTACAAGGTTCCTTTTTCTCTACATCCTTGCCAACATTTGTTATTTCTTGTATTTTTGATTTTATGCATTCTGACAAATGTAATGTAATATCTCATTGTGGTTTTAATTTGCATTTCCATGATGAATAGAGATATTGAGCATCTTTTCATGTGTTTGTTGGCCATTGGTATGTCTTCTTTGGAAAAATGTCTATTCAGGAATTTAAGAAACAAAACAAATGAACAAAAAAAGAGACAAACAAAAATAGACTGTTGAATACAGAGAATGAACTGGTGATTGCCAAAGGGGAAGTGGGTGTGAGGATAGGTAAAATACATAACAGGGATTAAGAATACACTTATCTTGATGAGCACTAAAAATACATAGAATTTTTGAATCATTATATTGTACACCCAAAACTAATAAAATACTGTATGTTAATGATACTTGAGTTAAAAAAAAATAAAAGAAAAAAGGATACATCTAGGCTGAAAGTAATGGAAAAAGATATTCCATAAATATATAAACCAAAACAGAGTAGGGGTAGTTATACCTATATCAGAAAAAAAAGGTTGATTAGAAGTCAAAACTGTAATAAGAGACAAGGAAGGTAATTATATAATCATAAAGGGATCAATACATCAAGAGGAATAACAATAGTAAATACATGTGCACCCAAAATTGGAGCACCGAAATATAGAAAGCAAATATTAACAGATCTGAAGGGAGAAATAACAACACAATAATAGTAGGGGACTTCAGTATCCCACTTTCAACAATTTATAGATCATACAGGAGAAAATCAATAAGGAAATATTGGACCTAAACTACATTTTTAAAATATTTTTTAATGTTTATTCACTTTTTGAGAGACAGAGACAGAGTGTGAGCACGGCAGTGGCAGAGAGAGACACACACACAGAATCCGAAGCAGGCTCCAGACTGAGCTGTCAGCCCAGAGCCCAATGCAGGGCTTGAACAAGATCATGACCTGAGATCATGAAAATTAAAACATTAATGAGATATCACCTCATACATGTTAGCATAGCTAGTCAAAAAGTCAAAAGATAACAAATGTTTGTGAGGATGTGGAGAAAAGTGAGCCCTTGTGCACTATAGGTAGGAATGTAAATTGGTACAGCCATCATGGAAAACAGTTTTGAGGTACCTCAAAAAAATTAAAAGTAGAACTATTATATGATCCAGCAACTCCACTTCTGGGCATATATCCAAAGGATATAAAATCACTGGTTCAAAGAGAAATCTGCACTCCCATGTTCATTACAGCTTTATTCACAGTAGCCAACATAGGGAAACAACATAAATGCCAGTCAATAGATAAATGGAAAAGAAAACTCCACAAAATGGAATATATACACAAGGGAATAGTACTGTTTATTTTTTATTTTAAATTAACTTTAAAAAATTTTTTAATTATTATTTTTTTATTTGAGAGGGAGAGAGTGAGTGAGTGGGAGAGAGGAGCAGAGGGAGAGAGAGAGAATCCCAAGCAGGTTCTGTGCTCAGTGTGGAGCCCAACATGGGGCTCAATCCCATGACTTTTGAAGCGAAAACCAAGAGTCAGATAACCAACTGAGCCACCGAGGCACCCCAATATATTAAAAAAGTATATACAGGTATTTGCAACAACATGGTTGCAACTGGAGGATATTAAACTAAGTGAAATAAGCCAGATACAGAAAGATCACTTCATCTTACTTATATATGGAATAAAAAAAAAGTCAAATTCATAGTAACAGAAAGTACAATGATGGCTATCAGGGAAAAGGGAAGATATTCATCAAAGGATACTAACTTTTAGTTATAAGATGAATAAATTCTGGATATCTAACGTATAGCATGTTGACTATAGGTAATAATGATATATTATACACTTGAAATGTTCTGAGAATTAAACTCAGGTGTTCTTACATAAAAAGTAATAGTAATAGTTAACTACAAGAAGTGATGGATATGTTAAGAAGTTTGTGATAATAATTTCACAATGTATACATATACCAAAATATTAAATTGTATGCCTTAAATATATACAAACTTTCTGTCAAAAATAAATAAGTTTTTAAACATTGAAAAAATATTTCAAATCAAGTAAATACCCTCAAATATTTCAAATACTTTCCATAGTATATATGTTCAATATGTAGGCATTCAAATACCTATTCAAATCTATATTTAATAGTATAATTGTGACCAAAAAAAAAACCCATTAGATGTCTCTGAAACAGACTATGCCCCATATTACACCTAAGTCTTTTCCTTTTAATTGGTTTTCATTGGCCTATTGCCTGGTTAGAACTTGATAGAATTTAGGTTTATATTAGTTAAATAGCCACAAAAATAATACTTGTGCCAAATTAAATCACCCAGGATTTATTTCGCAAACATTATGTGCATGGTCTTGTGCTCTTGGGGGAGTAGCAGCAAACAAATAACATGTATAGACATCTACATATTAATTGACTGCCAGGACCTTTAAATGTTCATTTTATCTGTATTTCCTTTGATTTGCAGTCTGTTTGGGATAAAAGAAAGATAAGGGTTCTAGTTAAACTATCCAGATATGGAAGTACAAAACCCTGCCCTCTCTGATTTCAGGATGAAAGCCACACTAAGGGAGGATGCTGAAATCAAGCTGACCTGAGTTATTCATCTTCCAGAAAGTTCACAATATTTGACAGACATTCAGAAAACCTATTTTGGCATAGTGACCTGGAAAAACACTGGCTTTGAAATCAGAACTGTTATCTTGTCTAGGCCATGCCATTTATTACTATACTGGCAGGGTCTCACTATCTCATCCTGCAGAACTCTACCAGTGTTCCAAATCTGGCCTGCTCCTTGTTTAGGGTTCTGCTTTGTATTTCTAACTCCTTGTAGTCCCTATCCAGGCTAAGGTATTCTCCTGTGGCTACTCCAGTCATATGCCTCTCCCTGACCTCAGCTGCTACTAAACAATATTCCTTCCCTAACTATCGTCTACCTTCCAACTGCAGACCTGTGTACAAAATATTATGGAGCCCAGGGACTGTGATGAGGGAGGAATGAGGAATGACTGCTAATGGGTATGGGTTTCTTTTAGGAGTGATTAAAAAGTTCTGGAACTAGATGGTGGTGATAGTTGTAAAACATCATAAATGCACTGAGTTCCATACTTTAAAAGACCCAAAATGGTAAATTTTATGTTATGTGTATTTTACCTTAATGAAAAATAATATATAGATTATGAGCTGGAGAAAACTGAGGCCTTCCAAGAGAAATGATTTGGCCAAGGTCACAGAGCTTAGGTAAGACATTTCCCTTCTGCGTAAGTTCTCATATCTATCAGACTTCTGTAGGATGGGCTCCAGGTCTAAATTATGTCCATACAGGGGCACCTGGCTGGCTCAGTCGGTTAAGCGTCTGACTTCAGCTCAGGTCATGATCTCATGGTTTGTGGGTTTGAGCCCCACATTGGGCTCTGTGCTGACAGCTCGGAGCCTGGAGCCTGCTTCAGATTCTGTTTCTCCCTCTCTCTTTGCCCCATCCCATTTGTTCAGTCTCTCTCAAAAATAAACATTTTTTAAAAAAATTTAAATAAAGTACATTTGTACCTATTCAGTAACAACTTGAGGATCATCTATTGGATGAACAGATTTATTCTACATATGAGGAAACCATTACTGATTCACTGCACACTGCCTGTTTCTAGATTCCTGGTCACCTGCTTAATTGAAGCACAGCCAGCAATTCGATGTTAGACCCACTAATATCAACCATTTGCCATGGCAGCGAAGCTACCTTATCTGCTTTCTACTGACACTGCACTCTACCTACTGGGTTGGACTTTCCCCAAACATGTGCAGTTGGAAGGGTCCTCACTCATCCCATGCCCTCAGCCCACTCTAATCCATATGGAAAGGTAAACTTCTAAGATCTAGCCTCAGTTCAAGTTTATCTGACTGTATTGCAGCTTCAGGGCTACTGCTGGCATTGTCTGATTTGTCACACCATTATTAAATGTGTTACTTAACAGTAACTTATACTTGCCTAATATATAACTGAATGAGGGCATGAGTCCACCCCACATATGACCTTCAGTCTCAAGCCCCACTGAGTCAATAACCTCACTACCTTAATAAGCTTATCAAACAGCTAAAGAGCTGGATAAATTGGCAGAATTTACAGGCCTATTACAACGGCTCTGTTCCCCCAATACATCTTACAAAAGATATTTTTTCCAATTCATTTCTGACTGCAATGTATAACAGTGTTCTAAAATTTATGCAGTTATAAATGAGGGCTAACTGCTTATGTATAGCCCCAGTAAAATTATGCCTGTTGGTAGAAGCCAGATCAGCCAAGAAACTACACCATTCAATTACATATTCAGCAGACTCATTACTTATAACGCCATTTCTATTAGTTTTGTGAGGCTGGCAGTATCAACATCTCTGAGCTTCCCTGCAGCCCATGTCTTCATACAAGTGAGTAAGTGGAGGAACAGAAGCTTTTACTGGTCAAATGGCCTCCATCTAGCCACATACAGAGGCCTGGAGAACAGGTGGGGCTTAGTAGACTTCATCTCAGACTTCAGATGTCTGAAGAACTACAGAGTAGAGGGTCAGTGCATTCTGAGGAGGGTGTGGGGGTGGGGTAAAATAAGGACATTACTTCCACTATTAACATTGAAAATTTGCTACTAGCAGTATCATTATTATTGCTTTCTATATGCCAGAACCTACTATCAGTAATTTAAAAGAAATATGCAAAAGGCATAGTTCTGTTTAGTCCTCACAACAAATTAATGAGGTAGGTACTATTATCTCATCAAATTAAAGACGAGATCACTGAAGCAAAGAAAATACAAGTGATCTGCCCATCGTTATACTGCTAATAAATAGGAAGGCTACTATTCTAATCCAGATTTCATCTACAGAGATAGTGCTCTTAGCCACTTACACCATTTCCATGAGTAGAAGTTCCAGAAAGACAGATTTCAGTTCAACATAAGGACAAACTCTCTCAGAGTTGTCTTCACCTACAATCAGTGGTCTGAAAAGATAGGGAGCCACTTGTTAATGGAGGCATAAAAGCAGTGACTGGATGAACACTTAGGAGGTAGGAACATTTTGGAGGCGTTCAAACAGCAACAACGAAGCTGAATTAGATGACTTTTCATTAACTTCTTACTTAAATTCTAGTTAGCTAACAAACAGTGTAATATTAGTTTCAAGTGCACAATATAGTGATTCCATACTTACATACAACACTCTGTGCTCATCACAAGTGCTCTCCTTAATGTCCATCACCTATTTAACCCATCCCCCCACCCACCTCCCCTCAGGTAACCATGAAGTTGTTTTCTATGGCTAAGAATCTGATTCTTGGTTTGTCTCTTTTTCCCTCCCCTTGCTCATTTGTTTTGTTTCTTAAATTCCACATATGAGTGAAATCTTATTGTATTTTTCTTTCTCTGATTTATTTCACTTAGCATAATATTCACTAGTTCTATCCATGTCCTTGCAAATGGCAAGATCTCATTCTTTTCTATGGCTGAGTAATATTCTATTGTGTGTGTGTGTGTTCTTTATCCATTCATCAGTCAATGGACACTTTGGCTATTTCCATAGTTTGGCTACTGTAGATAATGCTGCTATAAACATTGGGGAGCATGTATCCCTTTGAATTAGTATTTTTTTTTATTCTTTGGGTAAATGCCTAGTAGTACAATTGCTGTAATATAGGGTAGTTATATTTTTAACTTGTAGAGGAACCTCTACACTGCTTTCCAGAGTGGCTGCACCTGAGTTTGCATGCCCACAAACAACGCAAGAGGGTTCCCTTTTCTCCACATCCTCACCAATACCTGTTGTTTCTTGTGTTGTTGATTTTACCCACTCTGAGAGGTGTGTAATGATATCTCATTGTAATTTTGATTTCCATTTATCTGATGATCAGTGATGCTGTGAAAATGTTCATATGTTTGTTGACCATCTGGATGTCTTCCTTGGAAAAATGTCTAATCATGTCTTCTCATTTTTTAATTAGGTCATTTGTTTTTGGAGGGTGCCTGGATGGCTCAATCAGTTAAGTGCCCAACTCTTGATTTTGGCTTATATCAGGATCTCACAGTCATGAGATCAAGCCCCATGTTGGGCTCCATGCTGAGCGTGGAGCCTGCTTGAGATTCTTTCTCCTTCTCTCTCTGCCCCTCCCCTGATCGTGTGTTTCTCTGATCATGTGGTGGAAGGGAAGGAGAGGCAGGAGAGTTTGATCTGCTAAATGTTATCTTCAACTACTTTTTAGCAAAGAACTCTGGCCAGGTTCTCAGAAGTTCAGGGCTATTTGGCTGTAACTCCTGCCTAGAGGCTATGAGATACACTATATGACATTCAATGTTGCTTTAAATTTGGGAGATTCTAAGAGAGACCTTAAGTGTGACCTACTTGAATTTGGAGGAAATCACGTGGGTCAGGCAACAGTCAGATTTAGGGTTTTCTCTGAGCTGAAGATGGCTCCATATTTTAAAAAATCCCCTTCCAATTAGCCAAAGGATGTAGTAAATGATCTCATCCAAAGCATGTACACAGGGAGAACCCATTAAGATAGATCATGTAAGTGCTAATAATGCCATTTTAAATTCTACTATGGAGGAGATAAATCTCTGTAAACTAGAGAGAAAGGCCCTTCCTACTAATGTCAGCCTCAACTCACATATTCTGTAATGAGTCACCTCTAGGTCCACAAACAAGAAACTTCTATGTAGATGGTTAAGGCTAAAGGCCTATATCCATTTGAAGCTTGAGTGGATAAACAATGGCTGGCATATATTAAGTCATCACAAGAAAGCAAAACAGTGTTGCCACTGAATGGAGGTATGTCTTCAAGTGTTAACAGTCTTGTTAGCAGCCCAAGCATATCCTTTCCTGATATTCTACAGCCCAGCAAGCACAGGATTAAGATTCAAGCAGGGAAAAACATCGCTAACAATTATAGATTAGGATGTACAAAACTCAGTCCCTCCACTGAAACAATCATTAGCTTGCAAATACTGATAGAACCAACTTTTTCAAAATTCTAGAATCTGATCCAAAGCTTACTGCAATCAGGGATTTCTTAATGCAAAAAGAGGAAGCTAAAATGTGTTAGAGAATGTTGAGGCATTTTTGTTCATTTGTCTACTATCCCCTTTTCCCCAGCAGCTGAGAGGCATTCCCACAAGTTTGCATTCCCAAGTTTGCATTCCCACAAACAATGCAAGAGGGTTCCCTTTTCCTCATGCAACTTGCTGGTGCCAGGCTAATGATATTGTTCATAAAATACTGTGGCTGTGTATTTTGACCTGTTTGGCACTTAGGGACAGGCACAGAGAACAGTCAAAAAACAAAACAAAAAAACAACTTTGTTTTGTACCCCTACTCCCTTGGGCTAAAGTGGCTTCCCAGGCAGTGACTGCTTCTGTTAAGAGATTTAAAGATATACATTGCCTATGATCACTTAGAGTAAGGCATGGAAGAAGGGGAAAGTAGAAAACAGACCCAACAGCACAGGAAGGAAGAGACTGAGAAAGAAATTCCTTGGGAGAATAAGGACTCAGAAGGCCACTGTACACACTGAGGAAGTAAGGGTACAACATACATGATTTGGAATAGATTCATGCTCAGAAAAAGCCTGAAAGAATTATAGGCTTACACTTTTGGAGGAGTGGGTTACATGAGAATAGGAGAGTAGTAAAAGAAAACTAAGGCAAAACTGTGAGCAGCACGGAGTAGTGTTGAAGAAGTGCCCCAGCTCAGAGCCAAGCTGCAAAGAGCAGGAGAATAACGTTTTTTGTTTGTTCGTTTGTTTGTTTTTCTTGACTTCAGTACTTAAATAATTCTCTGTCAGGTGACTGGCAGACCAATAAGATAACATAACAGAGATTTTAGTCACCACACATGACAAGGAATACAGTCTTTGCGTGCGCGCGCGCGCGCACACACACACGCACACAAACTTTGGAAAAGTTGCAAAACAAACAGACCACAGCCCTCAACAATCAAGTACAGCAAATCATGAGGAAGGTGAAGAATCTTATTTCTAGAGTTATGACACTAAAATGTTAAAAATTTCCAGTTTCAATGAAAAAACTACAAGGCATACAAAGAAACAGGAAATTATGGCCCATTCACAGGGAAAGAAATGAACAGAAATCATACCTGAAGAAGCCCAGACATTATACTTACTAGACAAAGACTTTAACTGTCTTAAGAGTCAGGAGGTCTACATTCAAGTGCTGGTTTTGTCACTAATTCACTACATAAGTTGAGCAAGTCACTTGCATTTTCTGGATTTATGTCTCCTCAGAATTTATACAATTAGGAGGTCGGGCTGTGGTCACAAGCTGAGACTTGGAGAACCAATTTAGCCCACAGATGTGTTCTGTTTGTCCCTCACAGTATTTCTTTTTTAAAAAAGTGAATTACTGATCAACACTTAAAGTATGGAGGTTTTTACATAAAATCCAATTTCTGGCTTTTCTTGAAAAAAAAAAAAACCAGAAAATCTCAGCCCACTGGATTTTCCTCCTTCCTACACCCTACCCCACCAATAAGAACCATCGAAATCACTTTTTTCACTTTAAATTTCATATAGATTTTCAACTGGACACATACCACCACTTACCCTAGTCTCAGATTGCTTTACTTATGTAAGTTACTGATATGGACCCCATAAAAATCTAAGTTGGCTGCTGCTGGCAAAGATGAGTGTTTCCAATTCTAAATCTACTATGAGTCTAGGGTTTCATACATGTGAAAATCTTTCCCAAAATGCAGCCAAAAAGAGATTCTATGTAATTAAAAGCCAAGAAACACTCTGAAACAGTGAGCTTCCCTATAAACAGGAGACAGTTACTGTGACATCTAATCTGTACAATTGCAAGGAATAACAGTAATGACCTGATTAGCTCATCCTTTCAATCCCTTGCCTCAAGCTAGGCCAGAAACCAGAGAAATCTAGAATTTGAAGAAACAAGGAAAATACATGCTGATGATATCTGAACAGGCTCTTTACTTTCTGACCAAACCTATGCTTTGTCACACAGGCTTCACCTACTACCACAAATAAGATGTGTCCTGTACACATCTTGCCCTCAAGTGGGCAGTAGGTCCTCCCCAGGCCATGACCCAGAGTCAGAAACAAAGCCCCTTTTTACATGGGGACAAACAAAATGAGAGCCAGAATGATTTGGAGTTAGGGCTCAGCATGTAAAAGGAGGCCCACTAGAGGGGTGGGATTTGCTACTTCTAGGTACAATCATATCTCAGCAGTCTGCTGTCAGCTCCCGGGGGGAAATCAGCCCAGGAAAGCAGCTGAAGATGTCAATAGCTACATATGGGGACTGATGTTCAGAAAGCTGTAATTTACTTAACCTAATTGCTGGCAAAGTACATCAACTCCTGCATTGTTTTTGTAAAGCCATATCCCAAGTTCAGAAGGGAGAAAATCTGATAACACACACAGACACACACACACAAACACACATACAGAATAAAATTCTGAAAAACAGGAAATTCAAATATTTGACTGGGTAGAAGACACATATACCTAGCAATTTATAAAGCAGCCAAAATGGTATCAAACTTCCTAATTACAGGTAACCAAGATACCACAGGTTACAGAATATTTTCATAATACTCAATTATCCCCATTTTACAAGGAGGAAAACTGAGTTTCAAAGATGTACAGAAAGCTGCTCAAGCTGCAATCTAACAGCACAAATGATTCAAGAATCTGGGTTGCTTACAAAAGCAAAAATAAACTTCCTCACAATAGAAAATTTCTGCACAGCGAAGGAAACAATCAACAAAACTAAAGGGTAGTCTACAGAATGGTTGAAGATACTTACAAATGACGTATCTGATAAAGCATTAGTATCCAAAATATATAAAGAACTTATAAAACTCAACACCCAAAAAAACACAAATAATTCAGTTAAAAATGAGCAGAAGACATAAATAGACATTTTCCAAAGAAGACAAATAGATGGCCTACAGACACAAGAAAAGATGCTCAACATCACTCATTATCAGGGAAATGGAAATCAAAACTACAGTGAATATCATCTCACACCTGTCAGAATGGCTAAAATTAACAACACAGGAAACCATGGGTGTTGGTGAGAATCTGGAGAAAGGGGAACCCTGTTACACTGTTGATGGGAATGCAAACTGGTACAGCCACTCTGGAAAACAGTATGTAGGTTTCTCAAAAAGTTAAACATAGAACTACCCCATGATCCAGCAATTGCACTCCTAGGAATTTACCCAAAGGATATCAAAATATTGATTTGAAAGGATACATGCACCCTGATGTTTACAACAGCATTATCAACAATAGCCAAACTATGGAAACAGCTCAAATGCCCATCGACTGATGAGTGGATAAAGAAGATGTGGTACACACACACACACACACACACACACACACACACACACACTGGAATACTATTCAGCCATAAAAAGGAATGAAATCCTGCCAATTACAATGATGTGGATGGAGCTAGAGAAATAATGCTATGTGAAATAAATCAGAGAAAGACAAATACCATATGATTTCACTCATATGTGGAATTTAAGAAATAAAACAAATGAACATGGGTTGGGGGGAGAGAGAGACAAACCAAGAAATAGACTCTAAACTATTGAGAACAAATTGGTGGTTACTGGAGGGGAGGTGGTGGCAGGAGGTGTGGCAGGTTGGGGGGATGAGTTAAATAGGTGATGGTATTAAGGAAGGTACTTGTGATGAGCACCAGAAGTGATTAATCACTAAATTCTACACCTGAAGCTAATACTGCATTGTATGTTAATTAGCTGGAATTTAACTAAAAACTTGGAAACTAAAAGAATTTGCATTCCTTAGACTCCACACTGGATTTTAACTTAATAAAAAGTAAGACTAGCTTGGACAGAACTACCCTAAGAACCCTTGATTATCTATCCTAGTACTGGGGTGCTCATACAACAATGGGACTTCCAGGTAGGGAATGGGGATGCCCCACTACATCAGTGACCAAGTTGGTTCAGTGATCCACAAAGGTGTCCAGTTGGTATGGAGTTCAGTGGAAAGTTTTTTCCCTCCTAATATACTTTCATGTTATGTGCCAAGCAACCTAGGGATGATGTTTTCAAGGAGTTACTGAATCTCAGGTCAAGGTGAGTCTGGATAAAGCAGGTCACTGTCCTATAACATGAAGGTGCAGTATCCCAGAAAGTTACCCATGTACGTACCAACTACATCAGCACTAATAAAGATTCAATAGTTCAATGTGATTTCCTTCTATGTCCTACCTATACATGTCAGAGCTTGAATAAATTCTAGAAGGTGCTTCAGAAATAAAGGAGAAAATAAAAGCCCATTATCATATACCAAATGGTTGAGAGATCCATGACTAGGACTCAGGTCTATCATTTCTTAATATAGCTAGTACCATTTCCATAATACCATTCTAACCTCAACCAAAATCAATGTAGAATAATGGAGACAGCAATTTTATTTTAAAATATCTACTACTAGAAAATATCTACTAGATAAGAGTCTATACAACCTCCATCATTCAACCCCTTGAGTATCACAAAATCCCACCAGAAATGTAAACCTAAACATAAATTGTCATAAAGGAGAATTGAAAGAGATAATATTCATAACATGCATGCAACAGCCTGACCCCCTTTCCTTTTACTGGTAACACCACAAAAATATTCATATCATTCATGAAACAGCCTGACCCCCTTTCTTTTTACTTGTAACACCACAACAGCTGGCCCCTAGGGTTCCATGTACTCCCATGTAGAGGTGTGAAAAATTCAACTATTATTAAAACAAAAAGGTTCACAATGATCAAATGCTCATTCTGGATACAATCTGAGGCAACATGTAATGCGATCTTAATTTCTCAAAGAATAAATATTAGTATAGTAGATAGAATACTGGATCTCTAAATTATGACTTGTACCCTGTCATTAACGGCCCTAGTCTGTTATCACAGTCCTCAGTCTAGACTTGTGCTAATACAGTAGCAACTAGCCACATGTGGCTAATGAACACCTGAAATGTGACTAATGTAAATGAAGATATACTGCCATCATAGAATACACACCAAATTTCAGTAGAAAAATATATTATTAACAATTTTCATAGTGATAATATATATTATATGATAATATTTTGGATACATTGGGTTAAGAAAATATATTAAAATTAATTTCACCTGTATTTTTGTATTTTTTTTTACTTTTTTTACTGTGGCTACTAGAAAAATTTAATTATATTTGTGGCTTGAATTTGTGATTCATGTGGCTCACATTTGTGGCTAACATTATATTTCTTTTTTTATTTATTAAATTTTAGTTAACATACAATATAATATTAGTTTCAGAAGTAGAATTTAGTGATTCATCAGTTACATACAACACTATTCTGGTATAGAGCAGTGGTTCTCAACATCAAAGATTCTGATTTAACTAGCCTAGAGCCTGAGTTTTGATGTTAAAAAAAAAAAAACATTTTGATGTTTTTTTTTTTCACCCATGTGATTTATTTCATCATGAAGCCAGGGCAGAAAACCCTAGGCTAGACTCTGTCATGCATGCCTGAGCCAGTCAGTGGTCTTCTCAAAGGTAAGCTTCAGCTGCTGGGAATGTGTGCTTCTCCTGGTCTTGGAAGCAGAAGCATAAATGCCAGTTCACTGATATGCTAAAGCTTGGCTCTGCCATTTGCCTCCCTGAATCACTCTGCCCCATCCCTTTATTTACTGTTTATTATAAAAATGACATTTCACAGAAGGTCAAATACATTTGAATTGGGGTAACACTGGGGTACAGTTTAATTCTTCCTTTAAGAAGGGTTTGTCAGCACAAGACACATAAGCTGTTTCTTTACAGGACCACACACTAATCCTAAAGACCCATGGTTACTGATGTTTTCTTTCTGATTACCCCTGGGACCAATTCATCAAGCAGCAAGGCTAAGCTGGAACAGAGATGACACTTGAAGACTGACGGAAGATGCCACATACATAGAGGAAAAAGGATTGGATATTTCATTAGGAGATTTTCAGGACAGAAGAGGATGAAAGATCATTTTGTCTACCTCTCTGCTTCTGAGTACTGACCTCACCTAAATAATTCCAACCAGATAACAGTGTTTCCTAGGTTTAAAGTCCTCCAAGAAAGGAGGCCTTTTTTAACCACTAAGGCCAGCCTTGATACATAGACCTTTTGGAGCTAATAACGTGGTGGGGTGATAATGAGGAGGATAATACTGGTGATAAATCAAGTTACCATTTGCCAGTTACCCACCATGTGCCAAGCACTGTGCTAAACACTTTAGACCTTTATGTGATCTCATTTAATCCTCATAAAATTCTGTTATCCTTATTTTTCAGATGAGGAAATCAAGGTTCAGGGAACTAAAGTCTTTCCAAAAGCCATGGAGTTGGGAGGTAGTAAAGCTGAAATTGCATTGTGGGTTATCTGACTCCAAATGCCCTGCTCCTTCCCTCATGTCACAATGTCATGATAATCCTGATGCCCTTCGTCTTCCAGGAGCCCAAGCCACTCTGATATTTTGTTTGGCATCAGGTATCTTACAGAAGAAACTAACAAAACGTGATAGGCTGTGGTAGGGATGATCATAAGACATCCTAACGTAGCTTTTGTATTTGTACTGCCACAAAGTCATTTCACTGTGATCTCTACTGGCATGAAGAACTGTCAACACCATTTTGTGGATGGGGGTTGGGGGAATCAGAGCCCACAATTACCAACAAAAAAACAAAAACATATTCTAGCTCATAACTCTAAGGAAGGCCAAAAGCTGAGACATCAGGCCAGTGTTTTTCCCCATAGCATTCTGCTAATTGATAACCCAGAGGAAGCAGAAACTGCTAAGGAAACCTTTCTCAAGAGCCCCTTCTATTAAGGGCCAGGTTCTTCATGGCACAATGTCAAAAGGGCCAAGACCTTAAAAGCCCCGTCAAGTTGACTGCTTCCCACCCTGAACACATCTTAAATCCCAGTCACCTCACTCAAAGTAAGATATGCAATCAGTAAACTCTAGCCCCTGAGAGGGTAGAGAGCCCACACTCTTACATTGATAGCTGAAGACAACACACAGGCGTGTTCACGCTTTCCTAAATAAGAGAAAGAAGATAAAGAAGGCAGAGAGGAGTGAGAAGGGGAGGAGGAAGGAAGGGAGAGATCTATAAAATGAAAGAAAAGGGGAGACAAGGAAAATAATGAAATCAGAAAAGAAGAGATATAAGAAAGGCAAAAGTTCACAACAATATAAAGTTAAGAGTCTTCAAAAACCATCAAGGCCAAAAGGGAAGTGATTTGTACAAAGCCACCATACTTAGGAGACAGGAGGCAGGAGGCAGAATATGGGAATTGTTAAAATAAATAAGGGATAAAAAGAAAAGACTCAAAATTAGAAGGGAAAAGATTAAAGGAGGCCCAAGTCCTCGGTAAGAAAAAAAAAAAAAAGGAAAAATTGTGAGAGGAGCCACCAGGAGAGAAATGAACAGGAGAAAAGAGGCTGGTGAAGGGGGAGCCAGGGGCAGGTAGCCAAGGAGACAGGAGAGGGGAGTGAAGGCTGACTGACACTCACCCTCACAAAGCTGGCAGGAAACCATCCCTCCTCATCGTCGATCTGGCCCCACCACCAATCCTTGTTGGAAGCATCCAAGACTTTGATGACGTCGCCAGCTTTAAATGCCAACTCCCGGTTGGCCATGGTGACGTGATCCCATACTGCCTCAGCACTAACGATGGAATCTCCAGTGATCAGCTTAGGAGACAAAATGAGAATGTGTTCAGTCCACACAGCTGGCTACCTTACTTGCCCTTTACCCCACCCACAGAACTCTACTAGTTATGGAAAAACTGACATACTAGTGGTGAAGGGTTGGGGAGAGGGAGATGGCACTGGGAAGCACAAGCTCCACTGGACCACAAGACAAACAATACTTGTCAACTTTCCATTAGCCAGTGGATGGAATGACCCAGAATGTGAATATGAACTACATAAGCCTTATGCTTTTATCCCTACTCATTAGATCCTTCCCCAGAAAAGAAAGAAAGTTCCAATGCATCTTCTCTTAGTGCTTAAAGGCAGCCCTGGGTCTGGAATGGGTGAAGAGGTTAAAATCAAAGGCTAAAATGAAGCTCAAACATATTTGTTCTAGATTCTCTGTGTCCCTCCCTGTTTCCTCCTCCTTCTTGGAACTGACCAATTGAGAGTTGGTGGTACATTATTTAACACCACTATAACCCACTCCCAAGGGGTTACAAATCATGGCATTCCTCACACACAATGGACTCCAGTCCTGCAGCCTCCTGGTCTCACCCACACATGATGCCATCCAGAGAGGTCATGGGTATGAAAGAATATGGCTTTCTGTGATGCCTTGCTTCCATAAAACTCAACCTTGGCATAAATTCAC
Source organism: Prionailurus viverrinus (assembly GCF_022837055.1). Taxonomy (NCBI): domain Eukaryota; kingdom Metazoa; phylum Chordata; class Mammalia; order Carnivora; family Felidae; genus Prionailurus; species Prionailurus viverrinus. The sequence continues at coordinate 896,868 of NW_025927619.1, forward strand.
TCAGTGATTTGTACCACCACCCTATGAGATACGTAGGGGGTCTAGGTTGAATCCTGCATTTGACAGATGGCAAAACTGAGTCACAAGGAAGCTAAGGAGTGAACTTAGGATCACGCAGCAAGACAGGGGCTGTGCAAAGACCTTAACCCTGGTCATTAAAGTATATGACCAGTAGGACTGTAATCCACACAGTAACAGGAAAACATATATCCCAGTTCCACATCCCCCCCCCCCCCACACACACACACATTCACAACACTCATCTAAGCACAGTGATGAGGATGGGGGTGAGAAAAGAGTCTGCCTCTCTCTGGCTGCCATCCAGACCCCTATGTTGTTTGTTATCCTTTTTTCCCAGCTGTTTACAGCCTATATGGGCCATCAATCTTCCTGGCATTTGGAGAAACAGATTCTAGAATAGAGAACATATGGCCTGTCAAGGCAAGGGATTCAAGAATTCTCTCTCTAGCACTAAATTTCTGAACATGTTCTCTATATGTTAACTTTTCCATCAATCTGTTTTGAGGAAGGGCTAATTCTCTAAGGCAATTGTGGCTCCACAAGCCCAAAGACGGTTCAAATGGTTCAAAAACAACAGAGACAGAATATAGAATATGCATCCTCTCACATAGGTCTGTCTTTCAATATGCCAACTAGAGAATAACCCCATGGTCATGAAATTAGCACATAACACATTGCATACACATGAAAACATATCCAATAACTGATCTTTTGACTTAGGCAAGGCATTCTGTTGGTCAGGTACAGCATGGGGGGCTCCTGATCATGGATGCAAGAGAGATTTCCAGTAGGACTTTTTATAACACTACCTTTCAAGTGTTTCATGCTTTACAGTTTACAATGTATTTTCACATCTACTGTATCACTTGATCCTCACTGAATGAGCAAGGTGTCACTATTACCCATATTTTAAAGATAAGGAAACTGAGGCTTTGATAGGTAACCTGTGCTTTGGTCAATCATACAAGTTGATAATAATGGAGCCTGGCCTTCTGACTGCATATACTCTAATGCCCATCATACCATACTACCAATGTCTACTCATTAGCTATACTGAACTCATAAAATTCCATCCATAATATCTCAAACCATATAACTCATATTCTTAAAGAATCCAAAAGAAGGAGATATGGACAGCTACCTTTAAGTGACTAGTTCCCCTTCCTATGAGAAGATTTATTTTTATGTTGAACCTGTTTTCTTCCAATTGCCCTGAAAGTCAATTTCTTCTTGTTCTGACCTCAGTGGAGAAGAATTTCTGGTCACTTGCCTCAATAGAATAAATCTTCATAAAGAAATTTCCCCTCTCCTGCCAAAGATGGTTTCCAACTGGGTGTTGCTAGGGCTCAATAAGCACATACAGCCCCAAATCACAGCATGAAGACTTGTAGCTTAAGGCTATATCCTTGGCTTTTTACCACAGGTCAAGAGTATCTTGGCATCAATTACCAATCTTTTGCTCAGGACACTATCTATGATGCTGTCTTAGGTACCCTAGGCCCAGGTCTGGCTGATTCCACTGCCTGTATTCTTTCTACAGTCATCTTTCCAACCTTATGCTTGGCTCTTCCCAGCAGCAGTTGGCTCACTCTTGTCCCCAATTAGTCCAGCTGACCTGCCTAGGCCCTCAGATAAGAGATCCCAGCTATACTCTGGACAAGGTCAATATAGGATCCAGGGTCCATAAACAAACTGTAAGTCTGTTGTCAGGGCCTACTTGGAATCAAAGGCAGTCAGAACTGGAAACCATTTCAAAGATCATTAATGTTGAGCCCTCATTTTATAGATCAGGTATAATACAACAGGAGTAATTTGCCTACAGTCAGCAGATGGCCAGCCTCCTAGACCATTTGTTTCCCAAAGTAACACCATAGAGAAGGTAGAAAAGAACACCTGGATTTAAGACCTTGCTCTACTACTTGCTAAAGGTGTGATGATAATGATAGTGATGATGACGATGATGATGATAATATTAGATAATATAGAGTACTTGCTATATGTTAGGCACTATTCTAAGTACTTTACACACATTAATTCATTGAAGCTTCACAGCATCCCTATGAGGAAATACTATTATTATTCCTATCTTACAGGTGAGGAAACTGAAGTTCAGAGAGGTTAAGTGACTTTCCTAAATTTATACAGCTGATAAGTATTGAAGACATAATTCAAATGCAGCTACAATTTGGCTCCAGTGTCTGCTCTTATAAGCTATCGTGCCATTGGATGGGTTGGTTATACTGTTAAAAATGTATAATTCTATATCCCCACCTGCTTCATGAATTACAACATACTGAACCAAGAGTTGATGGATATGTGTGCAGACATGAGAGGAAGACTAATCCAGAAGGGGTTGGTAGCTGTATGGGGCTCCTGTGCTTTCCAGTCACAAATATAAGCAGTTATAAGGGGACACTACTCCCCTATCCTCTGAGTTGTTTTAAAAGTGAACTAAATTTGGGCTGGAAATTGGTTTCAAATCCTCCTTTTGTGTACAGGATTGACTTAAATTGCTACATTTCTTTTATAAATATGCACTTTGCTCACCCATTTTCCATACAACACTCATTCAGTGAGCCTCCACCATTATCTTCTTATTGTGATTCATGCCTTGTCCTTACATGAAGATCAAAGGCCCTTCAGGCACCAACACTGAATGCCCTTCAAGCAGTATGCAAAATGGTTAAGGGCAAGCAAACCTAGCTCCAAATCTGGGCTTTCCTACTTCAGAAAGTGTCAGTGACTTTCTAAACTTGAAACACCACCCCCACCCCCAAATCAACTTTGACTTCTTCCTTTTCTTCAAACTAGATTTAAGATCCTTCAAACAGTAGTCCATCCTACCTTTCTAGCTGTCCTTCTCCAACTCTCCCACCCCCTCTTAACAACCCTTTCCAAATTCTACTACCTGTTTGCCATCAAATTCCCCATAGTTTTTAACTATGGGAGATGAGGAATAGAAGAGTCAGAGAAACAAACCAAAATGGAACTTTCAGCATGTAATTAGGATACCAAGGAGCACAATATCACAAAAGCCAAGGAGAACAGTTTCAAGATATACAACTTTTGTAATCAATTTCTTCATATATAAAATGGGGATAATAATATCTGCCTCACAGGCAGGGTAGTAGAGAGGGCAAACTGAGTACTGTATGTACAGTGCCTACTACAGTACTTGGTACATGTTGGCCTAGTACAAGACTTCAGAAGAAGGGAGGAACATATGTGGCTGTTAGGCTCTAAAGTAATTTTGTGGGACACTGAAAATAGGCCTTAAAGAATGGGTAGGATTGTAACATATTGAAGAGGGATCAGGAAAGGCATTTGAGGCAGAGGAATTAGGAATGAGACTACATAAAGTCTCAGAGGTGAAAACTATGGGGAATTTGATGGCAAACAGGTAGTGGAATTTGGAGAGGGCTGGGAAGAGGGGGTTGGGGGAGTTGGGGAAGGACAGCTGGAAAGGTAGGATGGAGTCCTGTTTGAAGGCTCTTAAATCTAGTTTGAGGAAAATGAAGAAATCAAAGTAGATTTGGGGGTGGGGGTGGTGTTTCAAGTCAAAGTGTCATGAGAGTTACATGAGGAAATGCTGGTTTGGGAAGGGGAAAAAGAGATGACAAATTTTCTCTCCAATGTGTTGAATATGGGGGGCCAGCAAGATATGCAGGTAGATTTCAAGTTCAAGAGATATCAGGAGAGATAGTTATATAGGTTTTGGACTCAATGGCTCAGAAATTGTGGAAACCAATGAAGTTTTCCCTGGAAGAAAGTGCTAAGAAAGAAGACCAGAAACCTCAGGAAACAGCAACAATGGGAGGTGAGGAAGAGAAGAAGAGCCAGAGAAACAAATGAAGCTTTCAGTACCTAATGAGGATACCAAGGAGTGTAATCTTGCAAAAGCCAAGGCCAAGAGTTTTAAGTAGCAGGAGCTGATAAAATTATCAAATGGTACAGAGCTATAAAATGAAAAAAGCCAAGAAATGGCCATTTGGGAGTAGCTATATCAGCTGTTAAATTTTTTACATTTTAAACTGGTTTATACCCCGTCCCCCTCCAAAAACCTTAATATCCTAATTGTCCCCACCCATTTATCTTGCAAGTCCAACATAAAGTCAGGAGATGGTACTTACTGGGTTACTCCAACAAGGTACCCAAATAGCTCTTGGCCTTAGGACAGTGCTGATGTGACTTCTAACAAAATAATTCCTAATCCCCAGAATATTTCAGGTAGAGAAACAAATATAGGTTGGCTCTTGCTCAGACTTGCCAGTGAGTGGGACACACAGTGCTCTGTACCCCAACACCAAAGACACTTTTGGGCATGAATGAGAAGATGGGGAGGAGGAAGAGTCATAATATCATTCTTAAAAAAGGAATGAGATCCTATTTATTTTTGTCTAGATTTTCCAGGATAATCCTAATTATCAAATATTCTTTTCCATTGATACTATAAGTAGATACATTTGTTATCATACCCATTTTTTCTGACCTTTAACCTAGAAATATGACCACAACACCCTACAGGAATTGACCTCTAAGAGTTTGACTTCTAAGCCTGGTCTCTGATCAAAATTGAAGCATGTGTCTACAGTTAACTTGGAGTGGCCAGTGGGCCCTTTCAGAGGGAAGGGAATAAGGCAGGGAAAAAAGTGATGAAGAAAGTAAAATAGGGAGTAAGAATGGGGTGCCTGGGTAGCTCAGTTGGTTAAGTGTCCAACTTCTGCTCAGGTCATGATCTCACAGTTTGTGAGTTCGAGCCCCGTGTCAGGCTCTGTGCTGACAGCTCAGAGCCTGGAGCTTGTTTCAGATTCTGTCTCCTTCTCTCTCTGCCCCTCCCCTGCTCATGCTTTTTCTCTGTCCAAAAAATAAATAAACATTGAAAAATATTTAAAAAATAGGGAGTAAGAAAAATCTGTATTTGTTGAAAACACATGTGAGGCATTGGGCAAGGGACTTTGTGATCTTAATCTTTATAACTCACCAAGGTAAACATTAACATCCCCATTTTTACTGAAGATAATCTGTGACACTAAGCAAGTAGCCCACAGTCACCCAGTTATTAATTAGTAGGGCAGATTTGAATTATTAGCTGGCCTTACTCTACAACTTTGCTTTTGCCATTCCCCCACAAGAAGGCAGATAGAAGGCTCCCAGCTGGTTTCTCCTTCCAGGAATACCAGCCCACCCTGTGAATGACCTAGAGTAGTAATTCTCAACCCTCTGGAGGGTTTATTAAAACACAGACTACTAGGCCCCCAAGTCTGACTCTCTGATTCAGCTGGTCTTAAGTAAGACTTGAGAATTTGCATTTCAAAAAAGTTCCCATGTGATGCCTATGCTGCTGGTTCACAGACACACTTGGTGAACCACCACCCTGAAGGACCATCATAGTATAGGCTTCACCCTTGCCTCTCCAGTTGTTTCATTCTCCTCAGGGATCCCCATGTCATCCTGTACATTGGGCTCCCTGCCTGTCCACAAGATCTCCTTCAGTGGTTGGTATGTCTGAGAAAGGATATTTTGGGCCATGTAAGGAGTATTCCCAATGCCAGGTCTTGCCAACGTAAAAAAATCCCTGGGATCCTAGTTATCTAGAGCCATAACACTTGTCTTCATTTTCTTGCTCTTTCCCTCTAGCTGAACAGTACTACCTGTAAATAGTTATATAATTATCCAGGGTGACTGTCAGAAATATTAGAGTTTTAATAGCAAGAAGCAGAAGGGGGAAATGTTAAAAAATAAAAATGTGTTGTGCAGAATAGCAAATGTGTCAATTGCCATGAAGGTAGCTGACCCAGGCCTGCCTTCTGAGAAGCTTCACGGGACAATAAGAAGGGACATGAGGCATCTTTGTCTCTATAAGTTTTTCTCGGTTGGTGCCTGCCCCCAACCTTTCAGAAGGTCCCCTCCTTCAACAACTAGGCATTGACAAGAGCAAAATCCTCTCCTTCATTCCTTTTAAGTACATATAAAATAGGCTGGGATTTTATTCTCTCTCCTGAATAGTCTTTTTTTAATACAGCCTTGTAAACAGATTCTGTCTATCTTGCCCAAAGTGTTTAAGGACACCAGTCTTCCCCACTTCTGGAAAGGCATGACCCAGGCTGTTTCAACAACAGCTAGGAGGCATCATTGCATAAAGCAAAGACTGGCCATTGAATGAAGCTCTGCCAGTAACTTCTTGAATGAACCTAATTACTTTACCTGTCTCAGTCTCTTTATCAGTAAAGTTACAGACTTGAACCAGACAGACAATTTCTTAAGTCACTTCCAGCTCTGGCTTTCTATTGAGGCTAACATTTCAGCATCTCAAAGGACAGAAATTTCATTATTACAATGTATTCTTTCTCACTATCCTTTGTGTTTGATAGGATGATTTTACTACTCAGGAAAATGAGAAACTGGAGCTGAATATAACTCATTCAGGCATTGCTGTTGACCCAAGCTAGTCGAACTGGCTGGGAAAACTGAGGAATGAGCTTTCCACTTTGGACCCTTGACTACCACATTCAAAAGTCAGAGAAATCATCTTTCTCATGACATCAGCTCTCGCACCTCCAGTCCCATATTTCCAACTTCCTACTCTAGATTTCACTGGATGGCCTGCTACACTGCCAATAAAACATATGTGAAACTTATCATATGCCCCCATTCCCACCCTTCCTAATTTTTCCCATTTCTAATTCCTCTTCTTGGTGTGCTCTTGTTTTTTTCAACGTGTCTGTCTCTCAGATATGACCCTGTATCTTCATTTCCAATGGCCCATCCTAGGTATGGCCCTTATCACCTCAAGTTGCCTCTCAATTGGCCTTCCTGCTGCACACAGGTCTCTCTCTCTCTGCTTAACCTACTCATTAATAATGCATTTCTTAAAACTTGTTTGATGGTGCCACTATCCATGCTCACAAAGACTTAATAACTCCCTACAATCAATCTTTCAAAGCTCTCCTTAATCAAGCCCTCACCTATAGATCCAACCCTTATCTTGATCCTGGCAGGGACCTTCCACTCTAGCCAAATTTATCCCCTTGCAGGCAGATGCAGTCCTAACTCCATGCTTCTGATTCATCAAAAGCCTTAGCCACGGTTAAGTATAGGAACACTGGAGCTAGGCTGCCTCTTCCTAGCTGTGTGATGTTGGCCTGCCTGTTCCTCAATTCCTCACCCGATGACTCCAATTTATATCCTTTCTCCTCTTGCCCCTTTCACTAATTTCTAAGTAGGATGAGAAGGAAATAAGGCAATATGGATTTATTCAAGTTGTGCTAGTCTCCAAACCACCAGAGTACACACGTGTGAACAGTAGATTTAAAAAATCTGCTTAGGTTGGAGGAAGATGGCAGCGTGGGAAGACGCTGGGCTCACCGCGTCCTGCTGATCACTTAGATTCCACCTACACCTGCCTAAATAACCCAGAAAACCACCAGAAGACTAGCAGAACAGATTCTCCAGAGCCAAGTGTAGACGAGAGGCCCACAGAAGAGGGTAGAAAGGGCGGAGAGGTGGTGCGTGCTACACGGACTGGCGGGAGGGAGCCAGGGTGGAGGGGCAGCCCACCAGCAAAGCAGATCCCCTGAGTCTGGCTTGCAAAAGCAGAGGGGCCAGAAGGAGTGTGTTCTGACAGCAAGTGGGAATTAACATCTAGAAGGATATAAGCTAACAGCTCTGCTGAGAGAGCAGGAGGGCTGGAGGACAACGGGAGGGAGAGTTGTTGAGCCTCAGACAACAGAGCTCAGCTTTGTGGGAAACAAAGGCGCTCACCAGTGCCATCTTCCTCGCCCATCCCCCAGCCAATATCTCAAGGGAACCAGTTCCTGTCAGGGAACATGCTTGAACCGTGCCAACACCCAAGGCTATGCTTCTGCGGATCCAGCCCTCCAGCGGGTCTGACTTATTCCTGGTGCCACAGGGCCCCTCCCAAAATGGATCACCAAAGGAAAAGCAAGCTGAGCCTGCCCCTCCCGCCCCTGTGCACCTTGCCGATCCACCCCAGCTAATATGCCAGATCCCCAGCACCACAAGCCTGGCAGTGTGCAAGTAGCCCAGACTGGCCTTGCCACCCCACAGTGAACCCCACCCCTAGGAGACAGGAAGAGAAGGTACATACCAGTCTGACTGTGGCCCCAGAGGTGGGCTGGGGGCAGACATCAGGTCTGAGTGCAGTCCCGCCCACCAATGCAAGTTATTCAAGACAGCACAGGGGAAGTGCCCCGCAGTTCCCCACCACTCCAGGGACTATCCAAAATGACAAAACGGAAGAATTACCCTCAAAAGAATCTCCAGGAAATAACGACAGCTAATGAATTGATCAAAAAGGATTTAAACAATATAACAGAAAGTGAATTTAGAATAATAGTCATAAAATTAATCGCTGGGCTTCAAAACAGTATACAGGGCAGCAGAGACTCTATTGCTACAGAGATCGAGGGACTAAGGAACAGCCAGGAGGAGCTAAAAAATGTGATCAATGAGCTGCAAAATAAAATGGAGACAACCACAGCTCGGATTGAAGAGGCAGAGGAGAGAATAGGTGAATTGGAAGATAAAATTATGGAAAAAGAGGAAGCTGAGAAAAAGACAGATAAAAAAAAATCCAGGAGTATGAGGGGAAAATTAGAGAACTAAGTGATGCACTAAAGAGAAATAATCTATGCCTAATTGGTATTCCAGAGGAGGAAGAAAGAGGGAAAGGTGCTGAAGGTGTACTTGAAGAAATAATAGCTGAGACCTACCCTGATCTGGGGAAGGAAAAAGGCATTGAAATCCAAGAGGCACAGAGAATTCCCTTCAGACATAAATTGAATCGATCTTCTGCATGACATAGCATAGTGAAACTGGCAAAATACAAGGATAAAGAGAAAATTCTGAAAACAGCTAGGGATAAACGTGCTCTAACATATACAGGGAGACTGATAAGACTCGTGACATATCTATCTACTGAAACTTGGCAGACCAGAAAGGAATGGCAGGAAATCTTCAATGTGATGAACAGAAAAAATATGCAGCCGAGAATCCTTTATCCAGCAAATCTGTCATTTAGAATAGAAGGAGAGATAAAGGTCTTCCCAAACAAACAAAAACTGAAGGAATTCATCACCACTAAACGAGTCCTAGATGAGATCCTAAGGAGGATCCTGTGAGACAAAGTAACAGAGACATTGCTACAAGCATGAAACCTACAGACATAACAGTGACTCTAAACTCATATCTTTCTATAATAACACTGAATGAAAATGGACAAAATGCACAAACCAAAAGACATAGGGTATCAGAATGGATAAAAAAACGAGACCCATCTATTTGCTGTCTACAAGAGACTCATTTTAGACCTGAGGACACCTTCAGATTGAAAGTGAGGGGATGAAGAACTATTTATCATGCTACTGGAAGTCAAAAGAAAGCTGGAGTAGCCATAGTTATATCAGACAAACTAGACTTTAAATTAAAGGCTGTAACAAGAGATGAAGAAGGGCATTATATAAAAATTACAGGGTCTATCCATCAGGAAGAGCTAACAATTATAAATGTCTATGCACCGAATACAGAAGCCCCCAAATGTATAAAACAATTACTCACAAACATAAGCAACCTTATTCATAAGAATGTGGTAATTGCAGGAGACTTTAACACCCCACTTAAAGAAATGGATACATCATCTAGACACACAAACAATAAAGAAACAAGGGCCCTGAATGATACATTGGATCAGAAGGACTTGACAGATATATTTAGAACTCTCCATCCCAAAGCAATAGAATATACTTTCTTCCCGAGTGCACATGGAACATTCTCCAAGATAGATCACATACTGGGTCACAAACCAGCCCTTCATAAGTATACAAGACTTGAGATCATACCATGCATACTTTCAGACCACAATGCTATGAAGCTTGAAATCAACCATAGGAAAAAGTCTGGAAAACCTCCAAAAGCATGGAGGTTAAAGAACACCCTACTAAAGGATGAATGGGTCAACCAGGCAATTAGAGAAGAAATTAAAAAATATATGGAAACAAACGAAAATGAAAATACAGCAATCCAAAAGCTTTGGGATGCAGCAAAGGCAGTCCTGAGAGGAAAATACATTGAAATCCAGGCCTATCTCAAGAAACAAGAAAAATCCCAAATACAAAACCTAACAGCACACCTAAAGGAAATAGAAGCAGAACAGCAAAGGCAGCCTAAACCCAGCAGAAGAAGAGAAATAATAAATAGCAGAAATAAACAATATAGAATCTAAAAAAAAAAAAACCTGTAGAGCAGATCAATGAAACCAAGAGTTGGTTTTTTGAAAAAATAAACAAAATTGACAAACCTCTAGCCAGACTTCTCGAAAAGAAAAGGGAGATGACCCAAATAGATAAAATCATGAATGAAAAAGGAATTATTACAACCATTCCCTCAGAAATACAAGCAATTATCAGGGAATACTATAAAAAACTATATGCCAACAAACTGGACAACCTGGAAGAAATGGACAAATTCCTAAACACCCACACACTTCCAAAACTCAAACAGGAGGAAATAGAAAGCTTGAACAGACCCATAACCAGCGAAGAAAGTGAATCAGTTATCAAAAATCTCCCAACAAATAAGAGTCCAGGACCAGATGGCTTCCCAGGGGAGTTCTACCAGACGTTTAAACCAGAGATAATACCTATCCTTCTCAAGAATTCCAAAAAATAGAAAGGGAAGGCAAACTTCCAGACCCATTGTATGAAGCCAGTATTACTTTGATTCCTAAACCAGACAGAGACCCAGTAAAAAAAAAGAGAACTACAGGCCAATATCCCTGATGAATATGGATGCAAAAATTCTCAATAAGATACTAGCAAATCAAATTCAACAGAATATAAAAAGAATTATTCACCATGATCAAGTGGGATTCATTGCTGGGATGCAGGGCTGGTTCAACATTCGCAAATCAATCAATATGATACATCACATTAATAAAAGAAAAGATAAGAACCATATGATCCTGTCAATCGATGCAGAAAAGGCCTTTGACAAAATTCAGCATCCTTTCTTAGTAAAAATCCTCAAGAAATTCAGGATTGAAGGAACATACTTAAACATCATAAAAGCCATTTATGAAAAGCCCACCGCTAACATTATCCTCAATGGGGAAAAACTGAGAGCTTTTTCCCTGAGATCAGGAACACGACAGGGATATGCACTCTCACCACTGGTGTTTAACATAGTGTTGGAAGTGCTAGCATCAGCAATCAGACAACAAAAGGAAATCAAAGGCATCAAAATTGGCAAAGATGAAGTTAAGCTTTCACTTTTTTCAGATGACATGATATTATACATGGAAAATCCGATAGACGCCACCAAAAGTCTGCTAGAACTATACATGAATTCAGCAAAGTGGCAGGATAGAAAATCAATGTACAGAAATCAGTTGCATTCTTATACACTAATAATGAAGCAACAGAAACACAAATAAAGAAACTGATCCCATTCACAATTGCACCAAGAAGCATAAAATACCTAGGAATCAATCTAACCAAAGATGTACAATATCTGTATCCTGAAAACTATAGAAAGCTTATGAAGGAAATTGAAGAAGATATAAAGAAAAGGAAAAACATTCCATGCTCATGGATTGGAAGAATAAATATTGTTAAAATGTCAATACTACCCAAAGCTATCTACACATTCAATGCAATCCCAATCAAAATTGCACCAGCATTCTTCTCAAAGCTAGAACAAGCAATCCTAAAATTCATATGGAACCAGAAAAGGCCCCGGATAGCCAAAGTAATTTTGAAGAGGAAGACCAAAGCAGGAGGCATCACAATCCCAGACTTTAGCCTCTACTACAAAGCTGTAATCATCAAGACAGCATGGTATTGGCACAAAAACAGACACATTGACCAATTGAATAGAATAGAAACCCCAGAACTAGACCCACAAAAGTATGGCCAACTAATCTTTGGCAAAGCCGGAAAGAATATCCAATGGAAAAAAGACAGTCTCTTTAACAAATGGTGCTGGGAGAACTGGACAGCAACATGCAGAAGGTTGAAACTAGACCACTTTCTCACACCATTCACAAAAATAACCTCAAAATGGATAAAGGACCTGAATGTGAGACAGGAAATCATCAAAACCCTAGAGGGGAAAACAGGAAAAGACCTCTCTGACCTCAGCCACAGCAATTTCTTACTTGACACATCCCCAAAGGCAAGGGAATTAAAAGCAAAAATGAATTACTGGGACCTTATGAAGATAAAAAGCTTCTGCACAGCAAAGGAAACAACCAACAAAACTAAAAGGCAACCAACGGAATGCGAAAAGATATTTGCAAATGACATATTGGACAAAGGGCTAGGATCCAAAATCTATAAAGAGCTCACCAAAGTCCACACCCGAAAAACAAATAACCCAGTGAAGAAATGGGCCCAAAACATGAATAGACACTTCTCTAAAGAGGACATCCGGATGGCCAACAGGCACATGAAAAGATGCTCAACGTCACTCCTCATCAGGGAAATACAAATCAAAACCATACTCAGATATTACCTCACGCCAGTCAGAGTGGCCAAAATGAACAAATCAGGAGACTATAGATGCTGGAGAGGATGTGGAGAAACGGGAACCCTCTTGCACTGTTGGTGGGAATGCAAATTGGTGCAGCCACTCTGGAAAACAGTGTGGAGGTTCCTCATAAAATTAAAAATAGACCTACCCTATGACCCAGCAATAGCACTGCTAGGAATTTACCCAAGGGATACAGGAGTACTGATGCATAGGTGCACTTGTATCCCAATGTTTATAGCAGCACTCTCAACAATAGCCAAATTATGGAAAGAGCCTAAATGTCCATCAACTGATGAATGGATAAAGAAATTGTGGTTTATATACACAATGGAGTACTACATGGCAATGAGAAAGAACGATATATGGCCCTTTGTAGCAACGTGGATGGAACTGGAGAGTGTGATGCTAAGTGAAATAAGCCATACAGAGAAAGACAGATACCATATGTGTTCATTCTTATGTGGATCCTGAGAAACTTAACAGAAACCCATGAAGGAGGGGAAGGAAAAAAACAAAAAAAAGAGGTTAGAGTGGGAGAGAGCCAAAGCATAAGAGACTGTTAAAAACTGAGAACAAACTGAGGGTTGATGGGGGGTGGGAGGGAGGGGAGGATGGGTGATGGGTATTGAGGAGGGCACCTTTTGGGATGAGCACTGGGTGTTGTATGGAAACCAATTTGACAATAAATTTCATATATTGAAAAAAAAGCAAAAATGAACTATTGGGACCTCATGAAGATAAAAGGCTTCTGCACAGTAAAGGAAACAATCAACAAAATTAAAAGGCAACCAACGGAATGGGAAAATATATTTGCAAATGACATATTGGACAAAGGGCTAGTGTCCCCAAACTGCACACCCGAAAAACAAATAATCCAGTGAAGAAATGGGCAGAAAACATGAATAGACACTTCTCTAAAGAAGACATCCAGATGGCCAACAAGCACATGAAAAGATGCTCAGCGTCACTCCTTATCAGGGAAATACAAATCAAAACCACATTCAGATATCACCTCACACCAGTCAGTGTGGCCAAAATGAACAAATCAGGAGACTATAGATGCTGGAGAGGATGTGGAGAAACAGGAACCCTCTTGCACTGTTGGTGGGAATGCAAAGTGGTGCATCCGCTCTGGAAAACAGTGTGGAGGTTCCTCCAAAAATTAAAAATAGACCTACCCTATGACCCAGCAGTAGTACTGCTAGGAATTTACCCAAGGGATACGGGAGTGCTGATGCATAGGGGCACTTGTACCCCAATGTTTATAGCAGCACTCTCAACAGTAGCCAAATTATGGAAAGAGCCTAAATGTCCATCACCTGATGAATGGATAAAGAAATTGTGTTTTTTATACGCAATGGAGTATTACATGGCAATAAGAAAGAATGAAATATGGCCCTTTGTAGCAACGTGGATGGAACTGGAGAGTGTGATGCTAAGTGAAATAAGCCATACAGAGAAAGACAGATAACATATGTGTTCACTCTTATGTGGATCCTGAGAAACTTAACAGGAACCCATGGGGCAGGGGAAGAAAAAAAAAGAGGTTAGAGTGGGAGAAAGCCAAAGCATAAGAGACTGTTAAAAACTGAGAACAAACTGAGGGCTGATGGGGGGTGGGATGGAGGGGAGGGTGGGTGTGGGTATTGAGGAGGGCACCTTTTGGGATGAGCACTGGGTGTTGTATGGAAACCAATTTGACAATAAATTTCATATATTAGAAAACAAACAAAAAATAAAATAAAATAAAATAAAATACAATAAAATACAATAAAATATAAAACAAAATCAGGAAAGACCAGATTTTGCCTAAAGTTAAAATTGGTAAAAAAGTAGTGGTCACTTAGAATAGCCAAGATAGGAAGATGTTTGGTCAGTTTTGTAGTTTGGACAGTGTTCATTATTTCTGTTGAGACATGATTATAAATTATTGTTTTGTTGTCAAAATAAGTAAATAAATAAATAAATAAATAAATAATCTGCCTAATACATAATGAACAATACTGTTTTTAGCTTCTAAAACCTGAGCCCTCAAATAAGACAAATTCTGATGAAGACCACAATAACATATTTAGCATCTCTGTCAGGTTGCAGAACATACTATGTAGCTAAGCAAACTGTTCACATAATATGTACCAGGTGGCCTATAGGCTATTCTGTTTTTGATAGGATTAATGGCTTCTGGGGTGGGATGCAGGTTTTTGCTGAAGATGTACAGAGGTGCTTGATGGTCATCAGGGGATGAAAATATGCCAGATAAGAAAAACACTATTATGAATATTTTTTAAATCCCAAGAATTGGGGGCCCTTGTGTGGCTCAGTTGGTTAAGCGTCCAAATCCAGCTCAGGTCATGATCTCATGGTTCATGGGTTCAAGCCCCACATCAGGCTCTGTGCTGACAGCTCAGAGCCTAGAATCTGCTTTAGATTCTGTGTCTCCTTCTCTCTCTCACCCTCCCCCAAACGTGCTCTTTCTCTGTCTCAAAAATGAATAAGTGTTTTAAAAAAGTATTTTAAAAAATCCAATAATTGATTTTTCTTTCCCCTGTGACTTAATAGTTCATATCTGCATTATTTCAGCTCTAATCTGGGTGTTGCTATCACCCATAACTAAATAATGTCATTTCTGAGCAGAATAGTTAATGAATTCAAGTGATGATGGCTCTAAATGTACTGAAAGGGAGTATGTAAATATCATCTTTTCATGACATGACCACTTTTTCCCTAGTTTGTTCATGTAATTTCTGAGTCATTGGGAACTGGCTTCCTTCAATGTCCCATTGTGCCATCCATTTTTCACTTTAATAAAATGAAAGGTCTATGGTTGGTTTCAGCCACACCTGACAAACACAAAACTCAGCTGGACTGACTTGTTTTTGAAAGATCAGCCCAGATGAGGTTAAGGCTCAGCATGAGCAGGATAGATCACCTGATCTAGAGGCCAATATGTACTTTGGTCACAAGCCAACTCATATCTGCCAGGCCCTAAAAGTTTGGAAAACCCAGATAAGCTTCCCAAGTTATGAAGGAGATTTTTTTCATTCATTATAGACTAATAACAAAGGACAACACCTTTCTGTACTTCTTCCAAAGAAGTTACAAGGTGACCTTAGCTATAACAGTGAACAATCAAACATATATGGGGGATTTACTTGCTTGGTCTGAACCTTAGCAATGGACTCTTCTGATATGAAACTTCAGCCACTAGCTCAACCTAATGGGTCCAGGAGCAAATGAAGTGAGACCCAGATACTTCCTGAAAGTTCATGATGCTAAGAGTTTGGTCTTGTAGAAGAAATAAGTCCTTTAGAGAAAATGCAGCCAAATAGGTCAAGGATTGCACAGATCACAGAGAAGACATGTTTCTGGACCACCAACCAATCATGATCCTGTTGGCTAGAGAAGTCTCTCACCCAGAGCACCTCCCAATCTGATAAACATCAGCTTGAACGTCCAAAACATTGGAAATAGGAGTTAATGTCAAGTTGTTCTGGGATCTTTTGGCCTCCAACCCATTAGGCCAGTTCTCATAGACCTCCTGCTCAGAATCACCCCAGAGTGTTTATTTTTTTTTTACTTTATATTTTAATGTTACTTTATTTTATTTTAGAAAGAGGGTGAGCATGTGAGCAGGGGAGCAGGGCAGAGGCAGAGCAAGACAGAATCTTAAGCAGGCTCCACACTCAGTGCAGAGCCTGACACAGGGCTCAATCCCATGACCTTGGGATCATGACCTGAGCCAAAATCAAGAATCAGACATTCAACCATCATAGCCACCCATGCACCCCTCATCCTAGAATTTTTTAAAAAACAGCCAGAGTGAACTTGAATATCATATTGAGACCAAGTATCTTAAACTTACTAGAGCCAGAGTTTGAAATACAAGAATTTCCTCTTACTGCACTGGATCATTTGGAAGAAACCAGAGTCTCTGAAACTTTGTCCCTGACTTCCCCTTCTTGTATTAGATTCCAGGCAGGCTGAGGAATTACAGTAGTTTGTCCAGGATGGTTTTCCCAGCCTTGAGAGTCTATTTTCACCTGCTCTGTTGCATCTCTTCTCCCACCCATGCCCTGACCTTCAGCCCTGAGGCCCACAGTGGCCCTAATGGAAAATCTCTCTATGCTATAGTCTAGAAGCAATTTCTAAGAGCTGTGCTCAATCTATCCAAGTTAGACTCTAATATTCTAAAAGAAAAATTATTAGTAAAACAAAAAATGACTCAGAAATGCTGTCGCTATGAGTTGAGTCAGAAGCATACCGTTCCAAACTGGAGGTTACCCTGACGCTTATCTGTTTCTTGAGTCACCTTGGGCTCCATCTACAAAATTCCTACCCTGGGCACTGTGACCATCTTCTTGGACTTGCTATGGGTACTAAGTTCCAGCCACCCATTTGAGTCTCTTCATTGCCTTCAAACCTTAAGAGATGGTGAAGGCAAGCCTAGGGAAGAGGCAGGGGGCTCAAAGAGCCCCCAATCCCTGAGATCACCTAGACCTATCTAGGGCTCTGCACCTGGGTTCTTGAATTTCTTCATGTGGTTCTACTGGGACCAGCCCTGGGATCCTTAATTTTTCCTGAATTGTGACCTAAAGGCCAGTCTTGGAGTTTCCTGAGAAGAAGTGGAGGTAGGGCTCCTCTAAGTTTACAAAAGGGGAGGGGGGAGAATGAAGAATCTGTCCTCCATGCCTCCCACATGCATAGTTCTATACTCATCAGCACCACAGCCAGAGGGTGGGTGGGCAAGGCAGAGAGAAGGGAAAGTCATTTTTTATCCATTTGACAGATGTCGTGTTAAAATATTGTAGGGGAAGGAGGGCTGTAGGTGGGGGGAGGAGCAGAGAAGGAGATAGGTTGGAACTAATGGTTCTAATGTCATCTTTAAATGTGGCCATCTGCTCTAAGGTGGTGAGAACAGGAACAACATTTAGTTAGGAGCACTTTGACTTGCTCCTATATCTGGAGAACAGAAAGAAAAAAATAAATATATTTCAATCAATTTAAACACTTTTAAGTCTGCTAAGCATGCCCACCCAGGACAAAGCCTTGCAAATGCTTTGAGCCTTTCCAAAGAGAATGTAGGGGAGTCCTTACAACACAAAGAGGAAATCTGCACTTAAAGAGACCATCAGAAAGTAGAAGATGGTTTCTAGTGGCTTATTGATTTCCCTCTGCCTGTTGGCTCACAGTGACAGAAAAGACATTGGTCAAGGCATTAAGCAGTAGCTCTGGTCCCTATCAGCAGTAGTCCCTATTGAGGGGTTGGCCATGTTTCTCCTAACAAAGTCTAGCACAATCCTGTGCTCTCAGTAGACATGGTAAATAGTGGATGAGCAGATGGCGGTGGTGTTCTGTGAGTAGTCACTGGATCAGGCCTTGGGGGACACAAACTGGCTGAGATGGAGTTGACTTACCTTCAGAGGAATGCATCATCTAAACTTAGGCTGTCTGAGAGGGCACAAGATCAGCACATTCAGACCCACCCTCAGGGCCTAGGAGGGATGGCATTGGGTCTTTGTCCCAATGGAAAAGTGGTTGTGCTTGTAACAACAGAACTTCAAGTAGGTCAGCCAGGCTTACGTAAGACAGCTTCTGCCTGTCTGGGCTAGGTGAAGGAGGTGGGGGTGGAGAAGGGAAGGCCCAGGGCAACTGACTGAGGGACAAAATATCCAGTGTGATACTAGAACTTGAACATAATCTTCTTGACTCTGTCTCAGGTTCAAGAGCCTGGCAGTGGATTCTTATGCTCAGAGAAGATCTGGATTGGAGATTCTTAAGAACCGGCACACCTAGTTCAGCCTAACAATTTACAGATAAGAAAACTGAGGTTCCAGTGAAGAGGTTACCTAACATCTAAAGCTAGTCAGCAGCAGAGCCAAAATTAGAAACCAAGCCTACAGTATTTTAGAAAGATGGTTGTTAGTTGTTTTTGGTTAAAAAACATCAATTGGTTAAAAAATTAATATCTACCCCAGTATCTAAATACTAATGTAGTACTAATGCAGTATGTGTTTTATAAACATTTACACAAAAATGGAAATTAATTGATAATTAGCAATTTAATATATAAAGAACTTCCAGTGTTTTCTCCCTCAGCTTCACTTTGGAGATCATTGTTTTAGATATTTTCTGGTACTCTTTCCTCCCTCTGCTCTACAGATATCATCCCTTCAGTACTACAACCAGCACTGCCTCTCCTATCCCTCAGGACCCCAGACAAGTCTGACCCTGGAAATTAAGAACACCTCACTATGAAGGCTAAATGCAGACATTACCAGAATATCTCTCATCACCAAACGTCGTTGCTAAAGAATCTCAAATTCAAATTCACACTAAAATGCAAAGTGCAAAAAAAAAAAACAAAACAAAAAAAAACAAAAAAACAAAACAACAATGGGATGGGAAGAAGAGACTCCAGGCCTGGCTTAGTTACTGATTTGTGGTATGAACTTGGGCAGATCTAGCTCCTCTCTGAGCTACTTGAACTGGGTTATCTCAAATGGAAAGTTGGGGTCACTTTTGAAAGATGCTGCTGCCTTGCTTCTAAAAGCAGGTTTTGACAAGAGACAGAGGGGAGTTAAAGGGGACAGAGGGGAGGCAAAGAAAACATGGAAACAAGGAAGTCAGAAGAGGTATGTAGTCTGATAAAAAATGTCAAAAGACAAAACTTGACTATTTTGAATTTTTGCCATGGTCTACATACACCCAAAATAGAATTCCAGTCCAAGGATGGCATTTAGGTTCCACTGCCAGAAGAAAGGGCACTGCCTTCTCCACCCAGTTCAGTCCACTGGGTTCAAGCCATTCAAGGTAGTTCTACAAAAAGAGTAAGTAGCACCACTTCCATGTTCTTAGCACATCACAGTTTCTAAGTTGCTTTCACATTCATGAGCTCACTGAATGAAGCTAAGTTGCTTTCACATTCATGATCTCCCAGAAACTCTGGAAGATAAGCCAAGTAGGAATAAGACCTTACATTTTAAAAATGAGAAAATAGGCTTGGACAAAGGAAGTCACTCAGTTATCCCAGGAGCAGAGGCCAGAAGAGAACTCAGATCTTCTGACTCACAGTCCAATGTTTTTCCTCTAATAATAAAAAAAAATGGCTAACATTTACTGAGTGCATACTATATGTCAAAGGCAAATCTAAGTTTTTACATACACTAACTTATTTGATCCCCATTTTAAAAATGAAGAAACCAAGGTTCAAAGAGTTGAAGTGATTGTTGAAGGTCACACAGCTAGAACCAAAACCCAAATAGTTTCACTCTAGAACCAGTGATCTTAACCTCTGCTCTCCATAGCACATCCTCATGCCCCACAGGTTCAAAGAACATCCAAAGTATAGCAAGGCATAGAACAGTGGGTATATAACCATTAAAAAAAGAAAAATGAGGGGCGCCTGGGTGGCTCAGTCGGTTAAGCGTCCAACTTCAGCCCAGGCCATGATCTCACAGTTCGTGAGTTTGAGCCCCGCGTCAGGTTCTGTACTGATAGCTTGTAGCCTGGAGCCTGCTTCGGATTCTGTCTCTCTCTCTCTTTCTCTCTGCCCCTCCCCAGCTCATGCTCACACTCTGTCTCTGCCAAAAATAAATAAACTTAAAAAAAGAATATATCCATATATATTTATATATCCATAGAACATTTCTCTGGAAGGACCCACTAGTGACCTCTGCAGAGGCAGCCACATGGCTGGAAGGGAGCAGCAGGAGGGAGATTTTTCACTGTGCATCCTCTTATATCGTTCAGATTTTGACCATGTGGATGTATTTCCTATTAAAAAATAAAATAATTTTAAAATAAGGTGTCTAGGGTCAAGGGATCTGGGGAAACTGTGTGGCTGCTTCTTGGCAGGGCTTCAGCAGCTAACTCTTCCCTATACACTCTTTGGGCTCTCAAACTTGAAGAACAGAAGGTGTCTCTCTCCTTTTTTCCTCCAGTTTCCCCACTCCAGAAACTGTCTAATCCCCCAGACAGGGAAGTACCATAGTCATCCTAAAGATTTTAGCAGCACAAATGAAAAACACTTTCATTTAGGCTCCCACAGCCAATCAGAGGCCATAGGAAAGTAACATATTCACAGCAGGACAGCTGAAGAAAGACACAAAAGGCCATCTTCCCTGATGCCTAGCACCCAAAGCATGACTTCCACAGATTATTTAATTGCCTTCCTGTTACCACTCAGTTTCAATGTATCTCTCTTAGGTTCAGAAAGGCAAAAATATACAAGGTAGAAGGCCTCCTAGAAAATCTGGCCCAGCTTAAGAGTTTATGATATATAAGGAAGAACACATTAAGTGAGAAAAAGTAAGCCCAGCTGAAATTTAATGTCCACATCAAGGCCAGGTGAGAATCAGCCAAGATGGTCTCAAGGGACTCTTCCAGCTTTGGTTCTTGAATAACCACTATCTTATCCTTCAAGAGTTGGCAAAATACTCCACAGACTAAGGCCCTCAAACATTATATTCTTAGATACATTTCTACCTAAACCCTTATGCAGGTCAGCCACACAAAGCTTCTGTACCCAGGAAGCTATGATGAGGTGGGGGTTGATCAAGTGCCTTCAGGGACCCTTCTCTGAAGTAGCTTAAATGGGCAGCACAATTCCCTATCACAACAGTTTAGCATCTTCTCCAATGCTGCACTGCTTCCAACATGCAGGATACCAGTAGGACTTAAATTGCTGTAGAAGGGATGAAAGATCAGTGAATGTGCCTCTCATGGGCAAGCAGGATACTTCTGGTGAAGGCCAGGCCCCAGATAGCCCCCCTTCCTTGTTCTGTGTCAGAAACAAATGAAGTTTTTAAATTATGTTAACTTAAGCTGCCATGGGCAGCTTTCTTTAGCACTGGATTTCTGGCTGGTAGCTTGGAACTACATATAGAAAGAACACTAAACAGAGTCTGAAGGCATGGATCCACCACTGCCTAATTATATAGCCTCAGGCTGGTCTCTCCCTCCACTGTGCTTCAGTATCGACATCTGTAAAATGGAGACAATACTGGCCTTAAAGGAAGGATAGGGGAAAGGAGTGAGAACTAAAATGAAAACAAGCTCCTGAATTACCTCTAAACTACCTGTAATAATGACCTGGATGAACTCTTAAGAATCCAAACAGCAGCAAAACATGTTCAACATTTTATGACACACATTTCACATCCTTTGCCATGATGAATTCTTGTACCCAACAATCCTGAGATTTATAGTTAAGCCCACTTTACAGATCAAAAAACTGAGGCTTGGAAGATCTTTGGCCACAATGTATAATGGCAAGAAGAAACCTGAACTTGAGCCTATGTAGTCTAGTTCCTGACCCATCCCCTTCAACAAAGCAGGTGAAATGGTCCTGAGCACAAAATGGAATAAGGCACTCTTCTTGGGGTCAGCATTCCAGGTTGCTTCCTCTGGCAGATGGCAGGTATAGGTCTGACTTTGCTTTTCCTAGATTAGGAAGAAGTCCTTGCTCCTGACGTCCTCCACTTTTCCTTGCTGCCTAGGGTTCTGAGGAGGCAAAACTGTACAATGTTGCAAACCTGTTTTCTGAGAAAGGATTGACCTAGCACTGAAAAAAATCTGTAAGGTTGAGGGTGACCCCAGTATGACTTTGATCAACCTGACGCCATGAGGTTTCCTCTCCCTGACCCCCTTTTCTTTCTATGGCTACTGTGATAGGAGTCAGGCATGGCTGTTGATGGGCATTGAAAGTAGCTTAGGGATGGAAGTACAGATTCATGGGTGAAGAATTAGTATGTCTGCAAAGCATTTTCTCAACTTTTAGTCTGAGTTCTTGCCAGCATCTGAGGGATATACTGGCTATTTTGCCTACAGACCAAAGAAGACCCAGACAGAGGAGGGAACCCCAACTGAGGTACACCCTAAGTTTCAAAACAGTGACTGGAATTCATGTTTCTTGATCTCAAATGCAAAGTTGAGAAACAAGCGTAGGCCTGTCATAGTCAAGAGTATCCCACTCAGGGTAAGGTTGCTGCTGCAGGGCAGACCTGGCACACTCTAGCTACCTGTCTCTCTGCTTAATACCTTCAATCAACACTGAGTCTAGGGTTCTCTCCTTCCAGCTCCAGCCTTTAGTTACTAAAGGCCAGAAAGGCCTCCCTAGGACATCCCGACCTGATTTCCAGGTTGAGAAATTCTAAAAATAGCAGGTTCTCATTAGTGGGGCCAGATGGCTCAAGCTGTTGTGCCTAGGGGCAGGGTTGTGGTCATTAAGAATGTGGCTATTGAAGTGGCCTGAGGTGATCTCTAAAAATGGTTCCTATTCACTTGACCCAGAAAATCCTACAAAATCATGCAAAGCAAGAGGTTCAAATCTTCATGGTTACTTCAAGAACACACATGAAACTGCCCAGGCCATCAAGAGTATGCATATGTGAAATGCCACTAAGTATGTGAACTATGTCACTTTGCAGAAGCAATGTGTGCCATTCCATTGCTACAATGGTGAAGTAGGTAAGTGTGTCCAGGCCAAATAGTGCAATGGGACACAGGGCCAGTGGCCCAAAAAGAGTGCTGAATCTTTACTTCACATGCTGAAAACTGCAGAGAGTAATGCTGAACTTAAGGGTTTAGATGCAGATTCTGTGGTCATTGAACACACCCAGGTGAACAAAGTCCCCAAGATGCAGCATAGAACTTACAGGGCTCACAGTTGGACTAACCTATAAATGAGGTCTCCCTGCCACATCGAGATTATCCTTACTGAAAAAGAGCAGATTGTTCCTAAACCAGAAGAGGAGGTTGCACAGAAGAAAAAGATATCCCAGGAGAAACTGAAGAAACAAAAAGTTATAGCCCAGGAGTAAATTCTGAATAAAATGCAAATAAAAGTTTTTTAAAAAGGAGAAGAAAATGGCTGTTCTCTCTACCCACCACTGACCCAGAAGAGGCTGGGTCTTACACATCCTGCTACTTCTCCTCACATCCTCCCACCTACAATTTAGATATACTTGTTGGGGTCCAAGTTGTTACTTCGTTCCCAAGAAAAATGAACTGTAATATTCAGTTACTTTAGGTTGTCTAGGACATTCTTTCACAATCATATCATTCCATAATTGTTTGGAAGTGATTGGTGTATGGAGGAGCAGGTTCAAGCTTTCTGCACTGATTAGTGCCAATTTATCTTCTCCATTCTTCTCCATCTGCCTATTAACACAACATCTGAGGGCTCAGTTGCAAATTTTGTTTGCATTGAAGAGACTGCTATAACACATGCCATCTTGAGTATCCATTTTATCCTTGAGCTCACTGCCCTCTGAAGTCTGATTTCAGGGATAAAGGAAGGGAGGGCCAGAGCAAACTGATAAAGGCCCACCAGGTGGGGCCAGCACTGGGATGTGCCCACTTGGAAAGCTGGGACAACTAGTTGGTTCTAAGGGTAGCATGTGTTCTGGATCAGAGTGTGCCCCATAGGGGTGTATGGGGCATGTGAGTGTGCCCCATAGGTGTGTTAAAATGTATCTCATCGCGGGAGGGTGATTCATGCAGGCAAGTTCTTAAAAGTATGTATTTTAGGGATAGGAGTGTATTTTCTGGGGGTAGGAGTATATCTGAACATGCATTTCAGTGTGCCCTATGTGTATTTGGGTGTGCAGTCATACCTTACATGCATGCACGTGTGTCCACACATACAAATTTGCATAAGCATGCATCGTATGTGCCTTTGTGTGTATACCCTGCCCATACAGAGTAAGTCCAAATGTGAGTGTACCTCATGATAAACTGAATGTGTGTGTTCCAAGTGTGTCAATGTGAAAGTGTACTCCACACTTGTATCCCATGTGTATCCCAAATATACCTCACAAAAAGAAAACCTCCAAACTGAACATGAAAGGCAAAAGAATCTAGGGCTACCCTTCATGCATCCCTGGATGATATAATATATGAGTGGACATACCATAGGTCAAAATAGATGTATCTGAAATGTCAATCAGTAGTTCAATACCAACCTAGCCAGAATTATCTAGTGGCATCTGCCTGGTTTTATCTGCTATTGACTAACTTTTATAACAAGACCTAGATAGAAACAAAGTGCAGAAGGCATCTTTAGAACAATATCATTGCCAAAGGCCACTTGGTTGGTTGGTTGGTGAATTGATAACAGTTAACTCTACATTCTAAGCTCTTCCTTGCACACCACTGCTTTTAAGAAGCAGCACTGATCTGAGTCAATCAGAGCAATTCTATGAGTCAATTTTCTTAGCCCTAAAATGGGGAATAATCCTGGCCTTGCTCACCTCATAGGGTTGTGGAGAAAAGGCCAATGTGGCCAATGTGGCCAATGTGTGTATAGAAAACTATACAATAGTCCTTATCTTCTAGCTCTGCCCTCCAAGCAATGAGAATTTTCCAAACAAAATGATACAAAGGTGAAGAGTGTTGATTTGTTCTAAGTAGGTCATTTGTTAGGAGCCTGCAGTTTCTAACACAACTCTTAATTGTATCATGAAAACCCAGTAATGCTCATCACAAATCCTAGCCAAGGACCTGGGGGCCAAGAATTGATTTTTAATTGCCAGGTGCCTCGATGGTTCTGGCTTGATGGACTTGAGAAGGCACTAAATAAAAACACAATTAATTCTGGCTTTCTGCCAAGCTCCTCTTTTAGCTTTGCAGGAGACAGGGAGAAAGCTAGTCTGCTATTCATAGCAATATGTATGTGGCTGGGTGGGGGAGATGGAACTGAGGGTAAGTAAAAGAAAGCCTCCTATAGAAAAAAAATCCAGCTTTCCACCAAGGACCCAAGACATGGGCCAAGTCACAGAACTTTTATACTTTTAATGGAGAGAAGTAAAAGAGTCCTTCATTCTGTGACTAAGAAATAAGGCACAAAGACAATGGTATTTGTTCAAGGTCACCCAGTGACTGAGTTCATATTTGCAGCCCCTCTTAAGTCATGTGTATGTCTTTCATTAACAAAACTTTTACAAAGGGCCTACTGAGTGTCACGTCCCTCCATTGTAACAGGTGCACTGAGATTTCTGCCTCAGAGAGTTCTCAGGGATTTACACCCCAATTAACAGAAAAGAAAATGAATTCAGAGAGGCTAAGTACCTTGCCCAAGGTCATAGAACTAAAAAATGACAGATTACTAGTTCAGTGACCATTTGCTTCCCATCACACTACACAGGTTTCCTTCACCATCTGTGAAAATCAAAAGCAGCTTGCAAGCCACAGGTCCAGGAACTCACATCCTTGCTAGGCAATGTTCTAGTTCCAGTACTACTACAAACATACTGTGCTTCCTTGACTGAGTCCTTTCTCTTTCTAAGCCTTCTAAGCCTAGTGTTCCAGCTTCCACAATGAATTAGATTCAGAATAGCTGTAATACCCCTTTTCTAGAAGATACAGCTATCTGGAATGACTTTAAATTGCACTATAACTTCCAGAGCTTGAGCCCAGATCAGATGTTATATGACAATGACTCTTTGAGTCTCATTTTTCTCATCTGTAAAATGATATTTCCTGTCCTTACTACTTCACAGGACTACAGAAAATATCAAGAGAGATAATTTGTAAAATCCCTGAAAAGTGTAAGACAGTGTTGATTCTTGACAATCAAGAATCAAGCAAGCATTACTAGTCCCAGTTGCCTTTCTCTAAATCCAAGTACAGAAAGTGTCTATGTGCATTTTGTCCAATAAATCTTCCTGAGTCCTCCTGTGCAGTTCAACCTTGATTCTTAAGACAAGCAGTTCATCTGGTTGCAAGGTCTAAGGGAAATTAATAAATCCCTCCACTCCCTTTGGGCCCTAACCACAAAACAGTCTCATAGTTTTGCCTTTGTTCTGAGCCCCCCGCCCACTATACTAGGTCTACCACAGCCTCTCCTAGGGTCACCTGGCTCCCCACTGCCTGCCTCTTTCCCAATGTCAAAGCAGCCACTACTGCCCAGACCTCCTGCCAACCAGCAGGGTTCACAGAGGGAGGAGGAAGGAAGAGAGTGGGCAGAGGAGAAGCTGTGGGAGGTACAGCTAAAAGTAGCTGCTGTCTTTAGGCACCACATTCTGAGGGGGTGGGGGTGGGCACTTAGCACATTCTTCCTGCAGCCAGCTGGGCATGGAGGTGCATGGCTCCTCCTTCTCTAATGAAGGCAGGCAGGCAGAGAGTTCAGAGCTTCCAGAACCATTCCCAGAGCCGGTTATGGGTATGCAGTGCTGGCCTCTTCTGGACCCTGAGGGTGGATGTTTGCACAGCACAGAGCTGCATCCAGGGCTCCCTCCCTCAGGAGAACTAATGTAGTCTGCATTGCAGGAGATTCTATGATTCCCTGTCCCTCACCTCACTGCCTGGCACCCCAAGGACTACTGACAGGCCTGCTCCCCTCCAGGAGGTTACATAATACTACTGCTCTCCCAGTTTCTCTATCAACTTGCTTTCTCCAGCCAAACTTGAGAGTGCATTCAGGTCTCTGATCTAGCCAAAGGAGCACTGAGCCAGCACCCTATAGCAGAGGTAGCAGGTTACGGAACATAAAGTCCTGATTTGAGGACTCAGGATCCCAGGCCCATCATTGAAACCTTGGACAAGTCCCTTTTCCCTTAAGTGCCTTAGTTTTCTCACTTGTAAAATAGGAATTCATGCTATAGATCTCCAAGGTATTCTTATCTCTGTCCCTTTGTGATTCTCTGTGAATCCTGCCCACTTAAGTGAAAGAATTACCTCCCCTACCTAAGTTTGTCCTATCTTCTAAGCAGTCTGTCTGAGCTGGGCAGAGCCATTCCCACTGTCCTAATCCCAATTCCCCTAATAAGTAAGGTCTACTCTGGCAAGATTCTAGACTCTGTTTTCCACCTCTGTCCTAGGCCCATTTCAACCAAACTAGTTCTGCTTTTTCCTGTTCTATATAGAAGCTTCTGGCTCAGATTTCATTTGAAAATATGGTTCTTCTATTGAATTCACTCTTCATTTTAATGACATGGGAACTGAGACCTAGTGGGGAATGGCCTTTATCCCCTGGTGGGAAAGTGGCAGCAAGGTAGGAACAGAGCCATGGCTTGCTTCCAGGGGTCCCAAGACAATTTACAGTGTTTTTATTTCCTACTGAAGGTATGCCTTCCATATAGTGTCTCTGCTATGCATGCACAACTTTCCTTCTTCTCTGCTACCAACTCTTGACTTTGATGCTCAAAGACCAAATGGCCAATTCTTGCCAAGGGAAACTAGCACAGAAGAATGATAAGGGCAAGAAAGAACTGACCTCAAACACACCCTTAATGTTTCCTTTTCCTCCAGGTTGCCCCTTCACCCCTTTCTTCTAAGTTTCCTCATGAGTTTTGCTCTATGTAGTGGAACCCCTTCAGTTCTGAGTCATGACCACATTCTGACCACAGAGCCCACCATGCAGCGCACACTGGAAGAACTACAGGATATAGCGTCAAGAGGCCTGGTTTCTAGGTCAGGAACTACCACTTCCTGAACTGTGTGTCCTTGAGTGAGTCACTTAATCTCTCTATGCCTCAGTTTCCTCAACTACTTCCAGGTTTTAAAAGGAGCCAATGACAATGAGAAAGAATGAAATATGGCCTTTTATATCAACATGGATGGAACTGAAGAGTGTTATGCTAAGTGAAATAAGTCATACAGAGAAAGACAGATACCATATGTTTTCACTCTTATGTGGATCCTGAGAAACTTAACAGAAAACCATGGGGGAGGGGAAGGGAAAAAAAAGTTAGAGAAGGAGGGAGCCAAACCATAAGAGGCTCTTAAAAACTGAGAATAGGGGCGCCTGGGTGGCGCAGTCGGTTAAGCGTCCGACTTCAGCCAGGTCACGATCTCGCGGTCCGTGAGTTCGAGCCCCGCGTCGGGCTCTGGGCTGATGGCTCAGAGCCTGGAGCCTGTTTCCGATTCTGTGTCTCCCTCTCTCTCTGCCCCTTGCCCGTTCATGCTGTGTCTCTCTCTGTCCCAAAAATGGATAAACATTGAAAAAAAAAAAAAATTTAAAAAAAAAAAAAAAAAAAAAACTGAGAATAAACTGAGGGTTGATGGGGGGTGAGAGGGAGGGTAAAGTGGGTGATGGGCATTGAGGAAGGCACCTGTTGGGATGAGCACTGGGTGTTGTATGGAAACCAATCTGACAATAAATTTCATATTAAAAAAATAAAAGGAGCCAATGAAATAACTAGAGAACTTTTTCAAAATTCTTATTAACAGTAGTAGTATTAACTAAATAAATGGCTACTTAAAATACCACAGGAAGGGGCTCTGGGCTGTCAAAGTAGCCACGACCTTTCCTCCTTTCCCAGACAGACCTACGAGGCTGATATTTTATCTATAAGAGGCAATTCTCAATTATCCATGCAACATGTCTTTTTAAAGACTGCTAAATCTCAAACTGGAATCTTTCTGCCACTCAGTTCACTGTTGGGCTCTCTTCCCTGCTGGCAGCCACTGTGTGCTCAATGAATACAAGCTTTTAGAAGAAACCTAAGCCAAATATAATTAGGAAAGCAGATCTATTACCCCCACCCCAAATCACCCTATGTATTCCAAATCTGCTAAAAGGGATCTTTTGGATTACCTGATGGTTTTGAATAATAATATCCTTAATCATTTTGATCATTTTTATTAATCACAAAGTAAGCACACATCATTAGACAGAAGAAATCTTTCAAGCTATCTAATCCTCCTATCCTATCTTGCAGATGAGGAATCCAAATTTCAGAGGGGAGAAGTAATTTACCCGAGGTCACACAGCAAAGGAACAGAATCTTCCCTACTATTACAGCAAATGCACAAGGACTCTTTTTTCCTGAAGGGTTCAAACCATCTCACAGCTGATAATTTTAAATCCAAATAGGTCCCCAGACTACTCACTCTCTAGGGTTAAGTCCTTTTTAGAGTGGGCACAAGCCCCTCAAATTCATCAAGGCCCCCACAATCCTAGAATAAAATCTCACCATCTGTGAAGCCTGCCTATTCATGTGTGCAATAAGCTAGATTCAGGCTGAGCTGACATTTCCTTTTAACATAGCAGTCATTCTCATCCCTGGCTGAACATTACTGTTACCTCAAGGAGCTTTTAAAAAAATATTGATGCCATGGCCACCAGATCTCCAGAGATTCTGGGAATTGTTGTTAGTCTTGTTAACTTTCAAGGTGATTCCAATGTGTGTCTAGGGCTGAGAACCACTGGTTAATAAAACAATTCAGCCAACCAAGGCAAACATGCACAAAGATGTTCCCAAACTTTCTCAAAACCAAATATATTGTTTTAAAGCTACATCTATGATGCCCTGTTTTTCCAACAAGGGGAAAAGAAAAGTGATGGTACACAAAATCTACAGTTGTGGCACTGGCCCTCAGCAAATCCTGGACCTAGTTAAGAAATATATAGTTTATGGGTACTGAAAGAAAATAGGGAATTCTGGAGCCTGCAATAGGATTTACCAGGATTAAGATGCCAAGTGACTCATACTCCTTTCTCTGATGAGGTCATTGGCTTGGTAGATGATTGATAGAAACCTAGAATACATCTTGATGTCTACAAAGCATACAAATCTATCATGACACGTTATCCTCATTAACATGTTGGTAAGATAAATGAGGGTAGAGCCCAATGGATTCTGCACTGGTTGACCAGATATATACAAAAGTTAATGGGCTGTAATTCCAAGAAGGGGCTCTGGTGAGATTACCCCCATCATATTGAACATTTCTTTGAATCAACAATTTGGGTAATACTTATTCAATTTCCAAATGACGCAATGATAAAATAAACTGTTAATCTATTTCATGACATAAAGAAAAAAAATTTAAACCCCTCCCCAAAAGCAAGAATAGACCAACCAAGGGAAATAAAGTTTAACTGATGCAATGTTAGAAGAGACTGCTAATTTGTTGCACAGTATAAAGAAAAATTTTTTAAGCCCATAAAAAGCTAGAATGGACTAACCAAACAAAATAAAATTTAATGAATTTGGTTCAAAAAAGCCTCAAAGAACCAATTTCACAACAGAGTAGGAGACTGGACTAGACAGCAAAGCATTTGAGCTTACAATCCCAAAAGGTAGTACAATGGTTCCTAACGCTGGCTACACATTTGAATTACCTTAGGGAGCCTTAAATTTGAAATTTAGAGGGAAAAAAACTGTCAAGGACCTATCCAATTAAATTAGAATCTCTCAGAGTGGGGACCTGGCATGGATATTTAGGAACTCCCCAACTGATCTGAATGTTCAGGGAGGGTTGAGAACCAGTAGAATGCTACATTATTAGATATTTCACAGATAGATCAAAGTCCCTTTGTACTTCATCCTCATCAAGTGGCATCTGGACTAGCATAATCAGTTCTGAGCAGCACAGTTTAAAAGAAATATAGAAAAATAAGAGTACTTCGAAAGGAAGGACAATTGTATGAAAACGGCAGTTCCTTAAAAACATTTTGTATTTTAGTCTTCACCAATTCACACTGCCTTTCTCCTTAAAGATCCCAAATATTAAGTTTTCACAAGACTAAAGGAAACCCTTTGGTGTATATTCAAGATAAAAAGTCAGTATTTTACTTAATAAGGAATTCTGTGCAAAATTGCTGTAAAAATTAAAGGTATGAAAAAGTACTAAAAATGTAAGCCAGAAAACTTGAGGAAGCTAGTATGACTTCAGGAATGACTCACCCACCTCCCTCTTTGCCTGACTTCATTCAGCTTCACACTAGCTGGAAATGATCAACTCCAACTCTCCCCACTCTCCATTTGAAAAGCAGACCCACATCCATCTCACCAATGTCTCTGACCTTTACTTACCTCATCTGTAACACAGGGAAAAACAATCATCTCTACCCACTTCATAACGCTGATGTGATGCACAAAATTAGAAAATATGTAAAATTACTTTGTAAACTCCATAGGCCCATGAACTGACAAGGGTCACTAGTAACTGTCATTACTGGACTGTATCCCAAGTCTTCTCTATCTTCTAGGCCTTTACCCCTTAATAGTTTTTCTACTTTGTGCTTTGGTGCCAGGGCAAAGCACAGTTAACTAAATACTCTTGAGAATTAGACCCACCTAACGACAGGAGACACTCTAGGCAGATATCAGAAGAGCTAAGCTTTGATCAAGGATTCTTAGAAAATCAGAGCCTCAGTTGGACTTAGAAGAAGTTGCAGTTACAAATAAGAGCTAGAGAATATAAGATTCCCCACCTCTATCCCACTTCTTGAGGCAAAGCTAATGTGCGGCTGGATCCAGATGCTTTGTGTGAGATCTTCTGAGAAGGTGGTTATTTTGGAAGAATAGGTTCAAGTCCCAATCATGTGTTCATCCAGAAAAAAACACTGCATAGGCCAAAGGGAGCAGAGGCCAAGATAACAGACAAAGCTGGAAGGACATGCTTTAGCACCATCATTGCAACTGTGAGATTGTGCCCTCTAGTCAGAGCCAAGTGCTCTCAATCTGGGCCTCACCACAGGGCAGAAGAGTACCTCACTCACAGGTTCACTGGAATCTCTCAGCTCCCTAAACACTTAATCACCACACAAGTGAATGAGAAAATCAGCCAAGGCCCAAGACCTGTTCACCAGCCCCACAATCAAAATGGTCTTCCTATTTGCCCAGCCTTCCATTTAGAAACTATTCAGAGACCAACAACCTAGAAACAAAACTCCCCAAACTCCACATTAGAGCCAGGTTGGGCATTTTCCTAAGCCACAGACAAAATTGGGGCATACTACACAAATAGATGCTACAGGTTCTGGCAGGGGCTGTCTCAATGGGGGAAAGGCACTGCTCAGTTTGTTCCTACCACACTATCCCTCCACCTCCTCCCTGAATCAGCCAAAAGTCAGAGTGGAAAAAAATATTTTTCAGGGCCTACAGACTTCCTTGCACTGAAAGCTGGGCTGTGAAATGACTCAGTTAATCTTAAGAAGGCATTTGGAAGAAAGGAGAAAGGAATTTGAACCCAGGAGCTTTCCAATAAACAGTCCCCATGGCTAAAAGTCGGCTAGGCTCTGTATGCCTTCTGTGGACATGTTTTCTAGGCATTTGCAGGCAATGGGGATCTTGTTCTTTTTTTGTCCATTTCCCCAAAAGCATCTCTCTAAGTCTTGCTGGGCTCCAGCTCCCATTTTCTAGAGGCCTTTGTGCCTGGACCTTTAAAGGGTGGGCTCTGGAGCTCAGCAGGAACTGAGTAATGCAGGAGGTTGCTAGGATACTGGTAAAGGGCTGTTCCAGAATCCCCTGGTGGAGAGCTGGAGGGGAAAATTTCTGAGCTAGAATTTTGTGCATCCTAAGAGCAAAATCCTATCCTCTACCCAATGCAGTCAGAGAGGAAGAAAGGGAACTAGAAACTTAGTTGGGAAAAGATGGGATATATCAGAGAGGAAAAGCCCTCTTCTCTTCCATCTCCCCTTCCACAGTAGGAATGGGGGCAGAGTAGATGAGGCTATATCAGAGGGGAGAGTAAATGGAGAAGGGAGAAGATGAAGAGACAGAAGAGGGAGGGAAAAAAAGTAAAAATGCAGAGGGTTCCGCTCTTCTGGGCTGCATTTTTCATATTCTCCCACTCTTCTCTTTTTGCATATCCTCACAAGTCTGAAGGAGAAATGCCAAACCTTTAGGATTCACACAAGTAAAAAGCCACACTGCCAACTTTGGTTCTCTACTTCCCAAACTCCCTTTTAGCTGCTCTTGGGTGGCCTGCCATCTGGCTAGCAACATCCCCTTACTTGCCTAGAGATAAGTTAATTTGAAAAATGCTTACCCATTTTGTCAACTAAATTACTGATGGAAATACCCCTTTAGCCTGAGGGGTTGTGAAGTAGCAGGAGGAGTGGTAGGGGAAATACCCATCCAGTCTGGCACCAGTCAAATCTTTACAGGCCCTAGCACAAGGAGCCCATTCAGAACTGTGGAACACTCAATGCATGCCCTGCTGTTTTTCCTCATTCCTAGAACAACCAACCCCCAGCAACATTGAGGAGTGTACATCCTCTCCCCTACACACACACACACACACACACACACACACACACACAGAATGGTGTGCATACACACCATAAACATACTGTCACACACCCTACACACATACATTCCCAAAGGTTCTCTGCCAAGGGTCTGTCAGGCACTCAGAGGTGAAAGTTGTGGCATTTCATAACACTATTTTGTCACAAACCTGGCTCAAAGACTAGACTTACAGAACTCGTCTCACCTTAAAGAGACGGTGGGGGGGAGGAAGCAAAAAGCATTCCATTGCTGTAATCCAGTTTTCTTCCCACACAGCTAGGTAAAAAATCTCTTAGGTAAAACTTAAGTTTCACCAGATACCAGCAATAAGGTATTTCCTCCCTCCACCCCATCACCCATTGCTTAACATTTCATTTTTCTTTTCACTTGTCTTTCCAGTTGATCGTCCTCTGATTTCAAGTGCATATGGGCACCCAAAATCACAAAACGCAATAACTTGGAGGTTACCTAATCCAACCATCCCCAAAAGCCAATGTTACAGGGAACCCCAAACACATTGAGAAGGAAAAAAAAATTCCCAAGGTCAAATAACTGCTCAACAGACAGAACTCAAGTCTGTAGCTGCCCAGCCTGGAGATTTTCCTGTCCAATGTGTTTCAAAACAAAGTGTCCAGCCAAAATATAAGCTTACTTTAGATAATACCACTAGAACTAAGGATGTGTGTGTGGTGGTGGCGGGGGAGGGGGGGGAGGTGACGCTCACAAGATTCTCTTTGCAAAGAAACAAGTTCAGGTCAATCCAGACCCCCCCCCAAAAAAAAGGGACCGAAAAGTAAATAATAAGAATTAATACCACCAAACTTCCCAGATCATGCTTATACTATGGTACCAACAGAATTAAAAACAAACAAAAACAAAAACAAACAAAAAACCCTTTTACCCAAATCAAGCCAAGAGCACACCCTGAGGCTCAAAACCTCTTCGGATGACATTAAATAACACTTTCTGGGTTCTGAGGTCAGGGCAATTTCAAGAGCCCCCTTCACAGCCCCTTTCCCTTCATAGTCATTTCCAAAAATATTGAACAACAGGATATGGAACCTGACAGCACAATGGCAGCAGTTCCGTACATCACACAGGAGTAGTCAGTCGCCCACATGGGTTCAGGGGGAACATGCATGTATACTGTATGTGCCCTGATTCATTGCTACATGGGCCAGAAATGGCACTATTTCAAGTCAGGTAAGCACAGAATGAGGACTACCTGCCAATCAGTGGGTGGAAGTGGAGAGAAAATAAATATGCACATTGGCATCACAGACAATTTTTTCCTGGATTTTCCAAAGGTGTTCTTAGTGGAAAGAGAAATATAAAATAATAACAATAGCAATAACAACTACAACCACCACCATCTGACAGAAATGCAAATATATGTCAAAATTGAATGTTACTTGTAGTTCATGCCTTCCCCAGCTCTCATCCCATTCCATCCAGACTTTTTTGGAGGGGGAGGGTGCTCAAAACTCTCAATTTAGCATGATACATACTTTCATTTTGTTATGGAAATCTTTCCATTAGAGACCTCTGATCTTAAAGAACAAGGAAGCAAACAAAAACCATCACTTTCTCATTAGCACTAGCAAGTTCTATTTAAAATGTAGTTCAAGAACATCATGTAAATGAGAATATCCAAAAGAGGCATATACAAATACCATTATTCCCAGGGTGGGTAAAGAGCTGGCTTTTGTTGTTTTTCAGAGGACACGCAGAAAAAAATCCACAAACTCAAATCCAATGGTACAATCTTCTCTGGGAAAAGGAAGCTAAACAGCTCTTATCAAGGTCTTCTCTTGCCAATTCATAAAGATCAGAGAAGGCTCTTATGTCTCAGTCCATGATTCCAAAGAAATTGACATTAAATGTTTTAATAAATGCTTTAAAGGTGGCTTCTTTCCAGACTGTAAACTGTGATCCCTGAACAGCAAATTGAGAGTCAAATGACACAGTCACCAACTGCCAGCTCACTGCACCCCACCGCATCACTTCTCAAATTCTCACTTCTCATTAGAAACTAAAGAATCATTTTCCTTAAATTCATTCCTTGTATCGATTTTTTTTCCCTCTAAACATCCAGCACAGGGCTGTCTTTCCTTAAGATGTCAAAAATCCATCACGCTCTTCCCACACCCCCCTTTCTCCACAAACAAACCCAAATTCACTCCTGATGGCAGGAGAAAATTTTTGACTAAAATTCCCTGATGGAATTTAAAGGTAGTTTTCAAGAAAATGAGTTGACAAGACACCACAAACAGCAAAGCCACTGTTTAAGGACGCAGATCTTGCTCCGTGAACGTCACATAGATGGAGAATGCACACATACATGCACACTCAAATAGAATGCATTTCTTTATCAACAATTTTACTCAAGCAATAAGCAACTACATTCACAGGCATATTTAAAAGACAAGACATGACAAAAGATTTAGGGAGAGATAATATACCAACGTCATACATATCACAGCGAGGCCATGTTGAAGCTCAAAACGTTTTCCCCCCTGAGTAAGAAAGCTTGCTCTTTCTCTCCCTTCCTTTCCCTGTCACTGTCTGTCTCTGTCTCTGTCTCTCTCTCTCTCTTTTTTTTTCTCGGTGGTTCTCGGGATGAAATCAAAGCGAGAGTTCGCCACAGCTCAGGAGGCTGGACTCCATTCAGCGCGTTCCCAGGAAAAACATGAGTATGACATTGACAAGCAGGAGGACTACAATCACGGCAAAAACAACTACAGTTTGCACATCCAGGGTCATGGTGCAATGCAGAACACTGTAGTGTTCCAAGTGGGGGGCCGGCAGATTGGGAGATGTCAGTCTCTGTTCTGTCAGACTGTCCATACAGCCACCATGCTAAAAAGGAGAGGAGGAAGTCGGATGGTTGGGGATGGGCTGGGTCTGGCGCCCGAGTTTGGTATGGGGTGGGGGGGGATGGGGACAGGGGAGATGGCTTTCCCCCTTCTCAGGATTGGGCTGATCTTTCCTCCCTAGCTGAGAAATCTTAGCTCACGCTGAAGTCGGCAGAGTCCAGCATTCTCTCTCAGGCGCCAAGGAAGAGGCAAAATCCTGGCTTTCAAAGGGAAATGCGGGAGGAACCAGTGTGAGGTTCTCAGGCGCCTGACCGGTCTGTTCGGGCGTGCGTCTCCACCTGCTCGGCTATAAGTCAGTCTCAGTCTCCCCCTACTCCCTCTGTAACGCTCGCTTTCCTAGCTTGCTCGCTTTTCTAGCCAGGTTGCTCGCTCTCTCCGCGGGGTTCCCGGTTGCCAGCCTCTCATTTAAAACCTGCCTTGCTGGTTCTCTCCCTCTCCTCTCCCCACCCCCCCCAGGCCGTAGGCGGCCTTTTTATTCATCTAGCTACTGTGGGCGCCTGCGTGAGGCACGACCCGTGCTGCTGACAGTCCCGCGGGCCAATAGCAGGTGCTACAGCCTCGCGTTTACTCGCTGGGTTGGGCGGGACTTAAGCTGGCGTGCTAGCGGCGGTAGCCAATCGGCAGGCCCAAGCCCCCGGACTAGCTAGAGCCAAAGGCCGCGGGTTCTGGTGTGGGGGTGGGGAGCTTGTTGGGGGTGCGTTGAGGGGTATGTAGGGAGGAGGAATGGAGGGAGCACACGAAAGTGGGAGGAAGGGAGAGGGCATGGAAGGGAGAAAGGGAAAGAGGAATAAGGGGAGGATTATGGGAAGCAGGGGGAAAAGAGAAGGAAAGAGGAGGGAGAAAATATAGAGGATAAGATGAAGAAAGAAAGGTGATGGAAAGGGAGGAAAGGTTGAAGAAGAAAAAGAAATGAAAAAAAAAAGCATAGGTGGGGAGGAGGCATGCCTTGGCAGTCACGTTGTTTGGATTCTGGGCCAAGAAGAAAGCAAAGGTGTCTTTGGCCACTGTTTAAGTATTTATAGACAACTCGTTTTTTTTTTTTTTTTTTAATGTTTATTTATTTTTGAGAGAGACAGAGACAGAATGCGAGTGGGTTAGGGGCAGAGAGAGAGGGAGACACAGAATCCGAAGCAGGCTCCAAGCTCCGAGCTGTCAGCACAGAGCCCGACAGAGGCCTCGAACTAACAGACCTGAGCCGAAGTCGGACGCTCAACAGGCTGAGCCACCCAGGCGCTCCTGTAGACAACTCTTAATTAGCTGTGCACATTAAAAAAATCAGTGCTGTGGATAGAACCACAAGGACACACTACAAATACACACTGCCATCCCTCCATTTACAGGTCAATTTCCTTTCCTGTTTATGGTTTCTTTAGACTATGACTGTTTGCAGCTAAGTACTGTGAAGGGAAGCCAACTTTGCAGTGGAAAAGCTTCTACAAAATTTGAAATGTACTTGTAATCACTGTGCTCCTGCTCTGTGTTCCTGACCCTATATCTGGAGCTAGGGGAAAAGCACTCGATAGAGACAGAAAGGTTTCAGATTTACTCCCAGCCCAAATTCAGCCTTGCTTTATGACTTTTGGGCCACTTCTTTCCCCTATCTTGGCCTCCATCTCACTTCTGTCACATGAGGACTTAGACCTATCAGAAAGTTTAGTGACACCTCTGGACCCTCACCTCAGAAAAATACATGCAATTTCAGCAGGCTCCTGGGCCCTCAAGAACCCAGGACTCCTTTATACAGATCTCTGAAGGCCCTTCTTCCTCTTTCATTCAAAAACTATAAAAGTGAATAGATAGATATTGGTGGAGGGGGCAGGAACTAGATTAAACAGGAATAGAAATTAAATTCTGGAACTCCTAGAATACTATAGACTCTAAGAGGAATGAGTATTGCTATCTATTCTTTATAAATTGTTGAGGCTAGAACAACCACCTATCTTAACTAGATGACTGGAAATTCTGAATGAATGCCGGCTATAAACAAAATGGCCCTTAGCCTGCAAGATCAAATAAAAAGAAGTCCCCACTTCAAAGGTTTTGGCTTATAATATCACCTATGAATGATTCATGCCTAAACAAACAACACAAAACTGTGAATCAGATCACGCTTCTAGATCCAATTACCAATTTATAGAACACACAGAAGACAGAAAAAACATATTAAACTATAATGTGGAGGTACACATTAAAAAAAATATAGGACCAACAACCTGAAATTTTAGCAAATAAATAGGAAGAAAAAAGTATGACTCAAGTGAAACGTGTGTTCTGATTTATGTTCATACACACATATTTGTGACATTTATGACACAATTGGAAATTTGAACAGACTGGATACTTGATGATATTAGGAATCACTATTAGTTACTTAGATGTGATAATGATAATGTGGCAAAGTTTAACAAAATGGAGGCAATAGGAGTAATCTTTGTGACCTTGAATTTGGCAATGTTTTCTTAGATATGACATGAAAAACACAAGCAACAACACAATAGATACATTAGACTTCATCAACATTAAAAACTTTTGTGCTTCAAAGGATACTATCAAGAGTATGAAAAGACAACCCACAGAATGGAAGAAAATATTTGGAAATTATATATCTGATAAGAGACTTTTACCTAGAATATATAAAGAGATCTTACAAGTCAATGGTAAAAAGAATAACCAACTTAAAAAAAAACTAGCCAAGGTTCTGAATAACATTTTCCCAAAGAAATAGTCAATAAGCACATGGAAAGATGCTCAACATATTAGCTACCAGGAGAATTCAAGTCAAATGCAGGAAGTGCAAATGCAGGATATTTACTACAGCATTATTTGTAGAAAGATACCACTTTACATCCACTAGAATGGCTACAATAAAAAAGCTACATAATAACATAATTCAGGAAGATATGGAGAAATCAGAACCTTTATAACACTGCTGGTGAAAATTTAAAATGATGAAGCCACTTTGGAAAACAGACTGGTCAGTCCTCAAAAAGTTAAACATAGGGTTACCATTTGACCAAGTAATTCCACTTCTATGTATATATCTAAAAGAAATGAAAAAAATGTCCACACAAAATCTGGTACATGAATGTTCATAATTACATTATTCACAATAGCCAAAAGATGGAAAAAACTCAAATAAATGTCTGTTAAGGTGAATGGATAAACAAAAGTGGTATAGCCATACGATGGAATATTATTCAGCCATAAAAAGG
This sequence comes from Prionailurus viverrinus, assembly GCF_022837055.1. Taxonomy (NCBI): domain Eukaryota; kingdom Metazoa; phylum Chordata; class Mammalia; order Carnivora; family Felidae; genus Prionailurus; species Prionailurus viverrinus. Next base: position 936,486 of record NW_025927619.1, read on the forward strand.
GATGGAATACTATTACTGTAACAACATAAATGAACTTCGAAAATATTATGATAAGTGAAAATGCCAGAAACAAAAGGCTTTTGTATGATTCCACTTATATGAAATGTTCATATAATTATGGTTTAATGAAGCTTTTGTTTCACTTATATATAAATATAAATGTGCTAGATTGTGATGTAAAATTTATTTCTTGTAGGAGGTAATGCCAAAATAGTTTTTAAACTATTAGCCACTCTGCTATATTATGTTGAGACAGATACTAGTGATCAGAACAGTACCATAATGTAAGCAACCAGAATCTTTCTCCTTGCTTTTTTTTTAAGTTTTTATTTGAATTCTAGTTAGTTAACATACAATGTAATATTAGTTTCAGGTGTATAGTATAGAGATTCAACACTTCTATACAACACCTGGTGCTCATCACAACAAATGCACTCCTTAATCCCCATAACCAATTTAACCCGTCCCCCCTCACCTCCCTTCTGGTGACCATCAATTTATTCTCTATAGTTAAGAGTCTGTTTCTTGGTTTGCCTCTCTTTTTGTTCCCCTTTGCTCAGTTGTTTCATTAAATTTCACATATGAGTGAAATCATACAATATTTGTCTTTCTCTGACTTATTTTGCTTAGCATTATACTCTCTAACTCCACCCCTGTCATTGCAAATGGCAATATTTCCTTCTTTTTTATGGCTGGGTAATATTCCAGTGTGTGTGTGTGTGTGTGTGTGTGTGTGTGTGTGTGTGTGTACCACCTCTTCTTTATCCACTCATCAGTTGATGGACACTTGGACTGTTTCCATAATTTCACTATTATAGATAATGCTGCTATAAACATTGGGGTCCATGTATCCCTTTGAAGTAGTATTTTTGTATTCTTTGGTTACATACCTAGTGATGCAGTGCTGGATCACAAGGTAGTTCTATTTTTACCTTTTTGAGGAATCTCAATACTGTTTTCCATATTGGCTGCACCAGTTTGCATTCCTACCAACAGTGCAAGAGGGTTCCTCTTTCTCCACATCCTTGCCAAGACCTATTTTTTCTTGTTCTCCTTGACTTTGAAAGTGCAATCATATTCTACCTCCACTTCATTTTCTACTACCCTTCAATCCACTGTAGCCTGGCTTTCACTCCAATCATTTCATAGGAAACTAGAATTTCTTGTGAATGTAAACAAATGACCAACCTGTTACTAAATGGCATGGCCAATTTTCCATTTTTATTTCCCCTGGCTTCTCCCCCTCTTGATTTCATTGATGCCTTCCTCCTTCCTGAAATGCAACCTTTGCTTTGGGGACACTATCCACATGATCTGTCTGGTTATACAGTCTTTACTTCATGCCTGGGTTCTTCATTCGTTGATTAAGGCCATGATTTCTCAGGGTTTTCTAATCTCATTCCACTTTTCTTCTCATTCCACACTTGCACTGAATGGTGGACCCATCTCCCAAAGCTTGAACTACCACCGACATTACACACTGATGCACCTCTTTTAAACAAAGTTACTAGACACTAGGGGGAACAAAACCGTTGCTGGCCTGGAGCTTACAACTCTCTGCTGATGACTCCCAGGTAGTTCTCTTGAATTCCAGAGATGAATTTCCAACTGCCTTTTGGATATCTCCTCTCAAATATCTCACAAGAATGTCAAACTTAATAAATCTAAAATTGAAACCATCTTCCCCCATCCCTGCCAGCCTCCTCCTTCCCCTGAGTTCCCTGTCTTGTAAGAATTCCTCCTTGCCCAAAACCTGTGAGATATACATAAGTCTTGCCTCTCACTCATCTTGCTTCCAGCCAACCAACCAGTCTTCCAAGTCCTGGTGAGTCTTTCCCTCTTTAACATCTCTTGTGTCCTTCCTCTGTTTCCCTGCTGCTAGTACCTTTAATCAGTGCCTCACCATCTCTGATTCTATTACTATCCATTACTTGGTCTCTTGTGCTGCTCTCTTCCCAATTCAGCCTCTACTCTCCTGTCCAAATTATCTCTCTCAAAAGCAGAACAGCTCTTATCAATCCGATGGTGGATACTATAGATTGGGTGCTCAGGATCCATGTCATCCTCTTTCTAGCCTGCCTTCCTATATTGCTGAAAAGCTCAAAACCAAAAACCTACCATAGCTTGTCATTTCTCAGGCTCCTTTTCATCCAGTGTTCTGGATGTGATTTATTTCTGGTAATCATATGCACATGCACAATATTTGGAAGGAGGTAATGACGCAGAAGCCATATTTCTGCTGCTTCTATTGGCAAGCACAGTGATGGAGATTTTAGGGTTTTCTGCAGCCATGTTACTTTTCCATAGACCCCAGTGTTTGGTTACTAGCTTTGTATATTTAGGGAGCCAGAGCACTTGATTTTTTTTTTTTTTTTTTGCCACTGAGGATCTGGAAAGCATAATGATACTCTAGTCAATAGTTAAGGCAATGGCAGATTCTTGATTCTTAGACTTCGGATAAGGTGGAGTGTTTCCAAAGCCCCTGATGCCTCACCTTCCTGCTTGTAGCACAGAAAATAGCTCCCCTTGTATTCTGAGAGTTATTCCTGGAAGCCCAGCCTAAAGGTCACCCCTCCAGCCTTTCCACCAATTTTGGAAGCACATCATTTTCTGTATTAGGGCTCTTTCTACTGAGAATAGCTAGAGTGATTTAATTTCTGCAGCTGAACCCTGACTCATGTAACTTCTCTGCTTAAAGGCTTTCCATAACTCCGTACTGCCTTTAAGTTAAATTCTGTAGCATGCCATACAGTTCCTTGCCAGTCTGGTGTCCTTTGGTCTTTCTAACCTCAACTTTCACCAATGCCCTCTCATTCTCCATTCTCCAGCTGAACAGAATCTACTATAGTTCTCATAATCATCAGGTTCTCTTGCCTCAAGAACTATGCAAATGTTGCTACCCTTCCCCAGCTCCCACCTCAAAATTCAGTTCACATGCCACCTCCTCCAGAAGGCTTTCTCTTATGTTCTCCCTCAAAATTATTCTGGATCATATTCTTCTCCTATAAGGCCCCGTGTTTGCCCCTCGTGGAATACTTATTAAACTGTATTGTATTTTTTTTCTTGTTTGTATCCTGCACTGGATTGTGGAACTAAGAGGGCAGAGACCATGCCTGTCTTGTTCACTGCTTTCTCTCCCATGCCCAGCACCGTGCCTAACACTTAGAAAGTGCTTATTAAACATTTGCTGAATGTATGAATATTTTCTTCATCCACTTCTTTCCACTCATAGAATCATATCTTCCAACCACAGAAGGCAATACTTCATAATACCTCAGAGAAAATCTAGTCTAAACACTTATGTCCTAGGTTAGGAAACTGAGGCTCAGAGAATGGAAGCAACATGGCCAGGATTATATAGCTAATTGCTGGCAAGGCAGAAACCAAAACCCTTGTCTCTTGAGTCCCAAACGTACTTTTGAGAGATTTCAGACTCTGGAGTATGACATTTGATCCCAGCTCCATCCATGGCAGTTAGTGTTCTGAGTGAAGTGATTGCCTGACTCTGCTCACAATTTCAAAAAATAATCGAGTCCCCCCATATTTCAAGTAGTAGTACTCTCACTCCATAGCCAACCTTTCTGATGACAAATATCAAGAAATCAGAGAATTTTTGGTATAGCAAAACCCCTCTTCCATCCTTCATTCCCTTCTGCAATATTCCTACCAAATAGTTATCCAGTCTCAACTCTAACACCCACAACAATGGAGAGGTTCTTCTCTCCTAAGACAACCCAATCATCTCTGGAACAATCTCAGTTGATAGAAAGTTCTTCCATCTCTTTGAGCCAGATGTTATCACCACTTCTACCACAGCCAGTGCTGAGGAGCTAACCACTCCATGAGATGGTTTGGAATATAAATGCTCCAGGGGGGCACCTGGCTGGCTTAGTCAGTAGAGCATATGACCCTTGATCTCAGGGTCATGAGTCCAAGCCCTACATTGGGTGTGATGCCTACTTAAAAAAAATTCTGCAAATCCTGGAATATAAACACTCCCAAGCTCACACTAAAATTACTATAAGCATCCAGTATATCTCTTAGGAACTGAAGACCACTCATTAGATAATAATAAACACTTATAAAGTGCTAACTCAGCACCAGGCAAGGTTCTAAGCTCTTTACATATATTATCTCTTATTCCTCACAACCACCTGATGAGGTAAATACTATTACTGTCCTTATTTTACACATGATGGAACTGAGGCATGGTGGTTAAATAACTTTCCCAAAGTCACATGGCTAGTCAGTAGTGGAGCCCAGATTTGACTCTAGAGCCTATCCTCTTACACACTGTGCTATATAAGTGCTACTAAGTAACACATGTCCCATCTCCCAACAGCATCTGACAAGATGTCTCTTGGGTCACAGGAATAAAATGTTTCAATGTTCTGAACTGAGTTCTAGTGGCCTACCTCCCAGGCAAGATATTTAAATCTTAAATCTTTGCTTTCTCTTAGGGAAAAGCCAATGCCTAGTTGTCTTTTGCCTCTTATGGTTCAAACAACTCCCAAAGTTACACTTCTTCCAGGAAGTACAACCAAGGAAAGTTCCACATTTTATTCTGACACCCACTGCTACTCATTTATTGCCATTCTGCCCCCACCCCAGCCACCTAATAATCCCCAATGCTTGCCACAGGCAGTCTGAAGATATTGAATCCTATATGTTTATTGTCTTGGCTACTGATATGAATAGATGTTCTTGTAAATTTGTGCATGTCAGACTCATTTAAGAGAATCAGCTCCCTGAAGACAGAGACTCCTGGCTAGTTCAATTATTCAGCACAGAGATCACTGCATCTCCAAAATTAAATTCAATAAGCACTTATTTTTTTTAATTTTTATTAATTTTTTATTAAGTAAACACTATCACCAATGCTGGCCTCAAACTCACAACCCTGGGATCAAGAGTTGTATGTTCTACTAACAGCCAGCCAGGTGCCCCAGTAAGGACTTATTCTGACAATGATGGGGGTACAGAGAGGCTCTCAGGAAGCTTACAGTCTAGTGGGAGACATAGTCACAATGACACATAATTTCCATGTCATACAGTAAAGTGTCCTAAGAATAATCAGATAATGAATACAGTTGTTGGTGATTATAGAATGAATCATAAAATTTTATACTTAAAATGGGAATACAAGTTCACTTCCTCCCAACCTCCCTATATAGTAATACTTTCTACAGTATATGTGATGAGGTAAAGGGAATGGAAGAGGAAGAAGAGGAAACACCTACTTTGGGCATGCATGGTGCTAGGCTTTTCAACATACCATTCTATTTAATCCTCCAAAGAAGCCTGAAAAGAAAGAATTGTTATCACTATTTTAAAGAGTAAGGTTCAGAATGTTTACATCATTTGCCCATAGCCATACAGGTAGGATGTAGCAGTAACATGATTTAAATAAAGATATATTTCCAAAGCCCACTATTTCTGATGAGTTTTGTCCAGCAGCAGTTTGAATATTTTCAGTAACAGGAAACTCACTCTGAAGCATTCATAGTCATTTTTCATTTTAAGCTGAAATTCATTATTCTGTGGTTCCATTTGTTAGAACACTATCTCCTGGGCCATACAAAAAAAGCTAAGTCCTAAACAATAGTCCTCTTAAAGTGTTCAAACTCTTATTCTTCCTGAACAACCCCCTCTCTCTGTATACACAGCACACATGTACGGTTCAAACTCTGATCCTTCCTGGACAACCACATTTCTCTCTGTATACATAAGCGTGCGTGCGCGCGCGCGCACACACACACACACACACACACACACAGCACTCATTCTCCAAGATAAATATGACCACTTCTTTAAGCTCTTCCATGTGGCATGGTTTGCAATCCTCCCCAGGCTGGTTGCTCATCAGTTTGTCCAACATCCCTCAGAACACATTCCCAGGTGAAAGTAACAATGGGGAGTAGGAATATCATCTGCCTTATTCTGAACACTAGTTCTTAGGAAGAGATTCCTGTGAGCTCACATTCACCTTAAATGTCTGATGTTCATGTGTGCTGCTGTGCCCTCACCATGCCTTGAGAAGTTCATGGCAAAGTGAAAAAAAAGCAGTGGATAAGAAGTTAAAACTTTCAGAAGTAAGTCCAACCTCTGCTTCTTGTTAGCTGTGTGACTTCAAACAAGTCTCTTAAATTCCTTAAAGCTCAAAAAGCTATGACTGGTTTTCAATTGTAACTTAACATAAAGTATTGTTTTAAATTTTCAACTACCAAAAAAAAAATAAATAAATTTTCAACTACCTTACCAAAGGTGTGGATGGCAAGAAGCTGGTCCCAAGTAGGATAACCTGAGGAAAGGGTGATGAGTGATTTGCTGAGGTTAAAGAATAAGGATGCATATAATTGTGTGGTTGTGAGGGGTGGTGTTTTAAGGGAGGAAACTAGACCATAGGGTTAAGAATTAGACTCTGCCTGAAGACTTTTCTCCTAGCTCTCTATAAGTTTAGCTATTTCATCTTTTCAAAAGGAATCCTTCCCTGACTACCCTCTTTAAAACTGTGCCACCTCATTGTTATCCTATTATCTTAATTTTCATTCTAGTCCTATCACTATATGAAAAGTTATATAATTAGTTTTTTATTGATTTATTGTCTCCCTGTATAAACTCTAAGCTCCATGAAGGCAGAGAATGTTTTGTTCATTGTTGTATCTCCAGCACATAGAGCAGTACTTGACATTCAACAAATATTTTTTTAAATGACTGAATAACTAATGAATGAATGAATGAGTGAATAAGTGAATAAAAGCATAGCTCTGCGGACTCACAATATAGGATGCAGACGAAATGTGTCATGGAAAACATTTTCTACTGCGGCCTGTGAACAACAACTTCTGCCTCTCCCCCACCAAGGGCCTTCATAAGTTAGAATTCCTCAAAAAAAGGACTAAAAGTTCCAGATTACAGGCTGAGAATTTCAGGACCTCTTTGGTTTTCTGTTCCCAGTTGGCACAGACTCCACTCTAAACCACCAGCTGAAAGCCCTTCCCTCAAGAATCACTGCCCATACTGATCTCATGTGGCCAAAGACTATATACATATTTGAATATATACCCAAGAACATCAGTTTCCTCCTATTCCTTACATGGATTTATTTCAGGCCTGTTTTATGGGGGGTGGAGGGGCCAAGGGGACTTATTCCAATTCCATTTCAAGTATGTCATTAGACCAAACAGGGTAGAAAGGACTGGTTGGAAAAGAGAAGCAAGGGTTTAAAAGCCCCTTCAGAGGAAGTACAATGCTTTCAGGTTTAGGCTCAAATCTTTCTGGAACAGCCAAACCCAGTCATGAATCAATTCAAGACTGGGATGGGCAGTGAATGCTTCCCTCAGTATCAGGCCAAGTAAATACCAATCTTGGAGCCTAATCTGGATAGTTCCATTTTTGGGCTTCATGACTCATTCAACCAGCTACCCTCTCCGACCCCCATGTCCAGATTATTTATTTATGAGTTTCATTTAACAGTAAACTACTGGGCAGTCAGGACACTAAATAATGTTCATCTTCAAATTAAGCATGAGGATTTGCTCATAGTCTCCCTTTCTTTCTTTCTCTCTCTCTCTCTCTGTCTGCCTCTCTCTCTCTCTCTCTCTCTCTCTTTCTCTCTCTCTCTCTCTTTCTCTCCCCACCCTCACTCTGTGCTTTAATTAAGCAAGCCAGGAATAGCCCTAGACTTAGAAGAAGTATATAGCTTGGTAGCTAAGAACTCAGGCACTAGAGCCAGCCTACTAAGGTTCAACCTTAGTTCTGCCAATTACTGTTTGTGTGACCAGGAACAAGTTTTTATTTTAATGCTAGTTAGTTAACATTCAGTGTTGTATTAGTTTCAGGTGTTCAATATAGTGATTCAACAATTCCATAAGTAACTCCAGTGCTCATCATGACACATATATTCCTTCATCGCCATCACCTATTTAATCCATCCCCCCATCAATCTTTCATTTGGTTACCATTAGTTTGTTCTCTATAGTTAAGAGTCTGTTTCTTGGTCTCTCTCTCTTCTCTCTCTTTTTCCTTTTCCCATTTCTTTTGTTTCATAGATTCCACATATGAGTGAAATCATATGGTATTTATATTTCTCTGATTTATTGCACTTAGCATTATACTCTCTAGCTCCACCCATGTCATTGCAAATGACAAGATTTCATTCCTTGTTTATGGATGAATAATATTCCATTGTTGGTGTTGTGAGGATTTCTGCATCTATGTTCATCAGGGATATTGGCCTGTAATTCCTTTTTTCATGGTGTTTTATCTGCTTTTGGTATCAGGGTAATTCTGACCTCATAGAATTACACTTGGAAGTTTTCCTTCCTTTTCTGTATTTTAGAATAGTTTGAGAAGAATAGGTATTAACTCTTCTTTAAATGTTTGGTGGAATTTGCCTGTGAAGCCATCTGGTCCTGGACTTTTGTTTTGTGGGAGTGTTTTGATTACTGATTCAATTTCTTTGCTGATAATTGGTATGTTCAAATTTTCTATTTCTTCCAGTTTCAGTTTTGGTAGGTTATATGTTTCTAGGATTTTATCCATTTCTTCTAGGTTATCCAATTTGTTGGCATATAGTTTTTCATAATATTCTCTTATAATTGTTTGTATTTCTGTGGTATTGGTTGTTATTACTCCTCTATCATTTGAGACTTTGAGTCCTTTCTCTTTTTTTATGGATAAATCTGGTTAGAGGTTTATCAATTTTATTGATTTTCTCAAGGAACCATCTCCAGGTTTCATTGATCTTTTCTATTTTTTTTAATTTCCATATCATTTATTTCTGCTCTGATATTTATTATTCCCTTCCTTCTGCTGGTTTTAGGTTTTGTTTGTTGTTCTTTTTCTAGCTCCTTTAGGCGTAAGGCTAGGTTATTTGAGATTTTTCTTGCTTCTTGAGGTAGCCCTATTGCTATAAAATTCCATTTTAGAACCACTTTGGCTGCATCCAAAAGGTTTAGACTGGTTTTTATTTCAATTTATTTCCATGTACTTTTTAAATTTTTTTCTTTTATTTTCTGGTTGACCCATTCATTGTTTCATTTAACTTCCATGTTTTCTGGTCTTTCCAGAATTTTTACTTGTGTTTGACTTCTAGTTTCATAGCATTGTAGTCAGAAAAGATGCATGGTATGACTTCAATCTTTTTTAATTTTCTGAGGCTTCTTTTGTGGGCTAATATGTGATCTATTTAGAAAATGTTTCATGTGAACTTGAAAAGAATGTGTATTCTGCTGTTTTAGGATGGATTGTTCTGAATATATCTGTTAAATCCATCTAGTCCAGTGTGTCATTCAAAGCCATTGTTACTTTTTGATTTTCTGTTTAGACGACCTGTCCATTGATGTAAGTGGGGTATTAAAGTCCCCTACTATCATTGTATCATCATCAATTAGTTCCCTTATGTTTGCTATTAAATGTTTTATATATTTGGGTACTCCCATTTTGAGTGCACAAATATTTATAGTAATTATATCTTCTTGTTGGACTCTCCCCTTTATGATTATATAGTGCCCTTCTTTGTCTCTTGTTACAGTCTTTGCTCTAAAGTCATTTTTTCTGATATATGAATTGCTATTCTGGCTTTGTTTTGACATCCATTTGCATGATAGATGTTTCTCCATCTCCTTTCAGTCTGCAGGTGTCTTTAGTTCTAAAATGAGTCTCTTGTATTAAGCATGTAGATGGGTCTTGGTTTTATATCCATTCTGACACCCCATGTCTTTGGATTGGGGCATTTAGTATTTACATTCAAAGTAATTATTGAAAGATATGCATTCACTGCTATTTTAGTACTTGTTTTGTGGTTGCTTCTGAAGATTTTCTCTGATCCTTTCTTGTCTTTCTTTCATGGTTTGCTGGTTTTCTTTAGTCGTATATTGGATTTCTTGCTCTTTTTTTCTTTCCATATTCATTAGTGGTTTTTGATATAGGGTTACCATTAGGTTTGCATAGAACCTATTCTGCATAAAACACTATATATTAAGTTGATGGTCATTAAGTTTGAATGTTTTTAATGTTTATTCTTTTTTTTTGAGAGACAGAGCACAAGTAAGGGAGGGGCAGCAAGAGAGAGAGAGAGAGAGAGAGAGAGAATTTGAAGCAGGCTCCAGGCTCTGAGCTGTCAGCACAAAGCCCGATATGGGGCTCGAACCTACAAACCATGAGATCATGACCTGAGCTGAAGCTGGATGCTTAACCAACTGAGCCACCCAGGTGCCCCAAGTTGATGGTCGTTTAAGTTTGAACCCATTCCCTCCTCTCCTCCCCATGTTTTCAGTATATGATGTCATATTTTACATCTTTTTATTTTGTAAGTTCCTTGAGTGATATTTTACAAAACATATTCATTTTTGCTGCCTCTGTGTTTCTCCTACCTTCATACTTTCACTTTTGGTCTTTCATTTCACTTAAAGATCCCCTTTAATATTTCTTGCAGGGCTGCTTTAATGGTCATGAACTCCCTTAGTTTTTATTTGTCTGAGAAACTCTTAATCTCTCTGTCTATTCTAGATTAGAGCCTTGCTGGGTAGTGTATTCTTGGCTGTAGATTTTTCTCTTTCAGCACTTTGAATATATCATGCCACTACCTTCTGTCTTGGAAGGTTTCTGCTGAAATATCCCTTGATAACTTTATGGTGTTTCCTTTGTATGTAACTGTCTTCTTTTGTCTTGCTGCTTTAATTTTTTCTTTATCACTATATTTTTCCATTTTAAGTATAATATGGCTTGTTATGGATTTTTTAAAATTTTTTGGAGGTTCTCTGTGCCTCTTGGATCTGGATATCTGTTTCCTTCCCCGAATTAGGGAAGTTTGGGGGTATTAAATACCTAATAAAATAAATTTTCTTTCCCTTTTTCTCTCTCTTCTTCTACTGAGACTCCTATAATGAATATTATTAAGTTTGATGGAGTCACTGAGTTCCCTAAGTCTATTCTTGTTTTGCATAATTCTTTTTTCTCTCTTTTTTTCAGCTTGATTACTTCCCATTACTTTATCTTCTAGGTCATTAATTTGTCCCTATGCTTCTTCCATCCTGCTATTTATTCCATCAAGGATGTTTCTCATTTTGTTTATTTAGACCTTTATCTCTGCTATGTTTTTCCTTATGTTAAGTGTCTCATTGATACTTTCTACTGTTTTCTCAAGTCCAATATCTTTGTCATCATTACTTTAAATTTCTATCAAGCATGTAACTTATATCTGTTTCATTTAGATCTCTGGCCATGGCCTTGTCCTGTTCTTTCATTTGGGACAAATGTCTCTGTCTTTTCATTTTGTCTATTTCTCTCTGTTAGGAAAGGCAGCTAAGTCCCTTCTTAAGTGTAATGGTCTTATGAACAAGTGGTCTTATAGTGTCCTGAAGTGTAGTGTCCCTTGTTCCCCAGGGCCTTGTGCTCTGGGGAGTGTCTCCAATTTGTGCTGCATGTGTTCTACTGTTGTATCCTAGCCACTTTATCCTTCAGGCCAGTTGTCTGAAGAAACTCTCTTTGCCTGTCATGGGCAGTGTTTGGCCCATGGCCTGAATGTGGTGAGTTTTTTTTCCTAGATGTGCTCTTGTCTGCTTGTGAAATGAGACCTGTTGCCAACACTACAAGAACCATGGCTCCACAAAACTCTCACATCAGGAGTTTCAGTGTAAGCAGGGTTTGGGGCTTGTCTTCTGGGGGAGGGTACCCCTGCAAGTGTGACTGGGAAGAGCAGTTCCATCAGTGTATGGGGGCAGGGCTTGATGTAAGCAAGTAAGGTAGTCAGTGTCAGTGCTGCTGTGCTGTTTTCCACAGTTGGCCTTGTACTTGCTAAGGGGCAGGGGAGGGATGTGGCACAGGCCAGTTCCTTTCTTCTCAGAGGGGTCTGTATGTGAATGCTGGTTCTGTAGGGCACACTCCAAGATGAGCAAATAACCTTCCCACTGTGTGCCCCCAGGCACTCTTCAAATTGCTGTTTCCAGGCTGTTTGTCCCAGGGCTGTTTGTACTGCTTTCACTCCTAGAACAGCCCCAATGCCCTCTGGGCTCTCCCTGAGCCACTAACCTTTAGAACTCCAGGTTTTAAGCCTGGCTGGTTGCAAGAACTCATGAATTCAGTCCCTCTCACTTTCCAAGCCAATTGCTATGGGGAATCATCATCCATGTCCTCCCCCGTGTGCTAGTCTGTTTCTTGCCCTTCTCTACAACTGTAGCTCCCTTCCCACTGCAGCAGCCATTATCTGTTTCTCTCCCAAACTGTGTCTCTGCACTTCCTGCCTTCTTCAATGTGGCCTATTCTCTACCTTTAGTTGTGGAGTTTGTTCTGCCAGTCTTCTGGTCATTTTCTGGGGTATTTACAATTATTTGATTGTTATCTAATTATATTTGTGGGATGAAGCAAGCATAGGGTCACCCTACTCTGCTGTCATCTTTCTGCTCTCTCTCTATTTAATGTCTCTGAGCCTCACTTTTCTCATCTTAAAAATGAGGAGAATGGTATAATGCCCTTCACTTGGAGCAAGCCTCATACTTTCACTACCCTAGTTTCCTCATATGTGAAACAGATTCATACAGTTGTTGATGAGGGTTTAAAGAATCAATACATGCAAAGCAATTAGAACAATGCTGGCACATAATAATTCTCAATAAATACTAACAAATACTATAATTTAGGGTTTGAATACTATCTCTGCCCCTAACTTTAGGCAAATGATATACTCTTTAACCCTCAGTTTCCACATCTATAAACAGGAGAAACAAATAATACCTACCAAAGAAATGATGAAATAAATGATTTGAAAGTGCTATATGGAGTAAAAAATTGTTTAAAATGTGAAGAATTGTTTATAGTAGAATAAAGTAGGGGGCATACTAAATGGAGATTCTACCTATTCAAGGCTCCCTGCTGCTACCTCCCAAATTCTGAATAGGCCTATTTCTCATCAGGCACCATTTGGCAATACATGTGTGGAGAAGATTTTTCATCTCTCCCAGATTTAGTTTCCCCAACTTTAAAGTACAAACACTGTTGTGAGATTTACATGAATTCATGTGTGTGAAGGTGCTTTTAAAATGCAAAACACCAAACAAATGTGAGGAATTATTATTGTATTAAAATAATAAAGGCTATCATTAATTGAACGCTTGCTATGTGAAAGACCATACCAAGTGCTTTACATATATTAAGTAATTTCATCCTCATAATAATACCAATAACCAGGTATACTATTATTGAAGTTTCACAGATAAGGTATGGTGGTTAATTTTATGTGTTAAACTGACTGGACCACCATGCCCAAATATTTGGTCAAACATTAATCTGAATATTTCTGTGAAGGTATTTTTTGATGAAATTAACACGTAAATCAGTGGATTTTGAATAAAGCAGATTATATTCCATAATGTGGGTGGGGCTAATCTAATAGATTGAAGGTTTTAATAGAACAAAGATTGACCTCCCCTGAGCAAGAAGGGATTCTGCCAGCAGACTGCCTTTGGACTCAGACTGCAACTCTTCTCAGATTGCTGGCCTACCCTGCATATTTTGGACTTGCACCTCTATATTCACATAAACAAATGCCTTAAAATCTCTCTCCATCTCTCTCTACAGACGTACATACGCACACACCCTGTTGCTACTGTTTCTCTGGAGAACTCTAATACATAGGAAACTGAAGATTAGAATGGTTAAATCCCTTGCCCACAATTACACAGCTAGTCAGTAGCAGAGCCAGAAACATAAGGATCATCTTCCTTGTTTCTGCCCTGTTCTGCATCTCTTTCAATCAATCCAGCAGCAATAAGCATTGAATCCATCTCCAAAATTGATGTTAAATATTCCCTCTTCTCCCCAACCTCACTGACTTCATCTCTGCAGCAGCCTCTTAATTGGGCTTGCCATCTCCACTTTCATCCTCCTCAATCCATTCTCTATAGATTATTGTTAAAGTCAACTTCTCAGATTAATAAGCCAACCCCATCATTCCACTGCTTCAAATGATTCCTATTGTACTTAGAATGAATAGCACTTGCCAGTGTCCAGCACTGTCATGTACACTGTGAGCATATTAACTCAATCCTCACAATAACACTATGGGTAGTACCATTATTATCCCCATTTTTGAAAGGGCAAAACTGAGCCTCTGAAAGTTTAGGCAACATGCTTATGATCACAAAACTAGGAAGCAGCAGAGTCAGAATTGAACCTGAGCAGTCTAGTTCCAGAGTGTGTGCTATTAACCACTGAATCATACTGCTTTTGAGGATAGTTGATGCACACCCTCCCTGGGCCTACAAACTCCCTAAGCCTTCAAGGCCCTGTGTGAGCTGGTCCCTCCCTCTCTTCCTATCATGCCACTTGCCCTTCTCTCCCTGTGCTCCAGTCACACTGGCCTTCTTTCTATCCCTCAAACATAAACTATTTCAACCTCAAGAACTATGCACATGCTATTCCTGCTGCCTCCCCTAAACTCCTCAAAAACCTCACTGTCTCTTCTTTATTCTTTTTTTTTCTTTATTTATTCTTTATTGTAATCCAAAGTTGTTAGGATCTTTCCCCAAATTTCTACACAGCTGACTCAACTTAATGTCACTTCCCTGGGTATGCCAGGAAGGTCCTTCAACATAATGTTTCTTCATGACGGTAAGGCATCTCAGACCTAGCTGAATGCATTTGTTCCCCCTACCACCAACACCACTGTCTGGTTTCCATTACTGACCAGCTTAATCACTTGCAGAACTAGTCATGCTCTAACACACACACACACACACACACACACACCAAAAATAGCATGATGAAAAAACTTCAAAGCGGTGAGCTCCTAAGAAGCTCTTTTCATTATGTAATGTGTTTGGGAGCCTTTCTCAGTCGCTTCTCAGAGAGTTCAGGAAGCCTTGGGCTTGGGTGGGAGAATTTGTTCCTTGTGAATGAAATTCTTATTCCATCTCTTCATGCTCAGAGAAAAGTTAGGTCTGTTCTTTTGAGGTCTGAATTCAGGGTAGAAGAGATCATATTCTGCCCATCCAAGTGTATAACCCTATATCCTGTCAGGAATAATAATTACTCCCTTTATGGATAGAGAATAGCAGAGTTAATATAGCTCTTTCCTGTCTACTCACTCATGTGATTCTCACAGCAGACTCAGAAGATAAATGAGGCTATGTAATGGTTAATTTTACGTGTCAACTTGACTGGGCCACAGGGTGCCCAAACATTTGGTCAAACATTATTCTGGGTGTTTCTGTGAGGGTGTTTCTGGATGAAATTAACATTTGAATCCATAGATTAAGTAAAGCAGAGTGTCCTCTCCAATGTGGGTGGGTTCCTTTGAATCAATTGAAGACCTAAATAAAACAAAAAGGCTGAGTAAGAGGGAACTCCTCTTGCCTGATGGCTTAAGCTGGGACATCGTGTGTGTGTGTGTGTGTGTGTGTGTGTGTGTGTTGCCTCCAGGTATCAAATGCAATCTTTCCCATGCTCTTACCCTCTCCATCTGTGCCACAAAAGGGACCCTCCACCACTCAGTCTTATCATGTCATTGCCCTACCTAACAAGGCAAAGCTTCTAACCCTGGCATTCAAGGTCTTTCTTGATGTGGTCCCAGTTCATCTGGCAATAATTACTGGATCCAACCACACCACAGCACTCATAGTTTATTTCCAGAATATATGATTCCTTTCATGCCTCCGTTCTTTGCCTAATGTTGTTCCCTGTGCTGGGAACATTTCTTGCCTCACTAACTATGCCTATTCTCCACATCAAGCCAACTCTGTCATTTGAAAGGCTTGACAGTACACCTTAAATACTTTCTATTCTAGAAATCCCTGCCTAATCCTTTGAATCCCCTCAACCATGTTCCTACTCCCCTCTACTCCCACATCACCATCTTTGTACTTCTTATAGCATTTCACCCAGGCTGACTTATGGCTCCCCTACTGAATTATAAGCTCCTGAAGGCATAAACCACATCTTGTCTTGACTATCCCATACCTCAGCCTGATATAGTGCCCTGGAAAGAGTAGCTGCTTGATAAACATCCATTTTCTTAAATGACCTGTTAAAATCCATTGCAGCATTATCAGGCAAATGACTGGAGACAAACTAATTGGCCATCAGTAAAGGACCCAATAGAATCCTGTGTAGCCATAAAAAAGGAGGCATATCTGCATGTACTGATATGAGATAATCTTCAAGAATATTGTTAATTGAAAAAAAGAGTCAAGCACAGACTGTTGAATATGCTACTAACTGTATGAAGAGAAGAATGTCTGTGTGTGTGTGTGTGTGTGTGTGTGTGTACATAAGTAAAATCTTGTAAAGGCATGGAATATAGATATGCAAACACTTAAGAAACGTATAACAGTGGTTATCTCTAGACGACATGACTAAGAACCAGGGGAAGGAGAAAGACTTATGAAGACTTAATGTTTACCTCAATCCCTTCTCTGCTCTTTAAATTTTGCACCAAGTGCATATATTACCTATTCAGGATAAATTTTGTCATGCCCCTATTACATGGGGGAGGAACATATTGAGATGTTATTAAGTATTGACATAAATTTCTTTTTCAGATTAGCTAGAAAGGACCCTGAGGAATGTAATATAATTAGTTGACGATTGTAATCAAATGAAGTTGTGGTTCTGAGCCAACTGGGATGGGCTCTGGCTCTGAAGGGAATATAAAAATAAAAAAAATAAACCTTTTTACAGCTTTACTCTGCTCCAGGCATTGTTCACAGTACCTTACATGCATTCACTCATTTAACCTTCACAACACTATCAAATGGGTAGTTACTACCATCTTTCCAACTTTAAAAATAAGGGGCCTGAGGAGTTAAGTAAGCTGCCTAAGACCACACAAACAATAAGTAACCAGAGCAAGTATTTGAATGCAGGGAATCAGGTTCCAGGGTCTGTACTCCTAAACATTCCACTATGTTGCTAACACCAACACAGAGTGATGAAAGCTAGAGAACTCTGCTGTATCACCAGCACCTAGCAGTTTATAAACAATCAATAAATACATTGGATAAATGTGTGAATAGATGGATGGACCAATAATTGGATGTGTGCATGGGTGAGTAAATCAATGAGGGGATGAGGGATGTATAGAGGGATGGGGGTGTGTGAATGGGTTGTAGCTAGGTGGTTGGGTTGTGGAAAGAGTAAGGCTTTTTTAATCAGATCTTGATTTGAAATCTGATGCTTCCCTTTATTTAACCTTGAGCAAGATACTTAAATTCTCTATCCCTGTTTCTAAGCTGGACCAGGCTATGAACTCTGAGAGGCAGGGACATTTTTCTGGTTTTTTTGTTTGTTTTTCCCCTGCTATACCATACCACTGTACCCCCAATGACTAGAAGAGTGCCTGTAACATAGTAGGTTTTCAGCAAATATTTTTAGATGAACTTATTAACTAACAAATGTGGATATTAAAACCCATTTTGTAGGGGCTAATATGAGGACTGAGATAACATTTAGTATACCTGTCATATAATAGGTGAGCTTCCCTTCCCTTGCCCCCCTGCTAATGAGGGTTGCAGAAAGCACACTTAACTGGGAATTGAGATATGTGGATTATTTTCCCAGTTACTGAGCAGCTGTATGGTCTTGAGTCAAGCACCCTCCCTCTCTGACACTCAAATTTCCCAATCTATAAAATGAGTGGTATTCAACATTTTGTGTAGGAGATAGGGGGGAATACAGGGCAAACAAAACCTTTTTCCAAAATCTTAAGCAACAATACAACATATAAAGCAAACCCAGGTGCTCTTGACAGATCAAAGGTGAGAGACCCACATTCCTGGTTACTCCTGCCCACATCCTAGAGTGGACTGGGCCTGCTCTAGCTTGGGAGAATACTTCAAAAAGAAAGAAAGAGAGAGAAAGAAAGAAGAAAGAAAGAACAAAAGAAAGAAAGAAAGAAAGAACAAAAGAAAGAAAGAAAGAAAGAAAAGGCTCAAATTTTGTTCTCATCCTTCATTTTATCAGGCTGAACTGCATTTTGAAATACTTGGTAGTTCATCTACTGTCAGAACTTAACTGTCACTAATACCTCCCAATCCTCTGAGCTCAATATGTAGATCATCAACTGCCTATTGGATATGTCCGTATGAGTCTGTCCAAGCATCTCAGACTCAACATAGCTCAGACTGTGCTTGTCATCTCCCCTCTCCAATCCCTACCTAAACACTGGTTCTTAATTTGCATTCCCCATTTCTGTGATGGATATAACTGTTCATTTGGTCTCACAAGAAGACTCTGTCACTGGGAGGAAGCAAGAAAGACTAGAGTATGTCAAGTCTTGATTGATCCTTCACCCGATTGATGGCAGTATTTTTACTATTGGCCATATCCATCAGGCTATGGCTCATTATCCAAAGCCAAATTCAAATCCTGAGATTCTGCATTTTTACATTGGCAAACATACATGTGAATTAACTGTGACAATGACTGCAGGTCATCTCCTCACAGTCCATTCTCCTCTTCTCCCTTTGTATCAGAAACCTTGCCCCTGATCATTGGCTGTGCACATTGCCTCCCAGTTTACATGACTACTTTCCAAGTTTCCATTGCAACTGGAAGCATCCATGTGACTCAGTTCTGACCAATGAGATATGAGGAGAAATATTAAATAGGACTTCTAGAAATATTTCTTTAAAAAGCATAGCCAAATTTGTTTCCTCTTGTTTTGAACCTTCCAGTTGCCAAGTGGATGTTAATAGATGTCCTGAAAATTCCACACCCATCTCGGACCAGTAAGTAACCTCAACAATGAAAGCCAAATGCTGGGATGGTGGAGCAGAGAAGTTCCTAAAAGTTTCCTGAAGCTTCCATATTGGCCCTGGTATGCTTATCTCCTGACTTCATTTTTTTTCTAAGTAGGCTCCATGGCCAATGTGGGGCTTGAACTCATGACCCAGAGATCAAGAGTCACATGCTCTGCCAGTGAGCCAGCCAGGTGCTCCTCCCCTGACTTCTTTCATGTGAAATAAAACCTGTGTGTTTTAAGCCAATATAAATAAATTTCTGTTATTCATAGCAGAAGCAAATCAACTATTAGACTTACCAATTAGCCATTCCATCTTACATATGCAGAGATTTCCACCAACTCCAATGTTGTGACTTTTACAAAGGTCACATGAAATTTGGCATAGAATTTAATTCATAATTTCATATGCTTCTCCAAAGTAGAGGCAAACCAAGAGTGGGGCAATAGAAGTTGACAACCCTTAGTTCAGGCAATGAAGGAGTGCACTATCTATAAAGATTTTTTTAAAGACTAAAATGTCAAACTGTTTTTGTTGTTATCACCATGAACCAGCGATTTTAAGCAATGTCAGTAATAAAATACTTCTCCCTGAAAAAAACCTTTTTTGGTCAAAGTTCTAAAAAATTGTTGTTACTACTGAGTTTTAAATCAGCACCTTTTATTACTCATCATTTAATAAAACTGTATTCTACATGGAAGTTGATTCAGTTGCCTGCCCCCATACACAGACTTTACATGTGTTCCTTCAGTTCATTCCACTTGCAAAGCTTTAGAATCACTCAAAGTAGCTTTGGGTGTATTTCATGTCTGTAATCCCTCTGGTACTATATGTTCCATCATTTAAATAGTAGGTTCAAAGTAAACAATGATGGCACAGGGATTGTAAAGTCAAAGAAAAAGAATGTAAGTCACTTCAATTCTGCCATTTTACTTGACCAATTGGAGTTTTTATTTGTGCTTAAAATGTAAAATAGCAAAAACAATACAACTGCAATGTGTACTATTTTTGTTCAGTAAGTGTACATTTTAGGTTATATGCGAGATGTTACTGAATCTAAATATCTTTCAAATTGAAGTTTATTCCTCTTTTTCATTGCTAATTAAAAATAAAACAACAAAACAATTATTAGTCTAATTACTACATGATTATTACTGAAAATAATTTTGTCATATAGATTAGGGAGTATTAAAAATGATTTATTCCTGGGGCGCCTGGGTGGCGCAGTCGGTTAAGCGTTCGACTTCAGCCAGGTCCCGATCCCGCGGTCCGTGAGTTCGAGCCCCGCGTCAGGCTCTGGGCTGATGGCTCAGAGCCTGGAGCCTGTTTCCGATTCTGTGTCTCCCTCTCTCTCTGCCCCTCCCCCATTCATGCTCTGTCTCTCTCTGTCCCAAAAATAAATAAACGTTGAAAAAAAATTTAAAAAAAAGGAAAAAAATGATTTATTCCGGATATCACATATGCTAAGTATACCACATCTCTAAAGTAGTAATAATGCAATTAATCTTATTGTCCAGAATCCAAGAAAGCAAGGAACTGGCTCACTGGTAATCCACATAGAACCAACCCTCTATCAGCCCCATCAGAGGCCAAGAGCCCAAAGAATATCATTTGATCATTGACTTAGATGTAAAATGTCCCTGCATGCATACACCCATTCTTCGTTCATTATAGCCCCACACTCAGCCATCTGAGAATCAAGTGGGTGCTCAGGAAGGAGAGACACAAATTATTTACAAATGAAGCTGACTATAGCACTTTCACCCTCATCTAAGCCACCATTACCTCTAACCTGGACTATTGTAAGAGCCTCCTTACACCTTTTTCCTTTGCCCCACTACAATTTATTCTGTTAAATTTTAAGTCAGATTATATTCCTTACCTTCCAGAAGCTACCAATTTCACTCAGATTAAATGTCCCTGGGACATTGGTTTCCTTGCTGTTCCTTAAACAAACCAGCTGTGAGCTCTCTCTGTGTGTGTGTGTGTGTTTCTTATGCTTAGAAACCGCTTCTCTTAAATATCTGCACAGAGCTTGTTCCTCCATTTCCTTCACATCTCTGCTCAAATGTCTCTTAATCAGAGAGGCTGTGAGTCATCTGTCTAATATATCATTCTGCCCCCTTCTTCTTTTTATCCTCTTACCAGGTTTTCTTTTACTTCTTAGCACTTAGCACCTCCTGGCATACTGTATATTAATTTGTGTAGTTGTTTAGTGAACACCCAGCCCCCAGAATGTAAGATTTATGAGAATTGGGAATTTGTTTTTGTTCAGTGCTGTCTCCCCAGAACCTAGATCAATGCCAACTCATAGTAGATACTCTATATTTTTTGAATGAATTATCACCCTCAATAGTACCTGCAAAATAAGGTATTTTACACCCATTTTATGGATGAGAATACTGAGGATGAAAAAAGTTTGGCAATTGGCAAGTATTTCAGAGCTGAGAAGTGTAACATCCAGGACTTCAACCTCAAACTTTTGACTCTGAGACCAGTGTTCTCTCCACTCTGGGAAACTGCGTTACAAACAGAAGTTATGAATAAATATACTAAAGAATTTACCATCAGAAGTGAACTCACAGTTTTTTAACTTTCTACTGAGACAGATTTTATTCTGTAAAATCCCTACTGATGTTTTATGTTCAAGAATCTTCATTTACATGAAGTACAGTAACAATAGTCAAATGTTCTAAAAATAAATCTCGCTGTTATAAAAGGCTTAATATAAATTCCGAACACTTTGCAAATGAAAGAACATGGAATAAAGACCTTTTGACTGGCCACAATATAAAATGGTGGTTAAACAAATACTCCCTATTTTTTTTTTCATAATAAGCCATTAGTCACATTTTATCCAACATTTACTTCTAGGAATCTGAGAATCTCAGACCTAGAAGGAATTTTGGTGAATCATTAATAGCCCCATTTAACAGGTAAGAAAACTGAGGCCCCAAACATTCATACCAAAACAGTAGCAGGGCCAAAACTAGAGGCTTCCTGCCTCTAGGCTAGAATACAGTTTCTTGAACTCTGGCAAATGATTAAAAAATGATTTCATCATATAATATTCACCACTTCAGTCCCCTAAAAATATTATAATACTTCCCCATCAATCAATCTTTAATTCCATAGTCTCCACAAGGTATCTGTTACTTCCTCTTTTCTTTCACAACTGGAAAAAGTTCAGATCTCTCAATTAATTTAATCTGTTGTCAATCTTCACCCCTATACTAAAATATATTTAGAAGAGGAGGGAGGTCTCACCCAGACTGAGCTACCAAAAATCCAGGGCTGGCATGTTTGTTTTTTTCAGGCAAATTTCATGGCATTAGTTCATCCTGAAGAAAGTTCTTTCTCAATATCATAACTGTTTATTCCTTTCTGTCTCTTTCAGCACCATTTGAACAGAGGATTCTGTGGAGCAGTGGGGAGGGACAATGACAAAGAGAAGACTCCTGTGCTAGACTCAGCTTTTCCTTCATGGAGCTGTGTGGCCCTGGGCAAGTCTCTCCCATTCTCTGGGTTTCAGTTTTCCTGGATGGATGACAAGAACTTGAAGGTCTTTTCCTGCCCTAACCTTTTCTGATTCTACAAACACTTGAAACAGCTTTGATGGGACTCTAGGGAAGGAGGGGTGTCTGAGAAGAATCTCTTAAGCCCTGATATATAGGATTATACACTGGAAGCCTTTAAAAACCACTGAAACAAAATTCTAAGGAAACCATGAAGAAAGGAGGACAGCTTCTCTGAATACAGAGCTATCAAATTGCCTCTTCCCTTCCAGAGCAGGAGCAAAAAAATTGTTAAATATCAGTTTTTCCCCAGCTGCTTCAGGCTACTTTGCTTCAGCTTCGGGTTGTGGCTGCTAGTGCAGAAGTGTGGGCTAGGATTGCCATCAGCACCTGCTAAACCAACCCACATGCCCTCCAAGATCCTCTTGCCCATGGATCTTATTCCCCAGAGTCCCTGACCAGACTTGAGCTACCCTTGGCTGAGTCAGAGAGGCATCAAAATGCAACCACCACTTCTCCTCTGCAAGGGAAGTCATTCCAAGGTCTCCAGATGAAGAAGCGAACACCGTAACATACAATGAACTACGGGAAGATAATACTAAACACATACACACACACACACACACACAGCACACACACACACACACACACACACACACACACACACAAGCACATACTCCTTGGATGAGGGTGGGGGTAAGGAAGAGCTCTCCTAACTGAATGAGGCTCAGACCCATTTCCAGGATGGAGGTTTCTGCAGTTTTCTGTCCTGTACAAAACCCCAGGTGTGTATAGGATGACCCCAGCCCATGCAAGCAAGGACTCCAGGGCTCCCCTATGCAGTTTCCCTGAAAGTCACTCCCTGGCCCTCAAGCTCTGAGACTGGCCAGGGTGAGGGGTACATGCAGCCTGTTTGGAGGACCATGAAGCTCTCCCATACTGCCTTCTTGCAATCCCAGGCTTTTTGACTACCTTCTCCCTCTCAAACCCATACCAGATCACCGGCCTCCCTCGAGTCCCACTGTTCTCAGAGAGACCCTCTGCCAGCCCCCCTTGCCTCATTGGTCTTCCAGGTGACCCCCAATCTTATCCCACTCCAATGCGGGGGCAGGAAGGAATGGATAAAAATACGGAGCGGATGGGAGGGGTCTTTCTTCAGCAGGCGAGTGAGCAAGGGCTCCTAAAATGGCCACAGCAAGCTAGCTAGTGTCTCAAGGACGGCGGAGAGGGTGGTGGGCAGAAGCCAGGGGGCTCCCGGCAGGGCGGCTGGTGAAGGAGCTGGAGGTGGGGCTAGGGAACTGAGGTTCAGACAGGGTTAGCCAGGGTTATATGCACTCACCATTCCTGATCCGCCCCTAATCCACTGCATGGTGCCTGCTTAGTCCGGCTTCGCTGAGGCCTGGGTGGCTGGCGCGGGTTGTCTCAGGCTGGCTGGCTGGGCTGGCAGGGCTGGATCCAGCGAAAGCCCAAGCGCCCCCTCCGCCTCCCCTCCTCCACAGTCTTACAGCCCAATCCCCTCCGCCCCGGACCTCCCCTTTAGTCAGGTTGTTCCATCCCAGCTGGCAAGCTCTGCCTCTCCGCCCTGCAGCTCCAGGGGTGCTTTGCTGGGAAAAGCGTAGGAGGAGGGTCCCAACCGACTGCCTTTGTCCCCTGCCAAGGCTTCAGAACTGGGAGGCGGGGTGTAGGGAGAGGATGGGGGTAAATGACCTCCACCCAGAGAAGGCAGCTGCCACCTCTTCTTGCCCCCGACCCCGTGCTGTAGTTAGATGCTGCTTATTGCGGGGTTCCCCAGTTGTGCCAATTGTGTCGAGTCAGCGAAAAGTCCTCTCCAAAGTTGCCAGAGGTGTTGGGCCATCTTCCTGAATAATAAGATCCTGCCCTGGTGGAGCCGTGCCAATACTCTCTTGCCTCCCTTCCCCCAGCCCGCCCTCTGCCTACTCCCCTCGGATCTTCTCTCCTATTGTGTACTCCTTGGGGGCTTTCATCCTCATTACTTTCGTTTTCTCAGAACAACCCTGTGAACACAGGCATTAGTATCTTCATTTCACAGATAAATGGAGGTTTAGAAAATGGAAGGGACATATCTAAGGTCACATAAAAAAGACAAAGCCTCAACTTTACCCTCTGCAGTTTTCCAAGCTTCTTTTTTGCTAGCACAAGTGCATGCGCACAGGCAAGAGCTCGGAAACCCAGGTGCACACACATATATAAACACACCATTCCAGGATTCTCCTTCACATCCTGAGGTATATGAAAGGTAGCTTGTTGGATGAATTTTCCATTTGCCTGTTTTGCTGAGAATGAGTCAAAATAACGTCAGCAAAACAGGCAAACGGATAAGCCACCCACCTCTTCATGATGTCCCTAACTCTGAGCAATGCAACCCAGGCTGGCACCTTTACATCTGCTGAGTGTTGACATTGTTGGTCACATCATACCCATGATTATTCTATGTAGTCCTTACAATTACCCGTGAGAAGAACATGATAGGGAGTGTTAATTAGCCCCTATTACATACATAAATACTGAAACCCAAAGATTGAAAGACATTGTCCAAGGTAGCACAGCTAAACAAGAGAACAATCCAAGGTTCCTGACCCATAGGGCAAGTCAGGGAAGAATGGGATTACAAAAACAGAGGTTGCAGCTTCAGTAAAAATGAATTAAAATATGACATCATAAAGAATTTCCTGAAGGTGATTTGTACAAAGACATCACTGGCATGCTACACATACAACCTTATTGTCCTCTATGCCCTAGCAGATTCTCCCCACTTCATCCAAACCATTGTTTTGGCCAGACAGAGCTGGCCAAAGATCTAAGCAGCTGCTTTGAGCACCCAGTCCTGGGAGGGATATGAACAGAAGGTCCTTTGACAAGGGATCCTTGAATCAAATGAGAGCTTAGCCAGGTTAGCCTTTCAACTTCCTCCCAAGGCTGATAGTCTAATAATTCTACAATGGTCTCCTCACTTTCTCACCTCTTAGCCTTCACTCACACTGAGCTTCTTGGATACCCGTCCCCTGCCAAGAGCCCAGTCAGACTGTCATGACTCTTTAAGATTTCTTCAAGATCCAGTACTAGACACACTGCCTCTAGGAAGCTTCCCTGGAATACTCCAGGCTCTGGTTTTATCATCTTTTATGTAACTCCCATAGCACTATCATTTATCCTTCTCAGTTGAAAATGATCTTTTACTTACTGGTCGTTACTGGCTGAATTGTGTCCCCCAAATATTTGTATGTTGAAGTCTGAACCCCCAATGCTTCATAATGTGACTTTATTTGGAGATAGTATCTTTAAAGAGATAATTATGTTAAAATAAGATCATTAAGGTAGGCCCCAATCCAATATGTCTAATGTACTTATAATAAGGGAAATTTGGACACAGATGGATACAGAGGAAAGACCATGTGAAAAGAAAGGGAGAAGGAAGCCATCTACAAGCTAATGGGAGAGGGCTTAGAAGAAACCACCTTGATCCTGGACCTCTAGCTTTCAGAATTTTGAGAAAATTAATTTCTGTTGTTTAAGGCACCCAGTCTTTGGTACTTTGTTATGACAGCCCTAGGAAACTATTACACTGGTCATGTATATGTTTTTCTATGTCTTGCCATTTAAGTGGAATTATAAGGTTTTTTTTTTTTAATGGGAACAATGAATCACTCACCTTGGTATCTCCTACAATGGTGACTATCACATAGGAGATATCCAATAAAAATTGTATTTTTCATGGATGTATTCATTAAAAATATTATTGAACCTCTATGTACCAAGCATTGTGATAGATGATCAGAATGCAAGACAAAGTTCCTCATGGACATTATAATCTACTTGGAGTGGAATGAAGATAGACAACAAATAAGTAACAAACAAGATAATTAAAGGTTGTGATATATGCTTTTAATGATTATAAACTAATTTATGTGATAATGAGTAGTCCTGGAATTATAGAAGTTGTCTATATCAATCGTAGTCCAGTCAAGAAAATAGAAAATACCCTTGGTCTTTTAAAAAGAGAGCATTTAATACAAGAAATACATCTTACTTGCAGAGCTAAAAAGTCAAACGGGATGGTGAGAAAAGCCAGCATTCAGCAACCACAGAAAACTGCTACCACTCCTAGGACTAAATGAATAATGGGGAAAAGGTAATGTTACCAGAACCCAGAAACTGGTGCTAAACTGAAGCTAAAAGCATGGTGTGGGTAGCCTGATGGTTCAGGAGCCATGAATGAAGGAGTAGTTAAACAGATACTGGAATCCTGTAGGACATACAGCCATTTCCAGAAAACACCTCTCTGAAGCAGTGGTGGGTTGAAGGGGGCAGGTAAAGGAAATACCTGGTTTCTTCCTTCTACCCTCTCACCAATCTCCCTCAGGTGTCTCCCACTGAACAAAATGAGACAACAAGGGAGCCTAAGGAATTTAGTGTGCAGAAGAGTGGAGGATGGATCTGAGAACAGACAGCCCTGTGTTAATGTATGTGCCTAGAGACTATTTCAAAAGAAAAAAACTGTTGATCCCAGAGGCATAGAGGCTATTGAATTCAGTATGTCTTGTGTACGTATGAGCAGTTAGAAGTGATATAATAGTGTAGTTGGTAAGAGTATGAGCTCTGGGGACAGAACTGCTTGGATTCAATTATTGGATTTGTTACTTACTTGGGAAGGTCATTTAATATCCTGTATCATGATAGTTTCCTTATCTGTAAAATAGGGATAATAATAGTGTCTACTTTATAAGATTTGATCAATTCATCCATGGAAAAAAAAGCACTTACCACAGGGACTGGAAAACAGTAAATATTCAGGACAGAATAATAGAAATCTGGAAAAGGAGTTTCCACAATCTCCTTGCCCCAGACCTCTCCCTTGAAGCTCTGTGATCTCCTGGAAGCCTATTTGGTACTTAGCCTTGCACCAGCTCTCCAATAAACCAGTGCCAAATCCTGTCCTCTTGTCAGCCATGAGTAGCTTAAGGAGCAAAACAGTCTTAGGTAAGTTCCCAGTCTCCCACATTCTCTTTATGTGAGTCCATAGTAATTCAAGGAGCCCAGAGGCAGGCTTCTGGATGACAGATGCACCAGCCCAAGCTGGTCCCTACCTGTGTGCAGAGCTAAGTGAAGAGCTGAATTCACTACTGATGGATAACCTGAGACAAGTACCCAGTTTCTCTGTGTTTTAGCTTCCCCAACCATACAATGAACACACTAATTATTATTTACTTAATAGTTATAATACTTAATATTATTTACTTAATAGTGATAACGCTTATCCAAAGATCAGAGTTGGCAAAGGTCTTAAAGATTATGTCCAACACTGTTATTTTATAAATGAGAAAATATAACTCCTAGGAATGAAAGGGACTTCCAAAGTCACAAAGTAAGTTAGTGGCTGAGCTGGAATGAAAACTCAGACTCTTGATTCTCAACAGTGAGTTGAGAGTGAATGGTAAGCTTTTACAATAGTAAAAAAAGGATAAAAATTAGAAGTACACACTTACTATAATGAGAGTATTGAGAGCCTAAGGCTAACATCTATATTATAACAATGTTGTCTTGACAAAATGATATTATTTAGCATGTAGATCACTACCTATTCTTATCCATTCATTTATAAATTCAATAAATATATATCCCTACTGTGTGCCAGTCGCAGCATGCTAAACACTGATTACATGGTAATGAACAAGGCAAACACCATTTATGTCCTCATTTCTATATAATAAACAAGTAAATAAGGTAAATAAATGTGCTAATATAGATGCTGATAAGTGCTATCAAAGAAAGTGAAAAGATAAAAGAGTACCTGTGGTGGAAGGGAGAGAATTTAGATAAAGAAGGATTCTCCAAGGAAATGACATTTAGTTGAGGCCCACAGGCTTAAAGTAAGCCAGCCAAATAAAGAGGTGGGAGAAACTATTCCAGGCACACAAAACAGTAAGTCCAAAGAATTGAAAGGGCTTAGTATCCTGGGACTTAGAAGCACAATGAAACTGAAACCTAGAGAGAAGGGAAGAGTTATAGGAGACAAATTTGGCAGAAACCAGGTCACATAAAGCCTTGAAAGTCACAGTAGAAAATTTGTATTTTATTCTGAGGACAACAGAAAGAGAGGGGAGGGAACTGAGTGGTTTTAAGCAAGAGAATAAGTTGATTTGATTTACATTTGTAAAAAAGGTTGCTCTTTTACATAATAAACATATATTTTATGTTTACATAAATTTTATGTAATTTTATGTTACATAAACATATATTTTACATAATAAACAGATTAAAGGAGAGCCAAGAGGTTGAAATTGTTGCAGTCATCCAGGAGAGAGATAATGTAACTTGGAATGAAAGGTCAATGAAGATGACAGATGAGAAAAAAATTCTTAGTATATATTTTAGTTGTAGAAACATCAGAACTTGGTGATGGGTTGGATGTGGAGTGCGAGGGAAAGGAAACAGGAATTATAGATAACTCTAGGTTTTTTAATTAAACAACTGGGTAGATGGTGGCACCATTTGCTAATGTGGGAAGAGTGGAATAAGTGCAGGTCTGAGGAGGTGAAGAAATCAAAACTTATATTTTGGATGTATTAAAAAGTGTGAGCTGTCCATTAGTCATATTAGAGGAGATATAAGAAAGACAATTGGATACATAAGTCTGGATCTCAGGAGAGATTTGCCAGGAGATATACATTTTGGAGTCATCCTCATATAGATGGTATTTAAAGTCACATTACACAATGTGATCATCTAGGGAATATTACTCAGTGATCAAAAATAATGAAATTTTGCCATTTGCAGCAATATGGATGGAACTAGAGTATATTATGCTAAGTGAACTAAGTCAGTTAGAGAAAGACAAATATCATATTATTTCACCCATATGTGGAATTTAAGAAACAAAACAGATGAACATAGGGGAAGGGAAAGAAAAAGAAGAAAAACATACAGTGAGGCAAACCATAAGTGACTCTTATATACAGAGAACAAACTGAGGGTTGCTGGAGGGGAGATGGGTGGAGGGATATGTTAAATGGGTGATGGGCATTAAGGAGGGCACTTGTTAGGATGAGCACTGGGTATTATATGTAAGTGATGAATTACTGGGTTCTACTCCTGAAACCAGTACTACACTGTATATTAACTAACTTGAATTTAAATAAATAAACTATTTAAAAAATAAAATAAAGCAAATACATCTTTGTGATAGACCTTTTACAAAAAGAAGAAGAAGATGATGATGAAGAAGAAGAAGAAGAAGAAGAAGAAGAGAAAAGGGCCCTGAACCAAGTCTTGACACTCTCCAACAATTAAACTAAAGTTGAGTAGAAAAAGAGGGGTAAAAATTGAGATTGAGAAGCAGTGGTCAGTCAGGTAGAAAACCAGGAGAAATCATATTCAGGTGAAAAAAAATAAGGAATGATATTGAGAAGTTGAATGGATGATGACAGATATGTCCATTGTATTGGCAACATGGTTACCATCAATGGCTTTAACAAGAGTAGTTTCATTGGCACAAGGGTAACAGAAGTCATTCTGGAGTACCTGAAGAGTGAATGAGAGGGGGGAAAGTGAATGAACGTAAAGTGAAGACAAGTATAGAGAAAACTTTGATAAGTTTTGCTCTGAAGGGAATAAGAGAAATAGGGTAATATTTGAATGGATATATGAGGTCAAGGAAGCTATTTTTTTTCTTTTAACATGAGGTTAATAGCATGTCTATATGATGATGAGAATTAGGAGAAGCTGACAATACAAAACCTGTCTACTTGAAGCATGGTCTACAGATCAACTGTATCATCATCACCTTGGTACTTGTTATAAAATGCAGAATCTCAGGCCCCATCTCAGACCTACTGCATCTGCATTTTAATTAGTTCCCCAGGTGATGTGAATGTACAGCAAAGTCTGAGAAGCACTGGCATTACAGAGGGGATACTTGCAGGAGCAAGGTCTCTAGAAGGTGGGAACCATAAGGTCCAGAGCATAAGAGAAAATATTTTCGTTGACAGAAAGAAACAGGGCCACCTCCTACACTCTAGCAGGTAGGAAGACAGAGAAAGTGAGTAAGGGTGCAAGTGCCAGTGGGCTTATTTATAGACTTGGTAAATGAAACAGGATGAAATGCCCTTAAAACGGCATCTATTTCCTCAATAAAGAGACAAAGCTGAGAGAGGAGTATGGAAGGAGAGGTCATTGGAAGTTACAGGAGGGAAGAGTAGGTATGAAATACTCCTTTCAGAGCAGTGGTTCTCAACCTTGGTTGTACACTGGAATCACCAGGAGAGCTTTAAAAAAACATTGCTCTCTAAATTCCACCTTCAGTAATTATAATTTAATAATAATGAGGTATGGCCTGGGCATCAGGATTTTTATAAGATCCTTAGATGATCCTAAATGTGCAACTGGGGTTGAGAGCCACTGTCTTAGAAAAGCAAACATATTAGTGACATGTAGTAGGGTTTGCAAGAAGTGTTGAGAGCCCATCTGAGGCTTGTGGTAAAGCATAATCAATCAGCTCAGCTGTGGGACTTTTATTCATTCTGCTGCTCAAGCATAAGTATAGAGAAGATAGGTGGTTGGGTGAAATCTAGGGGAGATATTCCAGAAAAGTACAATGGAACATAAATGGACAATAGAGTTACAAACATTTTTAAGGGAGTGATCATAATAATGGACCAGGGGTTCTAAGCTGGACAGAAAGGAAAAGAGAATATGAGGAGGTGTGATAAGTAATAGGGTAGGGCTAATGGAATGGTAGGATCAATGATTGGTGATCTTGATGATGTGGAAGAATTGTTGGAGGAAAGGTACCAGAGTAAGTGAGATGGAAGAGCAGGACAGTGATCAAAGAAGAAATTCCTGAAATCTAGATTCTGGAGACAATTCAGTTAGTTACTTACTATGACAAGATCCAAGTGTTACCACAAGAGTTTTCTGGCTGTGGTGAAGTGAAGAAATGGGTTGTTGAAAGTGAGACCATGGTTGAATAGCCCATCTAACAGAATGTTGAGGTTTAGAAAGACAAGAAAAAGATGAAGACAGTGATGATCCAGGAGCTAAAGTCTTCAATAAATGAGGAAGAATGTCCAGAAAGACAATCTGTCAGACAAGAATTATGTGTAAAATACCTACTATTTTCCTAGATTGGTTATACATACTGGGAACATGGAAGTGAGCAAGACAGACTAGGTCTCTGTCCTCAAGGAACTTATATTCTAATGAAGGGATTTAGACACTGAACCCAAAAACCAAAAAAAAAAAAATCTTAGGTACTGGATAGCTACAAAATAATAAATAAGGTGTTATAATAGATGGTAACTAAGGAAGGAGGACATTGTCTTACCTAGATGGCCAAGGAAGTCCTCTCTGAGGAGATGACATCTGAGTTGACATAAGAATGATGAGAAGCAACCAGCCATGCAAAGATCTGGGGGTAAGAGCATTCCAAACATGAAGGAATGGCAAAAGCAAAGGTTCAGAGATGAAAATGAGACTGATATATGCAAGGATCAGAAGAAGGTCAGCATAGCAGAATGTAGTGGAGTATAAGACAGTGGTAGGAGATGATGTCAGAGAAGCAGGCAAGGCCACAATGTCAAGAGATGGAAGCAAAAAGAAGGGATAGTGGGTGGCAGAGGCAGATGGCATGTGCTTTCAAGAAGCTGGAAATTGTGAAGGTAGGAGATGAAGAAATGGGAAACATGATAGATGTCATCCCAAATAAGCTAACACAGGAAAGAATTCAAAGCAAGATGTTAGTGCAATAGTAAAGTGTGTATAGATTAAATACAATCTAGTTTAGACTTTGAAAAGTAAAATCTAGCTGGACGAATTTTCAAGGTCATCTAGCCCCTGGCTACTACGCAAAGTCTGGGGCTCATAACCAGCAGCATCAGCATCTCCTGGGAGCTTAATAGAAATGCCGAATCCAGGGGTGCCTGGGTGGCTCATTCAGTTAAGCACCTGACTCTAGATTTTGGTTCATGTCATGATTTCACTGTCGTGAGATGGAGCCCTGCTGGGTTAAGATTCTCTCTCTCTCTCTCTCTCTCTCTCTCTCTCTCACCCCTCCACCTCTCTCTCAGAAGGAAAGAAGAAAAGAGAAAGAAAGAAAGAAGGAAAGAAAGAAAGAAAGAAAGAAAAAAATTCCCAGTGATTCACATGCACATTAAAGTGTGAGAAGCCCAGCTCTAGACCAAACTCCTGTCACTATGTTGGAGTCACTGAGATTAGTTTCTTTGCCCAAAAAAGAATAGGAAACATCTTCATCTGTGTTTAGAAGCTTAATAGTCAGAGATGTTGAGGTCAGTCAGGGAAGAAGGTTTGATGGGCATGTGGGATCCCATTTTACAGTGGGAGCATCAGCTAAAACAGTCATCCACTTGGGAATGCAATTCCTCATCTCTAGGTTTCCCAGCTACCTGACCTTGTAGACCCAAAAGGCATGTGAAAAGACTCAGTAGACCCAGGAGTCATGTGAAGCAAGCTCCAAGCAGCTCAGGGAAGTGCAGGGAGGAAGTAGCCTTATTTGTCTTTCTTCAGGCCTCAACAGGCAGAGCCTGGAATCAGAGTGAGATGCTATTTAATGGGCTGCTACAGAAAGTACTACCTTGGAATGTAGGGGGACTTGGTCCAACAGCCTCCCCCCAGGGCCACTTCAGCTTGATCACAGGGACCAGCCAGATGAAAATCACGTTCCTTTCACTGTGGTTAGGGACCCATTAGTTATTCTCCTCCTCTAAACTCTCCATGGGTTCTTTACTCTTACCCACTCTTTTTTCTAGCACTCACCCCTTTCCTCTTTAGCTCCCTCTTTTCTTTCCCATACCATACCTTCAGCCTCAAACAACTTCCTGTCTAAGGAATTTGCTATTCAGTCCACTATTCATTTTCAGTACAAAGGCAAGAGCTGAAATAACTTCATAAGGAATTGCAATTAGATGAGCAGACTTAACCCCCATCTGGGTGGAGGTGTTATTTAAACCACTTGGGTAGATTCAGGACCTGCAGAGCTCACAAAAAAATATGTTATCTGCTTAAAGATTCTCTGGCAAGCCAAACTCGCATATTGTGCGTGTGTGTTCAATCTTGTGAATGTCCAATCACTTTCCAGGAAGTGATGATCTTCCTGTAACTGATGACATCCAAGCAAAGTCCGGAAGAATACCTGCTAGAGATGCTATAGAATGAATCCTCCATCAATGGAAGGCCACGCTAGAGACCCATGCAAAGAAGTTAGTAAGCCAAGATGAGAAGAGCACTGGACTAGAAGTCTGGTGACTGCTAAGTTGCTATGTGACCTTGGACAAGATATTCAGTCTCTCCATCTGTCAAATGGTATCTTTAGAGTCTCTCAATGCTTTTTGACCTGTGCTTTTATAGAATGCACGGAGGATCCTTTAGAGGCTATATCTTACCCTGGTGGGACATGCGGGAGGCTGAGAGGGAGGATCTCTGGGCCCCACATCAACCAGAGATGTTCTCCTTTCATCTGCTTCATACATTAAGCTTCCAGGTAAGATTGTGATTAAACAAAGACATCCTGTTGCTAAAACAAACAAGCCTAGACTACATTGGAGGCTGTAAATGAAAAGTCTGGCCAATAGCCTGCCACAGTGTTTTAAGTTTGTTGGATGTTAAACTATAATATAATATAAAATATACAATACAATATGATATAATATATAATATATAATTTATATAATATACAAAATATAATTATATAATTTATATAATTGCATATAATTTTAAAATCAGGATATTTTATATAATAATTTAGAATTCCAACTTCTTTTAAAACATCAGAGGATCCAGTAGCCCTGGACTAGTATTCCTACCTTGTAACAATCAGCTGGAGCTGAATGGCAGCTGCCTCCTTTAGAGCCAGAATCCCTGCCTACTGGCTTCTGCATAGCCTCTGCAGATGTCTAAGTGGTGATCTCTGCCCTCCAGGGCTCTATTACCTTGAGCTTCTTTAGCCCTCCACAGTTCCAGGCAAATCCAGAATGGGTTGCTCTAGGAATCGCTGTGTCTGTAAAGGGATATAGTCTATGCAGAACAGTGCTTTTCGAACTGCAGTGTTCACAGATATTCTTGTTAAAATGAAGATTCTGATTCAGTAGGTCTAGGCTGGGTCCTGAAGTTCTGCATTTCTAACAAATTCCTGGGTGACATGCTGCTTGTCCATGTATCTAAATTACAGAAGTGATAAGACAGTAGAAAGAGCAAGAAGTAGAGAAGAGCTGTGGCCTCCAGCCCCAGCTCTCACTGACCTTCACTGCATTGGGGAAACTGCTAAACCTCTGTTCAACAGGCCTAATTAGCAATTCTCCAGGGAAGTGGTACAAAGAGAAAAAGAGATTCCTGCAGCCAGAGGAGTTCTTCACCAGTAAAAGCAATGCAAAGAAAATTGGCAAGGTGTCTGTTTAATGGGAGGTGAGGCTTCTTCTAGGGGATCTTCCCTCCCCAACTTGGGATGGCTTGAGTCACCTTTTAGGTTCCAAGTGCTGACTCCAAAAACTCCAAGAGAAATTTGTTTTGTTGGCAAATATCCTAAGGAAGGTCAAGGAGAGAAGGGAGAAGAGAAGGAGAGAGATGAAGGAGAAAAAGAATAGTAGGAAGTTGAGGAGGATGAGAAGAAAAGGAAGAGAAGAAAATGGTGAGTACAGAGGAGGAATAGATGGAGGGGAAAAAGGAGGGAAAAGAAGGAGGAGAAAGAGACAGTGGCAGATAAATAGGAAGGTGAAAAATAGGAAGAAGGGGGAGGAGGGGGGAAAAGGGAGAGGAGGACGGGGGAAAAGGAGACCTTAAGGGATCAAGACTAAGGCTTTTCCTAATGGCTCCTTCCTCGTTAGACACCTCCATCCTCATCCAGCTCCTCCTCACAGTAGGACATCCTCATAGCAGGATCCTTAGGTCCCTTTCCAGCTCTAAAATTCTGTGATCTGAAATGCTACATGGCAACAGGGTGACCTGGATCTATCCACCCTAGCCTCCTGTCTTGCCTCCTAGTTTGCCTATGATGAACTGTCTCCTCTTCCTCATCTGTTGCACAGGAGGAGCCACCCACCCACACCCACACCCACACTTCCTCTTCCTGGTATGGATGAATTTAAGAGTTCATTAGGCTGCTATGGAAGCCCTGAGGTGAAAGGCAAACTAGGAAGGAGGAGAGAAGATATCACCTCTACACACAAACACACACACACACACACACACACACACACACACACACATACACACACATATAATTAGTTTCCAGGTACTGTTGCCTCTATGCCAGTGCCATTTCTTCTGTGTGCTGCCTCCTTTCCATATCTACAACCACTACTCCAGGTCAGGCCTTCATTTATGTCTCTCCTGGACCATTATCCAGCCTCCTAGGTGTCTACCTACCTCCATTTTTGCTACCGTCCAATCCTCACACTGCTGTCAGTTAGAACCTTAAAACATTGCCTGATCCTCCTTTGATGAAATGCTTTTAATGACTCCTCATTGCCTACAAGATGAAGTTCAAACTCTTTAGCAAGATATTCACAATTGTCCACAACCTGGCCTGAAATCCTCTTCTTTTTTTTTTTAAGTTTATTTATTTATTTTGAGAGAGAGACATTATGAGTGGGGGAGGGGCAGATACAAAGGGAGAGAGAGAATCCCAAGCAGGCTCCGTGCTGTCAGCATGGAGCCCGATGCAGGGCTTGAACCCAAGAAACTACAAGACCATGATCTGAGCAGAAACGAAAGGTCAGACACTTAATCAACTGAGCCACCAAGGTGCCCCTGACATCCTCTTCTAAATGCACTTTAGTCTCTACATATTCACATTTTCCAGCTCACATGCTTTTTTTTTTTTTAACATCTTCTGAGAATTTCATTTCCCTTGCTCCTGCTTGTATAAATCCTAGTCATACTTCCAGGTTTGGCTCGAAAGCAATGTCTTTTATAAAGTTTCAACCCAAGTTGAAATCCATCTCCTTCTCTGCATGCTCATGACATTTCATGGGCATCCTTTTTATGACACTTGCTAATGCTTACTTTATGTAGTTAGCTGTTTACAAGCTTGTCTCCTCCACATAATTTTCCTTTCCTATAGCCTCTGGCAGAGCACCTAGTGTTAAGGGGCTCAGAAAATGCTTGTTGAATGAATTTGTGCTCAGAGAAGGGAGAAAAAAAGGGCTGAGAAGATTCTGAGAGGGGCAGAGTGACCCATAGAGGGTCTAACTTTCATCTGGCATTCTTAGGCATGCTAAAAGTGCCTCCATCTTCCCCCTGACCATGTCTCTCTTGAGTTCTCACATTCCACAATTAGAATAACAGCTTTTGAGCTGGAGACATTTTGGAGGTCTCTGAGAAATATAAATAGCCTTGAAAGGTGGCACCTACCCTAAAGCAGTGATTTTCAAAGGGTGGCTTGCAAGCCTTTAATGAATGATGAAATAGACCCATGTGTCTGGTAAAAATCAATTAGGAATGTCCTGAACCGGTTTGTTGTTGTTGTTTTCTAAAGAGAAAATATCAGAGTACAAAGCAAATATTAAGGGTATTATTCCATAAAATGTTTGTTTCAATTTTTTTAACGTTTGTTTATTTTTGAGACAGAGACAGAGCATGAACGGGGGAGGGTCAGAAAGAGAGGGAGACACAGAATCTGAAACAGGACCACAAGATCATGACCTGACGTGAAGTTGAACGCTTAA
This sequence comes from Prionailurus viverrinus, assembly GCF_022837055.1. NCBI lineage: Eukaryota > Metazoa > Chordata > Mammalia > Carnivora > Felidae > Prionailurus > Prionailurus viverrinus. The sequence goes on from NW_025927619.1 coordinate 973,431, forward strand.
CCGACTGAGCCACCCAGGCTCCCCTGTTTCAATTTTTTATGTTAGTTGTGATGTAGAATATATATATATATATATATAGAGAGAGAGAGAGGGAGAGAGAGAGACAGAGAGAGAGAGAGACAGAGGGAGACAGAGACAGAGAGAGAGAGACAGAGAGACAGCATGTGTGGGGGAGGGGAAGAAAGAGAAGAAGAGAATCCCAAACAGGCTCTGCACTGTCAATGCAGAGCTGGATGTGGGGCTCGGACTCAAGAAACCCTGAGATCACGACCTGAGCCAAAAACCAAAAGTCGGACACTTAACAGACTTAGCCATCCAGGCACCTGAATATATATATATATATATATATATATATATAAATATATATATATATATATATATATATATATAAATGCTGGTCTCAGGCAGACCAGTTTGAAATATGCTATACTAAGCCAACTTCAGCTGGCAGCGAGATAAATACTTGAGGGACTACTTAAAATTTTTTTTAAATATGTTTATTTATTTTTGAGAGGGGGGAGTCAGAAGGGCAGATAGAGGGGGACAGAGGATCCAAAGCGGGCTCTGTGCCAACAGTAGAGACTCTGATGTGGGGCTTGGACTCACAAACCATGAAATCATGTGTTGAGCTGGTCAGACACTTTAACCGACTGAGCTACCCAGGTGCCCCAATACTTGAGTGACTTTACCTCTCTGAATCTCAATTTCTTTATCTGGAAAATAATAATAATAATAATAATAATAATATCTATATCAAATATTTGCTGTGAGGACTAAACAAGTGAATACACATAAAACCTTTAGCCAAGTGTCCTGGCACCTGTTAGCTCTGGAGATGGTGATTAACTGGGGGTTGGAGATAGGGGTAAGTTTAAAGGAATTATAGTAAGTCCCTCTAAGGATGGTAAAGGACCTTGCCAGACCTTTTGCAGACCACATGGACTAATACCAATATACAATAGATACAAATATGATGTAAACCATATAGCCACACACACACTCCTGCTCCTAATGGCCCCTTACAGCCTTTATTCTCTACCAGCAGCCAGGTGTGCCTGCTGCTTCACACCTGTGAGGAATCTGATCCTGTCATAGAGTAAGGTTTTAGCGTCTAATATCCAGGAGTACAAGGGGGCCCAGATAGGAGGGGTAGGGATTGTGTTAGGAGCAATGAAAATATACCAGTCTCCAAAGCTCAGGGCCTAGAATTAAAAAACCACATGAAACACTGGCATCCAGACAAATAAAATACAAGCAGGGATAAGACCACTTGCTTATTTTCTATCACTCTTTCTCTCCTTTTGGGGTGTGATTTCTCTGTGAACTTGTCTCTGAATCCTTTCAGGGTAGTTAGGTCTACTGTATATTCTTGAAGAGAGGGAAAGAAATGTAAGAAGGCATTGGGAGAGAGAAGTTATTTTTATTTATTTATTCAAAAAAAATTTACTGGGTAGCTTCTATGTGCTAGGCACTTCCTCTTCCTGGAAATGGGGATTTTTTGGTGAATGAAACAGTCAAAACCCTTGCTTTCATGGAGCTTATATTGTAGCAGGAGAGACAAATAACAAAGAAACAAACAAATAACACTTATGGTATGTCAGATGATTGTAAGTGTTGTTGGGGAAAAAAAAGCGGTGAGAAAGATGGAAGTAGCAAATGTGCAATTTTTACAAGGGTAGTGAAGGACAATCTCACTGAGAAAGAGAAATGTGAACCAGATCAGACTGGGGTAAGAAAGCAATGCAGATATCTGAGGCCAAGCATTTTAGGTGAAAGGAATAGCAAGTAAGGCCTTAAGGCTTGAGTATGTCTGGTGGCTTTGAAGAAGAGGAGAGAACAGTGTGACTGGAGTAAAGTGAGCACTGGAGACTGTGGTGGGAGATCAGATCATGGAGGTAAAAGGTAAAAGATCATGTAGGATCTTCTAGTTTATTGTGAGGATTAGGCTTTTATTTGGAGGAAGTTGGGAGTCATGTGAAGGGTTTTAAGCAGAGGAGTGACATGTGACATTATTTGACTTAAGTTTTAACAAGCCCACTAGGACTGAATTGACTTCAGGAGGTAAAGGGAGCAAACACAACAGTAAAGAGAATAATGGAGTGATCCCAGTGACAGATGATGGTGGTTTAGACTAGAGTGGTGGCAAGGGGATTTGTGAGAATTAATCGATGCTACAGAAATATTGAAGGTTGAGCAAACAGGATTTCCTGAGGGATTGGATGCGGGGTGTAGGAGAAAATGAATCATCAAGGAGTTTGGTCTGAGCATCTAGAAGGAAGCACCTGGAAGTTACTATTAATTGAAGCAAGGAAGAGTTCAAGAGGAGCAGATCTGGGGTTTTCTAAGAGCTCAATTTGGGACATATTAAGTTCAAAATGCTCATTAGATATCTAAGTGGAGATGTTAAGTAGTTAGATATGTGTCAAGAGAGGCTAGAATGAGCTATAAATTTGGGAGACATTAATGTATAAATGTTATTTAAAGCCATGGAGTCACCAAAAAAGGAAGTATAAATGGAGAAGAGGTCCAAGGACTGAGCCCTGGACATATAGAGTATGGGGAAATGAGAAAACAGCAAAGACGTCTGAGAAGGATGAATCAGTGAGATAGGAGTGCGGTGTCCTGGAAACCAAGGAAGACAGAATTTCTTTCTTTCATTTTTATAAATATAATTTATTGACAAATTGGTTTCCATACAACACCCAGTGCTCATCCCAACAGGTGCCCTCCTCAATGCCCATCACCCACTTTTCCTTCTTCCCCATCCCCCATCAACCCTCAGTTTGTTCTCAGTATCCAAGAGTCTCTTATGGTTTGCCTCCCTCTCTCTCTGTAACTTTTTTCCCCTTCCCCTCCTCCATGGTCTTCTGTTAAGTTTCTCAAGATCCACCTATGAGTTGAAAACATATGGTATCTGTCTTTCTCTGTATGACTTATTTTACTTAGCATAGTACCTTCCAGTTCCATCTATGTTGTTGCAAATGGCCAGATTTCATTCTTTCTCATTGCCAAGTAGTATTCTTTTGTATATATAAACCACATTCTCTTTATCCATTTGTCAGTTCATGGATAGTTAGGTTCGTTCCATAATTTGGCTATTGTTGGAAGTGCTGCTATAAACGTTGGGGTACAAGTGCCCCTATGCATCAGCACTCCTGTATCCCTTGGGTAAATTCATAGCAATGCTATTGCTGGATCATAGGGTAGTTCTATTTTTAATTTTTTGAGGAACCTCCACAGTGTTTTCCAGAGCGGCTGCACCAGTTTGCATTCCCACCAACAGTGCAAGAGGGTTCCCATTTCTCCACATCCTCACCAGCATCTGTAGTCTCCTGATTTGTCCATTTTAGCTACTCTGACCAGTATGAGGTGGTATCTCAGTGTGGTTTTGATTTGTATTTCCCTGATGAGGAGTGATGTTGAGCATCTTTTCATGTGTCTGTTGGCCATCTGGATGTCTTCTTTGGAAAAGTGTCTATTCATGTCTTCTGCTCATTTCTTCACTGGATTATGTTTTTTGGGGTGTGGGGTTTGGTGAATTCTTTATAGGTTTTGGATACTAGCCCTTTGTCTGATATGTCATTTGCAAATATCGTTTCCCATTCCATCAGTTGCCTTTTAGTTTTGTTGATTGTTTCCTTTGCAGTGCAGAATATTTTTATCTTGATGAGGTCCCAATAGTTATTTTTTGCTTTTAATTCCCTTGCCTTTGGAGATGTGCCAAGTAAGAAATTGCCATGGCTGAGGGAAGACATAATTTCAAGGATGAGGGAGTGGTCAATTTTGTCAAGTGCTGCTGACAGAAATTGTTTTAGGGATCAAGCAGGGGTCTAGCCCATGGCAAGCTGATACAATGGTGGTACATTTTCTCAGGGAAGGTGAAAGGTTTGTTATGTAACTAGTAGCTCTCTGAGTGGCCTGTATAGAGGCAGTGTGGCATCAAGTTTCCAGTTTGAAAGGCACATGGACCTGGGCTGGATTGGCCAGCAATCCTGTATGTTTGGTGTGCCATCTGAGGCATATGATACAGAAATCAGAGTATCTGGAGTAGTGAGCCATATTGGATAATCTGGCCTTCAAGTCACAGATGTTGGGGGAGTAGTTCCCCATAATGTGTAATCAGAAGGACACTAGAAAGGCCTCACTCCCCTAACATGCCTCTTCCATACCAAGATCAATTCTAGACTTTCTTATTTATTCAACAAAAACTATGTGCGAGGCACTGTTCTAAGCATTCACAAAATAATAGCTCAGTGAATCCTCACAACAACTCTGTGAGGTATGTTCTGTAATTATCTCATTTTTACCTATGAAGAAACAGAGGCAGGGAGAGGCTAAGTGACTTGCCCAATTGTACAGTGAGAGGTGGAGCCACTCTTTTAGCCCTGCTGTTTCCAGTGTACATGTTCTTAACCTTGTACACCAGGCACTACTAGCAGGTGTGGGCTAAATCCTGCCCATGGCCTGTTTTTGTACATTTCTAAAGGGTTGTTAAACAAAATATGCAACAAGGACCTAATGAGGCCTGCAAAGTCTAAAATATTTACTACCTGGCCTTTTAAAGGAAAAGTTTATCAGCACTTTTCCACACTATAAAATTGGAAAAAATAATACCTCTTATTGGTTTGTGGGTATATTAAATGATATAATTTATATGAAATACCTACAGATGCTCAAAAATAGCAGTTTCCTATGATGAATTTTATGTTCATTCTGTCATTATCTCTGTTTCCTGCACTTTCCCCCAAAGGAATTGCTCTTAGATTTGACTCATTCCAAACCCCCCATATCCTCCCCTCCAAGTTTGCTAAAAAGTTACCAGAGTGAAACCATATGCCCATGGGGGAGGGGAAGGAAAAAAAAAAGATGTTAGAGTGGAAGAGAGCCAAAGCATAAGAGACTCTTAAAAACTGAGAACAGCCTGAGGGTCGATGCAGGGTGGGAGGGAGGGGAGGGTGGGTGATAGGTATTGAGGAGGGCACCTTTTGGGATGAGCACTGGGTGTTGTATGGAAACCAATTTGACAATAAACTTCATATATTGAAATAAATAAATAAATAAATAAATAAATAAATAAATAAATTTTAAAAAAATTAAAAAAAAGTTACCAGAAATAATTGAGCTAAATAGTGATACCAACCAGTATTATTTGAATGTCATACTTGAAACACAGCATATTAAAAAACTTTAACTTCAATAGGACTTTCAGTTATCTTAAAATTTCTAAGTGAATTGGATGAAGCAAATAGGTTCTAAGAAAGTCTTGACAACAAATAGTAGATAACTGACTAGATATTTTTCCCAGATAATAATTCCACAGATGGTAAATAAATATATGATGGGTTATATCTCCTAAAAAGTAAAATTTAAACACCTAAACAACTTTTAAAAAGTACTCTATCATTTAGATATTATTTATAATGAAAAAATCATATAAGATCAAGGCTCAAAGACTCCATAAAAATTCTCTAGTCAAACACCTTAAGATTAAAGATGGGGAATCTGAATCCCAGAGTTAGGAGGATACTTACACATGGTCACACAGCATATCTGGGGCTAAAATCTTGTTCTCCAAATGTTGTACTCTTTCCATTATATCAGTGGTTGAAAAGTAGTGTTCGGGGGCTACATTCTATGTTTAGTTTGTCCCACAAATTTTAAAAGGCATTTGAAAAGCAGAATATTGCACAAGAAAATATAGATTCCCAAATTCCATTGAACAAAATCAGAAGATCTGGCAAAATAGGTCCACTTTTCCAAGTGGCCAGGATCCAGTGGAACTGAGTAGTGGCTGCCTCCTTTAGTAGTAATAGTACTCCTTTAGTAGTAATAGTAGTGCCATGCTCCCTACCACTCTAAAATACATTCACCCTGTAATATCTCTCATGTAACTTACCAACCAGGCCCCTCTAGGCACCTGTGGTTGGCCTACCCACCCCTAAACCTTATTGCATTCTCCCAAACAAGAAACAGAAGCTCCCTTCCCAGGGTTCCTAGGAGGAACATGAGCAAAGAAAGCAGGGTCATGGACTATGGTAAGAGGTTTGCTTCTCACTCAATAGTTGTGGTAGATTACTACCTACCAAAAACCTATTTTCCCTTCTCTTGAGTATGAATGTGCCTAGCCTCTTTTGCAACTAAGAGTGACAGATAAGAGGTCAGTGGAAGCTTTTAGATAGAGTTTCCAAGAAAGCTCCTTAAAGTGGCAATAGGCATGGGTGAAGGGGAGTCAGAGATACACTTCCAATTATGGAATGAATATGTCATGAGGATAAAAGGTACAGCATAGGGAATATAGTCAATGGTATCATAAGAATATTGCATGGTGACAGATGGTAGCTATACTTGTGGTGAGCATAACATAGCATATAAACTTGTCAAACACTTTGCTTTGCACCTGAAACTAATGGAACACTGTGTGTCAACTATACTTCAATTTTAAAAAATGGTGACAGGTAGCATGTGACATTTGTGCCCTTCCCAAAGTTTGTAATATGGATGTAACAGCTGGAGTTCCAGAAGCTATCTTACAACCTTGAGGATGAAAACCATGTGCTAAGGATGAGGGAGTCACCATACCAGCCTTGAACAACCCACCTGTAGGTCTCTTGTACATGACAGAAAAATATCTGCCTTATTTGAGCCACTTTAAATCACATCTCTGTTACTACAAGCTATATGTAATTCCTATCAGATAAAACAAGCATAAAAGTTCTTGGCCTTGGGATGGTAAAGATAAATGCTAGGTGGAACCATATAATTAGGTCTAACCCTAATAACTGTTCTATGTTTTTAAAACATCTTAAAAAATAAACATTTTTCTCTTGGTCCTTCTTTATGCCCTCAGCAATTTATTTCTTTTCCATAAATTATACTCTGTACCTTTTTGCCTGTAGTTGAGTATATATATGCCAAGTCTACCTTAAATAAAGGCCTACTTACTTGATTCTCTTTAATAGGTGAGCCTGGAAGTGGGTTACATACAGTTGAATGAGACCCCATCCCAATCTGGTTGGGACACCTGTAGCATAGTTGGGTTGATTAGAGTAAAACTTAGGAGTTACATTGTCTGGGTTCAAATTCTAACTCCACCACTTCTTACTTGTGGGACCTTGGGATCCCATTTAAACTCTGCATGCTTTAGTCTCCTTGTCTATAAAATGGAAATAGTAATACTCTTTACTTCAGAATTGTCATTTTGAGGATTAACTGAGGTTGGTACATGTTAAGCACTTAGAATGGTGCCTGACACATGATATGGTAAGCAGAATAAAGGTCCCCCAAAGATGTCTATGTCCTAATTCCTGGAACCTATGAATGTGTTACATTATATGACAATGGAGAATTAAGGTAGCAGATGGAATTAATCTAATCAGTCATTTTAAAACAGGGAGATTATCCAGTAGACTCAATGTCATCACAAAGGTGTTTAAATGTGGAAGAGGAAGGCAGAAGTGTTAATGTTAGAGTGATATGGTATGAGAAAACTTGACCTGCCATGGCTGGCTTGAAGATGGAAGGTAGCCATGAGCTAAGGAATGCTGACAACCTCTGGGAGCTGGGAAAAGTAGGAAACAGATTCTCAAGGCCTCCATAAAGGGATGTGATCTAGCTGACACCTTAACTTTAGCTAATGGAATCTATTTCAGACTTCTGCCTTCCATCACTTTTAGGATAATCAATTTTTGTTGTGATAAGTCGTCAAATTTGTGGTAATTTGTTCAGCAGCAATAGAAAATAAACACACAGGTTCAATGCTCTGTAAGTGATAAATATGAAACTAAATAACTCTTTTTTAAAATAAAATTTTTTATTTTATTTTATTAGAGAGAGAGTCAGGGGGAGGGGCAGAGTGAGAGGGAGGTAGAGAATCTTAAGCAGGCTCCATGCTCAGCAGGGAGTCTGATGTGGGTCTCTATCTATCCCATGACCCTGGAATTATGACCTGATCTAAAATCAAGAATCAGACACTCAACCAACTGAATCAACTAAGCACCCTAAAACTAAGTAACTCTTAATCCATGTTTGTATTTGATGAAAAAGTGAAGACATTTTTCATTTGATCAATGCAAACTATCCCTATTTTATAGTTGTAGAAACAATTCCAGAAATGAGTAAGTGACTTGCCTAAGCTCATCCAGTGAGTTAGTGGCAGGATGCCTTCCCCTTACTTGTTACCCACAGCTGGCTGTGTGGCTAGTTTGTGACTTAACTTCCCACCTCCAGAAGTGGCAATTTGGCAGCCTCCCACATCTGCTTTCACTAAGGCATGGTAATTGGTTGCTAAGCCATGCAATTGGTTGCTAGGCTTCCTTCTCCCATTCAACACCCAACACAGTTCAACAACTGAAAGTTAATAATCAGCCAGCAAATTAAATTCAGTGAAAATATCAGATAGCATGTTAATTGGGAACCAGGTGATCCAAATCCATCTCAGAGGATTGAGTGACCTTCTACCAAGTATACCTCCAATGTGGGTTGATGCTTCCCCACCAGAAGCATTAACTCCTGGACCTCTATAAATCTAAAGACGGCCAGACACATTTATTTGAGCTGTAATAAACATCTTCAAGCCTTTGCCTGAGCACTTCTCTGCCTCAAATGCACTAAGCTCATGTTTTCCAGAGTGTTGTAGTTTAGAGGTAATTATAGGTGGTGGACACCTTATTACATAGGGCAGATGTTCTCACCCCCAGCTATATATGAGAGTCACCCTGGAGCTTTGCAAAGACACAGATGCTGGAGATCCACCCCAGAAATTCTGATTTAATTGGTCTGCGTGAGGCCTAGACATGAGTAGTTAAAAAACTTCCCCAGGTTATTCTCATATGTACCCAATGGTGAGCACTGATGAAGTAGTGATTCAGAATATAGACCTGTCAAGATCTCGTGGTTTCATGAGTTCAAGCCCTGTATTGGGCTCAGTGCTGGCAGCAAGAAGCCTGCTTGGAAATCTTTGTCTTCCTCTCTCTCTGCCCCTCCTTCACTCACATTATTTCTGTTTCTATCAAAATAAATAAGCTTTAACAAATTAAAAAAAAAAGAATAGGGACCTGCATCTCAAAGCTCAGCTGTGCTACTTATTATTCATACAACTCTGGGCAAGTTGCCTGACCCCTCTGGACTATGGCTTCCACATATGTAAAACAGGGAAGACAATACTGCTGTAATATAATATTGTCACAGGATTAAATGAGTTAGTGCATGTAAAGCACTTAGAACAAGATTTATAAGTAATAAGTGTCAGAGCAAAGCTAAATTATTGATTTGCAGCACTTAGAACTACTCCTAGGACATAGTAAGTGCTCAACAAATCCTAGCTATTATTACATCAACAAAATCTTTAATAGATGCTTATTTTAAATGTATATTTAGGGACAGATAACTGAAATCAACTTACATAGCACCAGTATAAAGCTTTTAAAAATTTATCAAACTTTTCAAAAGTGAATCACTTTAAGGAAAGATAGTAAGTAAAATGGTGCCTTTAAAAACAAAAATTCTGAAGTTTGAGAAACACTGTTCTAACCTCTTTCCATGCTCCCTCACTCTACTAACTCTGAATACCCTATCCTACCTCTTCTCCCAAGCCCAGCATAGCATAGATGTCACCTTTATTCCCATGGCTTCTTTCGCTTATAGGCATATCAAACATGGCCAGCCAAACAAACAAACAAACAACAAAAACCTCACTTTTCACTAATGCCTTACCCACATCCCATTTTTCCCATTGCTTTAACCAGCAGTGCCACCATTCACCTAATTGATGGGGTCCAAAACCTAGTAGTAATCCTTAATTTATCACTTTCCCTCACACCCCTATCCAGCCCATCAGCAAAGCCTATTTGTTAGTTTTACCTTCTAAATATATCCAGACTCTGACCACTTGGTCGAAACCAATACCATCTCTTCCCACCTATTGCAGGAACCTCCTCACAGGTCTCCTTGCTTTCTTTGGGCCCTAAAGACCATTCTCCTCCCAGAAACCAGAGAGCTAAATCCTGTCATTGCCCAGTTCAAATTCCTTAGTAGCCTTTCACCACAGAACAAAATCCAAACTCCTTACCGGAGCCCCAAGGCCCTGCAGGATCTATCACCCGCCTGCCAATCTCTCTGAAGTTGTTTGCCTACCACACCTCCCTCACCATCCAGTCATAGCCACTAGATCCCACTAGAAGAAGGGCTTTATCCAAAAAAAAAAAAGAAAGAAAAAGAAAGAAAGAAAGAAAAAACCCACCACCACAACAAAACAAAAAACAAAGGGAGGCCATTAAAGGGGTTTGCTTAGATTTACATTTATAAGGATCACTCTGGCTAAAGTGTGGAGAACAGATCTAGAGGGTAAGTGAAGGCAAACATATTGTTGCCCATAGGTGTGGGTGGGGGAAGAATATGAGTTCAAATGACAACTCCAATGCTTACTAGCTTTATTATGTTAGGTCTCTACTCTGGACACTTGTTAGGCATCAGGCACAGTTCTAGGTGTTTTGTTTGTAGTAGTAACTTATATAATCCTTTCTAATTCTGTTCCTTTTGTTAAATGGGAATTAAAAAAAATAGTCCCTGATATTCAGGATTTCTGTAAAGATTAAATGCATTATTTATTTGCAATTGGTCTCGTCACTGTCACAGTGCTTGACACACAGTCGGCACTCAATAAATGTTAATTATTATACTTATCAACCCAGGCTTTAGCCTGAGAAAGAGCATATGTGAATGCATTTAGACAGTACTGTATAAGGGATGAGCACAATGGACTCTGGTGACAGACTACCTGGGTTGTAAATCCTAGTCCTACCATTTACTAACCTTAGAACCTTGAATTGAGAAGAAAAGCTAGTAAAAACAAGATAAAAGGGGCCAGCCAGATGTCAGCTACTCCCCTTGCATACTTTTGGCTTCTGTAATCTTGCTTGCCTCCAGTGTCCACCAATTGCCAAATAGCACCACAGTAAGTGCCCCTCCCCTTTTTTCTTTTGTCTCTCAACCCCCTATCATCCCAGCTATAAAAAGAGGCCGATGCCAATGCCGAGGTTTGGGGCTCAACCTTTGGAGGTGATTCCACTGGGCCGGCACCAGTGTGCAATAAACAGTCTTTTCCTGATTCCCCGAGTGCATGTGCCTTGTCTCTTCCTGGGCGCCAATTATTTGCTGTAACAGAGTATAATATGTAACCTCTTTATGCCCCATTTATCTCATGTATAAAATGAGAATGATAATAATTGTATCTACCTCATAGGGTAGTTGTGAGAATTAAACGAGGTAATATGTGTAAATTATTTAGAATAGTGCTTGGCCCACAGTAAAAGGGCTAATAAATAAACTCAATAAGCATTGAACTTAATAAATGTTAGCTATTATCACTATTGTTACTGTCTGAGGCATATCTGACCAATTCTACTGAATCAGTCAATTATTTGATTTATTCTTTTTTAGTATGCTTATAGATTCATGACTCTTTTTGACTCAATTCATTTCAGTTAGCTGTCATCTTTTTTGTGTGTGCATGAATATTTTTATTTTGTTTATGTGTCAGTACTTGGACAGTGAGAGGGCATTTAAGGCTGGATTAACTGTCATTGAACAACAACATTATCCCATACAACTCAGAAAACTTTTTCTAAAAGTATGTAGTATGGTGGTTACAAGAATGCATTCCACAATAGTTCAACCTGGGTTCAAATCCCAGATCTGCCACTTACTGGCTGTGTAGCCTAGAGAAAATGATTTCACATCTTTGTACATCACTGTTGATGAGGGAGCACAAGGCAAGCTGACACCCTGCAAGCCCCCTCTCCCCTTTGCATGGGATATGTGTGATATTTCTCAGGCACTCCTGGTTGCCCAAGAACAAGGGAAAGGGAAAAACAAATGGTTATCACAGTCATGCAGGACACCAGTCTCCATCAGTTTGCAACTGTTTTAATGATTTACAATAAAAAAGGCAATCTCCAGAAACCTATAGACTCAGTTTCCTGGAGTCCTAACATCACCCTCCCCTCCATAGTGATGTGGGGAACAAAAGCAAGACAAAAATGTAGTTAAAATTAAATTTCTTTTTTTTAAGTTTTTTTAAAGTTTATTTATTTTTGAGAAAGAGAGAGACAGAGCGTGAAGTGGGGAGAAGGAGGGACAGAAAGAGAGGGGAGACACAGAATCCCAAGCAGGCTCCAAGCTCCAAGCTGTCAGCACAGAGCCCAATGCAGGGCGTGAACTCACAAGCCAAGCTAGCCAAGCTGTGAGATCATGACCTGAGCTGAAGTCAGATGCTTAACTGACTGAACCACCCAGGCGCCTCTAAATTTCTTTATAACCTGCAGCCCATTGACAAATACTTGAGATAGGCAAGGTAAAACATTCTTCCAGGAACTCCCTACTGTGTTAATGTTAATGCTTTGCTAGAGGGAAAAACAACCTTAGGTTGACAACAGCTAGGCCTCCAGTACATTAAGAGTCCCCTTTAGTATGTAAAAGAGGAAACCTTCCTTTTTCCTTTACCTTTCCCAGCTTCATAGTATGTAATCAGTCACTCCTCACAACCCCAGTACAGCTTTTTGCCCACAGGTCCTGTCCCTGTGCTTTTAATAAAAAGCACCAAAGATGTCTCAAGAATTTTTTGTTGGCCATCAGCCCTGGATCCCCACCACCATCACTCCAAAACCACATCAAGTGTCATCGCTATACCACAGGGAATATGATGATACTACTACTTACCCACTAGGTAAGCTGTTGTGAGAATTTTTGTAAACTTTGTAGAATAGCATGTGGCATGGTGTTGGCTATCGTTATTAAAAGTACCTATCCCAAAGTAGATACTCAATACATAATCACTGTAGTTAATATTACTGTTATTACAATTGGCATGTGCATATTACAATTTTTCACTCACTTTGATATTGATTATCATATTTGAATTATACCATGGTCCTGCCAGACAACCAGGGAAGAGATTAACAATTCCAATTTACAGATGGTGAAATTGAGACTGGACTGGACTTTACATTCACATTTCTGACATTTTACATGGCCATTTTTTTTTATTTTGCATGGAAATTCTCAAACCCCAACATAAGATTGAGGGTTACTTATCACAATGTTATCTTTTTTTTTAAATAAGTAAGTTATCTCTGATTCCATTAATAAGACTGATTGAATAAAATAAGTTCTGAATTTATTAAATGTCATCTATAACCTAACTACATATAAGTGTGAAGTTGTAACTGTCTACAGTAACATGGAACTGTGAAATACTTCACTGTCTGGGAAATTAAAGTGTGTGAGAGATAAAGAACCACAAATGTCAATGAGAATACAGGTTGGTACCTTTCTCCACATATAATCTCAGCTTTCTAAGTCCTACGTAAAGGTCACCAATCATATCCACACCTTAATTTCTACAATTTGTATTATAGCTACAGCCAAAACCCTGTTGAAATATGCCCCATGTATTATGCTCACCTTGCAGGCACAATGCATCTTGAATAATTTCTCTTAGTAAAATATTTTCTCATCAATTTGGTCCTTGACTTCAGGAGCTATACAAAGTAAGCATTATTGTACTGCAGACATGAGGAAATAAGGAACTCCAAAGGGGGAATGACTACAGCAATATCTTAACTTATAAATTATATAGATACTTCCTATGAGCCAAACACAATTCTAGTAGCTTTACCTGGAGGAAATTATTAAATGCTCACAAAACTCCAGTGAGGTAGGTATTTCATGTCTCCCCTACTATCTGAAAGTAGAGCATTCCTATGAAACCTTTCCTAAGCCTAAATGGGATAAAATAAAGAAGCAACTATCATTATTTTTATATGGAAAAGTTTTTGAGCATTTCCAGGCCCTCAAAATATCCCCTTTTAAGACTCTTGGACTCCTCTGATACACATCTTGTTAATAAATGCATAAAAATAAATTGAGAGAAAGCATATATGCTCACAGACACAATTCAAAGCTATAACAGCTTGATGCCAAAATGCTGTGTGTAGTTCCCAGGGAAGAAGCTTCCAGTGCTACTCTCACTCCTGAGGGTATGCTGCCTCTATAATGACTTGCTGCAAAACAAAATGCTGAACACTATTTTCACTCTTTGGTTTCTTTCATAAAAGCAAAAACCCTCGTTGGATTTCTTTCAGTTAGCAAAAACAGGGACTAATGTAGGTCTTTCATAAAAGTAAAGTGGCCTAACACAAACTTTTGAGAAGTGGGGGTACCTGTGTTATCATCCCTGATTTACAGAAAAGGATACTGAGGCCCAGAGGATGACACTAATTGTAATTAACAGAGGCAGGCTTCAAACACAAGCAGTTTGTTTCCAGAGCCCACACACTATTCACTGCTATGTTTCACAGCAAGCAAATGACAGGAAGAAAACCAGAGACCTTGCCATGGGAAGAAAAAAGACACTCTTGTATGGAGGCCCTATCAGTATTACAGAAAGGGGTGATAAGCCCATGCTGGGGGTCCTAAGTGAACTCTCCTTTAACCACCCTTCACAGAGGGTCAAAAGGTCTAGAAATCATGACTGAGTCTACCACTGGAAAAAGGGTTGGAGGATCTGGTACAGTCAGGGGTCTTGCTGGCTCTCAGTGAGGAAACAGGTTTCATGGGACCACAGGGAAAGGAGTTGGGACATAATGGATTTGAACCCAATCTACTGAATCACCTTGGCTGACATTTGTTGCACTTCCAGTTGCCTGGACCTCCTCTCTCTCTGCATTTTGTTGACTTGACTGCAGCCTCAGCAGGTCTCTGTGAAAGCTGTGTATTAGAATAATGGTAAGGACTTTCATGTAATTTGCCAAAGATTAACACTGAATCTCACTCCTCAGAGGGGCTCGCTCAAATGCACACGTACACACACACACACACACACACACACCCCTCTCTGTGGCCCTAAGATTACTTTGCAATATGCATTTGGTCATTTATCTATTAGACTCCAGGGCCCACGCTCTTAAGCTGCAGGCAATTTCTTTCCCTTGGCATTTGCTGCAGTGGTGCTTAGGTTTTCTAGGTCTCAGATTATGCCTAGGGGCATCTCAACACCTGTCCCCTCTAGTCCTTTGGAGAGCCCATTTTCAGTGGTGCATCACCCCATCATTGGACTCCTGTAAGGAAAAAACATGGCCAGGGCATCTTGTGATTTCCAGGCTGAACTCCTCCTTGCCATGTGACCTTGCATAAATCAGTTCTCCTTTCTGATGTGTGCAGCTCCACTGCTGGGAACCAGGCAGAAGAAATAGCTTTGTGTCCAGATTTAGCAACATAGGATATAAAAATGATTATTTTTGTATACTAAGTGACAGCTTAGAAGCAAAAAAAAAATAGACTTCATTTTAAGGGAAAGTCAAAGGAAGATTCAAATGAAGTTTAAAATGGGGGTGGGCTGGAGAGGTGTCCCCCACTGAATGTCTTTGGACTGTCTTTTACTGGAGGTTTCAGATAAGTCTCCTTGCCATTTAATGTCACCACACATTTTTCCCTGTATAAATCGGGTTTTGACCTGTATATTTGGCCTTGTTGCTCTCTGAACCTCCCCCATCCTACTGCTCAGCAGCTGCTGCTATGTGGGGGGAGCTCATCCAATCCCTCTTTGCCCCTGCTTCCCTATCAGTTCACTGGAAGGTGCTTGCCGAGGAGGTTGCTGAGCCCTAAGCAGCTGATATGCCTAGTGTATAAACTGACCCAATTTAGAAGAGTGATATTTTTTAGCCTGAGATCGCTGCTTTCTATGATGCAATACACAGCAGTACACAGAGACCAGGGAAACAAGTTCCAAGATTTTTCAAATCACTCAACCAATATTTATTAGCTCACTGCTGCGAGCCAGACATGTAGAATACTCTGATGGGGAATATTCAGAACTTGCCTTAAAACAATCACATTGTATTAGTATGTGTGCAGGGGGAAGAGGGTGATAATGGAGATAACATATAGCTCTGAGACAGGGTAGAATATGTTAAGTGCTGTTGGAGAGGTATAAACAGCCCAAATGAAGGTGGTCACATGATACAGGGGCTTTGTGGAAGGTGTGGCCTTTCAGCTGAAAGTCTAAATACGTTAATATAAGGGGAGGGCATTATGGAAACCAGGATTGCCACAGGAAAAAAATGGGAAAGCAGCTACTTATGAGTAGTGAAGCCACTGGAATAATTGTGCTTGAAGACAGTAACTGTTGTATATAAGGGAAGATGGACCAAAGAGAGGTGAGATGGGAGGCAGGGAGAGCAGCTGGTAGGCTACTGACCAGTCCAGGTGAGAAACAATGAAGGCCTTCAATTAAGACAAAGGAGAACAGGACAAGACAAAATTAAGATATAATAAAGCTATAATCTGCAACACCTGGCAAATGATTATATGGGTGGCATGAATAGGGAGTCAAAGGAGACTTTGAGGTTTCATAGTTACATGACTGAAAAGATGGTAAAATCAACAGCAGAGATCACTGAGGAGAGCCAAGTTTATGTGATATCCTTATGGTGGTAGCAGGGAAAGCATCTTGATTGAGTTAGAGATGCCTGAGTGACAGACATGTAGATAGATTAGTCCAGCAGGCAGCTGATACACAAGTCTGAATATCAGTAGAAACAATAGTATTGATAGTTTTTGGGGAAAGTCATCAGATGATGGGTGCCATAGGCTGAATTATGTCCCCTCAGAATTCATATGTTGAAGTCCTAAACTCCAGTACCTAAGAATGTGCACTTACTTGGAAATAGGGTCATTGCAGATATAATTGATTAAAATTAAGTCATACTGGAGTGGGGTGGGCCCCTAATTCAATATAGCTGGTGTTCTTATTAAAAAGGGGAAATCTGAACATAGACACACACATGGAGAGAAAGCCAAGTGAAGATAATACAGCAACACCCAAGGCATGTCAAAGATTTCCAGCAAACCACAAAAAGCTAGGAAAAAGGCATTAAACAGATTCTCATAACCCTCAGAAGGAGCCAACCCTGCTGATACTTGATTTTGGACTTTTTTTTAATGTTTATTTTTGAGAGAGAGAGAGAGACAGAGACAGAGAGAGAGACAGAGCATGAGCGAGGGAGAGGCAGAGAGAGAGAGAAACAGAATCTGAAGTGGGCTCCATGCTCTGAGCTGTCAGCACAGAGCCCAACATGGGCTCAGAAGCCGCGAGATCATGATCTGAGCTGACGTCGGATGCCCAACTGACTGAGCCAACCAGGTGCCCCTGATTTTGGACTTCTAGGCTCCAACAATATGAGGCATATTTCCATTGTTTACATCATCCAATTGTGTTGCCTTTTTTTATGACAGGCATAGTAAACTACGCAGCTAAGAGTTAAAGTTCTAGGAGTGGCTGGGAATGACCAAAGACAGCATTTGGATTGAGAAGCCAACCTAGGATATAAGTCTTAAGAACCCCTACAGGCTGGACAGAGTAAGAGAAGCCAGCAAAGAAACCTACAATAGACCACTCTGAGAGGTAGAAGGAAAGGAAGAAAGTGGATTTCAATGAGATGATGTTTCATTTTGATTAAATGTTTTGAAGAATTTTTTAGTTGCCAGTAAATAAAATAGTGAGCTAGGGAATGCAGGAGAAGGAGCAGGTTGGGGATAAAAAAAATGGGGATGCCCAGGGTCAAGGGAAGCAAGATCTCCTTGCCAGGGTCTGATTTTAGAAAAATGCCAAGATTGGTAAGGTTTTTCTTTTGGGCCTGTATCTCATTTCTGGAATCTATGCCATACCAGCTGCTGAGAAATCCTCACATACCCTGTTTTAAATGAAAGCCCAAAAGACAGACATGTTAAATGTAAGATTCTGGAACTCGGCAATAACAGGTATGGACATCCACTATGTTCCAAAGTGCTTTATCAAACTGAATTTTCATGACCATTCTAATTTCCCTATTTCACAAATAAGGAAACTGAGGCTCTGAGAAATAAACTACCAAAGGTTACAGAGTTTTTAAGTGGAAGAAGTGAAAGGAGAACCCAGGGGTTTCTGATTCTAAAGCCCCTGCCTTTTTCCTCACGTCAAAGAAAGCAAGTGGGTTTCTTGTCTGATATAGTCCTTGATCAGTTGGGTGGTAGCTGCTTAGAGTGTTTGTTGAGGATTGGAAGGCCATATTAGGAATTGTTGGAAAAGAGGGCTATAATTGATTATTGATGCTTGTCTTGGGCATAGACAGAGGAGGGATAGCATATTTACTATCGCCATACTACACCATATAATGGCCTTGGGTAAGAGAGATGGGAAAAGGGAGTCCTTTTCCCTGAAGTATGCATAGATGGCTTTGTCATTCCTGGTATAGTCACTTTGCTTCTGGGAGAATTAGATATAGGAAATTAGTTCATAATATCCCATGCTTTCAGAACATTCAATGGGAGCATACACTGACCAACATGCATTCATGGCACACAACCTGAAATTGCTTTTCAAGCAGAGAGCCATAGCCTCCCCTCTCTCTTAACCATGCAGAGGCCTGAGTACCTGCCTCAAAGAATCACCACCCAGGAAAAAGGCCAATGGTTGAGAAATTCACATACAAAGGATGAAAGGATGACTGTGTGTGTGTGTGTGTGTGTGTGTGTGTGTGTGTGAAAGACAGAGAGACAAAAGACAGAGAGATTCAGGTATTCAAAATACCCAGGCCTTAGGAACTAAATGGAATTAAACTAAAACCAAAGATAGTTGAATTGATAATCACCACCCTGCATTCAATCAGAGCTGACCATGTGCAGGGCTGGAGTAGAGAGTTCCCTATAAGGGGTAATGTATATGGGGCAAATTCCCTTAAATTTCCCCCACACCACCACCAGCAGCCTGTTATGGTGATAAAATTCCAATGATGATAATTTCTCTAAAGGACAGTTACTGTCTGTAAATGACCCCAGGGAGTGAATGAAAGTATATGCCTGGGTTTAGAAAAGCCTGATGTCTGGTATATAGCTCCTTAGAAAAATTGTGAAAAATGTTTGTCTCTGGCATTCTCCCCATTCTACTGATACATTTAAGGGGTGATCCCTCTGAAATAACATTTACATTTTCTTAGGCTCATAACAACCTAAAAAATACCTTCACGGCTCCCCAAAGAAAGGTCTAATGGTTTATTCTAAGACCAAGTAAAATGCAGGGGATTGGAAGGCTCTTTTAGCTCAGTAGTTTATCAAAAGAGGCACAGGACTGACTGACAGGAAAGGGGAATTCTAGTCCTAGCTAAGCAATAAACTCACCTTATACTACAGAGAGGTCACTTTACTCTGTCTGTAATCTGGCCAAAAATCCCTACCCTGAGCATCTCGCTGAGACTTCTTGGTGAACTTGAAAAGAAAAAAGGACATAGGATGAAGATAAACATTATCTTCATTAAGCTTTACTGGCTTGACAAGTATTTATTCACACAGTGAGAAGAATCAAGCATTCCAAGATGGCTGTATCAACCCCTCCTCCCAGGGCTGCCTTTGGCTTTGCCCCCTCCCCTTCCCCTTGGCTGTCCTCCCACTCCTGTTCCTTCACCATTTCCCTGCTCTCTTCTCCCGTCCACTCTACTCTTCTCCTCTCTTTCTGATATACATTTGTGCTGCTAACATGGGATGGTACCATATATACTCTTTGCTGTTCACTAAGAGTATACTTCCTTCTATGCCCTGGCTTCCACTTTCTCCAGTTCCAACATCCCTTGACCATTTTCCTCTTTACCTTTTTCAGTCTTTATCTATAGTTTCAGTCTTGTGTGGATACAGGAAAGTTATTATAACTTGTAATGACTTATAGGTCATATCAGTTATCCCAGGCTGGCTCATGGCCCCTCCATTCTAGATATCCTTCAATGAAGACTATTCAAAAGCAAGCCCTGTTACCTGTTAACAGCAATCTCTAATTGAGGGACATTGCCAAACATCTTTGGGTTTTTTTTAGCAATTTATTATGGTGCTGTTATTTAAGCATTTACTTCAAACTTTTCTTTCTTTCTTTCTTTCTTTCTTTCTCTCTTTCTGTCTTTCTTTGAAAGGTGGCAGAAGGTACTGGAAAGAACACTATATTAGGAGTCAGAAGACTGTGCTAATCTTTGCCTCAATGTCTTTCTTCAAAATGTCTACCCCAGCATTCCTCACCTATGCCAATCTACCCCACCTCTCTACTTCCTTGTCTCATGAATGATTATTGTATTTTATTCTTCATTCATATTCTTTCATTACTCAATACCACATGTTCAGAGTACTGAAGAGAGTAAAACAAAATCTCTGACCTTGAGGAGATGTTTCTGTCTTTGAAGAAACATTCCTGATCTTGAAGACACAGCTCCTGACCTTGAGGAGCAACCAATAGGGTAGAAGAGGCTAAGAGATCTGTGTTCTGAAGGACAGAGCATTGGATGTAGAGTTACAAAGTCTTTCTGTACTTTGCCATTCTGATATTTGAGGTCTGTGTGACCAGGGGCTAGTAATTTTAGCCTTTTGAGCCTCAGTATATTCATTTATAAAATATTATTAACATTAGTCTACTGTGTAATCTACCAATGTTGTTGTGAGGCTTACATAAGAAAAATACTGTTACTAAAACCTTTAAACCAGGGATTCTCAGCCCAGGCTATATATCCAAATCCCCTGGGGATATGTAAAAAATACAAATCCCTGGGCCCCACCCCAGAGCAGAGATATCAATGACAATCTCTAGGTGTAGAACCCAAGCCTCAGTAGTTTTTAAAGGTCCTTAGGTGATTCCAGTTTGCAGCCAGGACTGAACCACTGGTCTAAACAGCAAAGCATATAGGAATAATAATCTCCCCGCTGACTGAGCACTAAGTGACAGGTGTGTCAGGCAATTTCTCCTAAGGGAGTACCATTAAGGTGTCACATGTAAACAATGATGCTATATGACAATATGTGGAGATGTCATAAGAACTGTACAAACACAAATTCTCTGGTAATGTAGCAGAAGAAGAGGTTGGTCCCAACTGAAAACTCAGGAAAGACTTCAGGGTGGAAGCAGCACTTAAGCTGGACTTAGAAGCATTGTAGGATTTCAAAGAGCCGAAGTGGGAGATAATAGGCAATGGTTAGTGCTGGCAGAAGAAATGTCATAAACCAAAGCCAAGACTATGTGCCAGACATTGTTTTAAGTGCATGATATGTACCAACTCATTTAATCTTCATAATATATCATTTTATAGGTGAGGAAACTGAGGCCCAGAGAAGTTAAGGTCACACAGCTAAGAAGCAACTGAACCAGAATAGTTGCTCAAGCAAGAAGTCTGGCTTCCAGAGCCCACACTCTGAACGCAATATTCTACAGCTTTTCTAACATGAGCAGTGTTGTGTCTTGTGAAAATTAATCTGGCCACAGACTAGATGATGATGGTGGGAGCAATGAGAAATGAGGCAGAGAGATAGGTTATTGCAATCATCAGCCTGGAACATAATAAAGGTATGAACTAAGTTTTAGGTCCTTTAATTATTTGCTACAGCTAAGAGTTGTACTTCCTCTCCACAAAGGAAAGAAATAGAGAAAATGGGTTTATACTTTATCAGGAAGGATTTGAGTTAACTCTGAAAAAAGACTGCCCAGAGGTGAAGATTGTTAAAGAAGGAAACATAACTGAAAGGAAAAGAAACTGGGGTATTTCTTAGGAATTCTGGGGGATGAAGATGACCTCCAAGTCTGTCCAAAACTTAGGACTTCCCAGATCACTCATGCTCAATTTATTGCCCACTTTGGTCCTTGAAACATAATGGGAATCTAAAATGGACAAAAATCGGTAAATGAACCAGTCTGCATTAAGAGTCTGAACTTGCCAATGAGTCACCAGGTAATCTCTAAGCAGAAAGGTCTTTTTTAACAAAGCTGGAAACCCCCCTTTCCCTTCCACAAAGACCAGCAGTACCAGAGATTGACCTCTTCCTTTAAGGTGATTTCCCAGAATTCTTTGCTCCATGCTTTCTCCAGGTTCCTTCCCTCTCTTTCTTTTCAACTCTATTGAAAACAAGCCCAGGATGCTCCTCCCAGAAGGAAGAGTATTCCCCTCACCCTTCTATTCCTGCTAGTTTGTACATACACCCCACCCTGCTCTTCTGAGCCAAATAATCCTTTCCCTTCCCTTTCTTGAAGAGGCCACCTTGCCCCACTCTGTTTAGGATTTGCTAAAAGCATGAGAAACACCCCCTGCCTTTTTTTTCCAGATAGAGCCTTTCTAAATTCTGTTGTAGGAATACTGGACTGAAACTAGAGCCAGAGAACCCTAGGAAACTAAGAAGTCTTGCTTGAAACAGAAAAAGTTGTTCCCATCTGTTCCCAGTGGTCTTCCTGACCTGTTCATTAAATGCCTCCTTCAACAGCCTGGGTGAATGTGATACAGGGCAAGGATGTTGGGATATGAAACTATAAGACCTGGGTTTGATAGATAAATTGGTTTCTATCATCTGTAAAGAAAGGATATTATAACATCAAAAAAGAGAGTCATCTACCATTATATAGTTCTGGATAGAATGACACAATGCTGCCTATGAAGCAGTCTTGCCAAAAAATTGAATCTCTATCTGATAAAGCCTCTAGATTTCCCTAATTGATAAGAAAGAGAACAGAAGGGAACATTAAAGCCTACCACAGAGATACAGTGTATAAAATTCAGACCAAATTGTGGGAAGCATTACAGGACAAATCACCAGTTCAGTTTCTTCAGTAAATACAGAGAGGGAGAGAGAGAGGGAGAGAGAGAGAGAGATTGAACCAGACTAAACTTAACAGAGACTTAAGAGACATGTCAGTCAATTTTAATGTATGGACTTTATTAGGCTCCCAATGGGAATATGACTGTTTAAAAGTAACATTTGTGAGACAATCAAGGAAATCTGAACATTGATTATTGGATGTTATAAAAGGATCATTTTTATATTTGATAATGGTATTGTAGTTATAATGTTTAGATTCTTGTTATTTAGAGATGTATACTATTTTTGGACAATGATAGGATGCTAAGGATTTGCTTCAAAATAATCTAGAGAAATGTGGTGAGGGAGTGGGTGGAAGAATAGATAAATTACTAATTTTTGAAGCTAGGTAATGGGTATGTGGGAGTTCATGATACTGTTTTCTCTATTTTGTATATGTTTCAAAGTTCCCATAATAAAAAAAAAGTTCTTAAAAACTGGTTAAAAAGAGGATGTACAAATTTTTCCAGTGATTTTGGTGTTTTCCAGAGTCCTGAAGGCACACCTTGGAGACTCCTATGAGGGGAAAGAATGCATGTATGAGGGTAGGGGCATTTAAAGTCCATTTGTACATCAATCTCAGCAATAACATTTTGCTATGTTTTCTACATAGCTTTAACATTCTATCTTTGGCAACCTGGGCCTACTTTGAGTTTGGCTTGAGTATAGATCAAGCTACTTACACTTTAGGCTGAGTGAGATCCAATTTTGAACACTTAAACACATACAAAAGCAGAGAAAATGTTTTAAACATATTTTCTAGTCCCCATTCCTAGACTGTTCTGTGGCTCCAAGGACTCTGAAGTCTCCTGGATCATTGGTCTCTAGGACGTCTGCTCTGGTTCTAGATTCAGGCTACAAGTATGTGAAATATAATTTACAGTTTGCCTTGGAGAGCTCTCCTTCCTTGCTAGAACTTCCTCTCTACACAACTAAATAAGGCATATCACACCTCCAACACAAATAACTCATCCCTCAGGGGCCTACCTGTCCCTACCCCCTACCCCTAGTGGTTTTCCAGACCCAATCATCATAGTGATATTGGAAATGCCTTTCACATACAGTAAAATAAAAGTCATAATTTCTGGGAATAGGAGGGTTAGAAAGACTTTGGGGAAGGTCAGGAAGGGATCACAATTTTATATGAGGTCTTCCTTAACTGGAGAATAAAGGACTGGGAGACTTGGAGTATGCTCTGATATGAACTCCACCAAATTAACATGCCACAAGCAGGCATATTATTAAATATGGGCCTGTTGGGCTATAGGGTATCGTTATGGATGCTAATCTAGGAGAATAAGGTACCTCTAGGAGATTGGGTGGGGCAGAAATTGGTCCTCAGTTGGAGAGAGAGACCCTGTTAGATTGCCCCTCTCATTTTCCAATGCCCTAATTCTCTCCCATCTGGAAACAGTTCTGAGAGACAATCCCAGAATTTCTAAAGGGGAAGCTTCAGTTATTTTCCAGTTTCTGAAAAACAGGCAGTCAGAAGGGAGATAAGATTCTGGGTAAGGCCTGTCAGCCACCTACTGTCTCTGAACTGCACTCCAACCTTCTGAGGGACAAATCCTTGCCTACGCAATGAGATATGTGGCCCTCATCCCTGCTCCCAGCCTTAGCCTTTGGCTACAGCCACCAGCCCTCTGAAAAACTGGCAAGCATAGTGTCTATGTATGTATCTATGTATGTATCATAGTGTCATCTTTATTTTTTAGTGTTTATTTATTTTTGAGAGAGAGAGAGAGAGAGAGAGAGAGAGAGAATGCATGTGGGTAGGGGCAGAGAGTGAGGGAGACACAGAATCTGAAGTACACTCCAGGCTTTGAGCTGTCTGCACAGAGCCAGACGTGGGGCTCAAATTTATGAACGATGAGATCATGAATTGAGCTGAAGTCAGACACTGAATCAACTGAGCCACTCAGGTGCCCCATAGTGTCATCTTTAGAACTAACATGAATGGCAGTTTTCATCTTCTCCTCAAATTTACTTTTGCTGAATGTTGAGTTGGAGGGTACATTTCCCTACCCAACCCCATTCCAGTCTCTACACCCAGGAATAGATGCTTTCCAAACAGCACGGGTTGGGGGAGCTGGACGGTGCAATGTCAGTGTGTTAGGATCTAGTGAGTGCTATCATTTTCAGGGCTTGGAGTTCCTCTTCAAGTCCTCTCCTGTCTCATCTGATGGAGGCAAAGAAGTGCTAATTATTCAAATCCAACCCAGCTCCAAGTGTCAGATACTCAGGTTCCTAAAGAGAGAGAACATCTTTTGTCGGGGTTGGAACCCAAACTTCCCTCCTGCCTGGACCCCATGCAGCTGCTGGGTCTTTCTCCATAATAGGGCTCATCTCATGGGTAAGTGAAATTCACAAATAATCCAAAAACTTTACTTCAGCTATTACCATATTATTAAAACTTCTTCTCCAACAATACTTTTTTGTTTTTTACTTTTGATGACAGAAATTTTCAAACATACACACAAGCAGAGAAAGTCATAAAGTGAATCCTCATGAGGATCTATCTTCAATAGTTAGCAAATCATGGTTATTTCTTATTTCATCAAAATTCCTTCCTACACAAAAACTTTTTCCAGAATATTATAAAGCAAATCCGAAACATACCATCATACATCATATTATTTTACCCATAAAAACTTCAGACTACAGACATAACTGGTTTTATTACACTTTGGTTTGTCGTGCTTCACAGATATTTAGTTGTGTGTGTGTGTGTGTGTGTGTGCAAATTAAAGGTTTGTGCAACCATCAAGTTTACTGGTGCCATTTTTCCAAAAGGATTTCCTCACTTCCTGTCTTTGTGTCAAGTTTTGGTAATTCTTGCAATTTTTAAAACTTTTCTATTATTGTATTTGTTATGTGAATCTGTGATCAGTGATCTTTGATGTTAATATTGCAATTGTTTTGGCACACCATGAATCGCACTCATATAAGATGGTGAATTTAATTGACAAATGTTTTATGTATTCTGACTGCTCCCCTGACCAAGGATTCCCCCATCTTTCTCCCTCTCCTCAGACCTCCCTATGCCCCTGAGACACAGCAATATTAAAATTATGCCAGTTAATAACCCTACAATGTCCTATAAGTGTTCAAGTGAAAGGAAGAGTGACATGTCTCTCACTTTATATCAAAAACTAGAAATGATTAAGCTTAGTAAGAAAGACATGTCAGAAGCCAAGATAGGTCAATGGCTAGGCCTCTTGTGCTAGTGAGCCAAGTTATGAATGCAAAGGGAAAGTTCTTGAAGGAAATTAAAAGTGCTACTCCAGTGAACATGCCAATTATGAGAAAGTGAAACTGCCTCATTGCTGAAATGGAGAAAGTTTTAGAGGTCTGGATAGAAGAAAAAAACAGCCACCACATTTTCTTAAGCTAAAGTAAGGCCCTAACTCTTCAATTATGTGAAGGATGATAAAGGTTGGAAAGCTGCAAGAGAAAAGTTTCAAGCTAGCTGAGGTTGGTTCATGAGGTTTAAAGAAAGAAGCAATCTGCATGACATAGAAGTGCAAGGTGAAGCAGTAAGCACTGATGTAGAAGCTGCAGCAAGTTATCCAGAAGATCTAGCTAAGATAACTCATGACAGTGGTTACACTAAGTAACAGATTTTCAATGTAGATAAAATGGCCTTCTATTGGAAGAAGATTCCATCTAGGACTTTCATAGCTAGAGAGGAGAAGCCAATGCCTGGCTTAAAAACTTCAAAGGACATGCTGACTCTCTTACTAGGGGCTAATGCAGCTAGTGACTTTAATTTGAAGCCAATGCTCATTTATCATTCCAAAAATCCTAGTGCCCTTAAGAGTTATGCTAAATCTACTATGTCTGTGCTCTATAAATTGAACAACAAAGACTGGAAGACAACACATCTATTTAAAATATGGTTTACTGAATAGTTTAAGCCCACTATTGAAATCTGCTCAGAAAAAAAGATATTTCTTTCAAAATATGACTGCTGATTGACATTGCACCTGGTCACCAAAGAGTTCTGATGGAGATGTACAATGAGATTGATGTCGTTTTCATGTCTGGCAATACAATATCCATTCTGCAGTCCATGGATCAAGGAGTAATTTGACTTTCAAGTCTTTGTATCTAAGAAATACATTTTGTAAGGTTTGGCTACTATGGAGAGTGATTCCCCTGATGGATCTGGGCAAAGTGAATTGAAAACCTTCTAGAAAGAATTAACCCTTCTATTTGCCATTAAGAACATTTGTGATTCATGAGAAGAGGTCAAAATACCAGCATTAAACAAGAATTTGGAAGAAATTGATTAAAATCCTCATGGATAACTTTGAGAGATTCAAGACTTCAGTGGAGGCAGTAACTACAGATGACAGTAATGGAAATAACAAGAGAACTACAGTTAGAAGTGGAGCCTAAAGATGTTACTGAATTGCTGTAACCTCATGATAAAATTTTGCTCATAATAAAATTTTAACAAATGAAGAGTTGCCTCTTATGGATGAGTAAAGAAAGTAGTTTCTTGAGGTGTAATCTACTCCTGGTGAAGATACTGTGAAGATTATTGAAATGACAACAAAGGATTTAGAATATTACATAAACTTAGTTGATAAGCAGCAGTTGATAAGCAGAGTTTGAGGGATTAACTCCAATTTTAAAAGAAGTTTTGTGGGTAAAATCCCATCAAATAGCATTGCATGCTACAGAGAAATTGTTCATAAAGGAAGAGTCAATTGATTCAGCAAACTTCATTATTGTCTTATATTAAGTAATTGCCACAGCCATCTCAGCCTTCAGCATCCTGATCAGTCAGCAGCCATCAACACCAAGGCAAGACTCTCTACCAGAAAAAGATAATGGCTCACTGAAACCTCAATTGATAGCATTTTTAAGCAATATTTTAAAATTAAGGTATGCACATTGTTTTTAGGCATAATGCTATTGCATATTCATTTTTTTAATTTTTTTATGTTTATTTATTTTTGAGACAGAGAGAGACAGAGCATGAACGGGGGAGGGGCAGAGAGAGAGGGAGACACAGAATCGGAAGCAGGCTCCAGGCTCCGAGCCATCAACCCAGAGCCCAACGCGGGGCTCGAACTCACGGACCGTGAGATCGTGACCTGAGCTGAAGTCAGACGCTCAACCAACTGAGCCACCCAGGCGCCCCTGCTATTGCATATTTAACAGACTACAGTATAATATAAACATAACTTTTATATGCACTGAGAAAACAAAAAAAAATCATTTGACTCATTTTATTGTGATATTCCATTTATTGTGGTGGTCTGGAACTGAATTCACAATATCTCTGTGGTGTGCCTGTATACCATTTACACACTTTTTATAACCAGAGATGAATGAAGGATATAAAAGGCCCTTGTAAAGATTCAGCAGTTCCACTCTCAGCTATGCCACTGATGCACACTCTAATTTTGGAAAAGTCCCTTTCCTTCTCTAGAAACTCTAGAAATCAATTTTCTCATCAGCATAATGGGGTAGGAAGGGCGTTGGAGGTGTAGTGGTATGTGTGTTGGGGGATGGTGGTGTACTAAACTAGTGCTTCACAAACTTTAAGTACACAGGAGTTCCCTGTTAAAATGGGGATTCTGATTCAGTAGGTCTGAAGTGGGGTCTGTGGTTCTGTTCTGCATTTCTAACAAGTTCCCAGGTACAACAACATGTATAGGTAATAAGATTAAATATATCAGGGGCTGTTCAAGTTTTGTAATTCCACAAGTCCAGAATTCCTGATAATTTTGTCCATCTCTCTTAACACCAGGTGTGAGGCATGCTTTAAATCATCCCAAAGTTTCCCAGTTTTAAAATTCTCATAGGAAGGTTTATGTGCATCCCGATTCATTGGTTCCAGGTAGTTGTAACAGAAGTCAGCTGGTACCAGCTCTCAATGGCTGATTATCAAATTTTCAGGAACTTTGTCACTTGTTAAATACAACCAGCATTAAAAATAGACACCCATGTTCATAGTAGCATTATTCACAATCCTGAAGAGGTAGAAGCAACCCTAATGTCTATCAATGGATAATTGGACAAACAAAATATGGTATGTACATGCAATAGAATATTATTCAGCCTGCAAAACAGGAAGGAAATTTTGGAACATCCTACAACATGTTCTTAAGGAGATTGTACCAAGTAAAATAAGCTAGTCACAAAGAGACAAATACTGTATAATTTCATATGTGAGTATCTAAATTAGTCAAATTTATAGAAACAAAAATTGAATGGTGGTTGCCATTTCCCCAGGGACTGGGGGTTGGTTAATAGGGACTTGTTTAATGGGTATAGAGTTTCAGTGTTGCAAGATAAAAATGTTCTACTGATCTGTTTTTGAAACAATGTAAATATACTTAACATTAATGTGTTTTTATCATGATAAAAAAATTTAAAAATGATGACACAGAAGATGTAGTACAAACACAGAATGGAATGTTATTCAGCCATAAAAAAGAATGTAATATTGCCATTTGCAACAACATGGATGGAGCTAGAAAATGTAATGCTAAGTGCAACATGTCAGTCAGATAAAGAAATATACCACATGACTTCACCCATGTTTGCAATTTAAGAAACAAAACAAATGAACAAAGGATAAAAAAGAGATAGTCAAAACAAGAAACAGACTTTTTTTAGTTTTAATTTTAATTCCAGTTAGTAAGTGTATAGTGTTATATTACTTTCAAGTGTACAATATAGTAATTCAACAATTCCATACATTACCCTATGATCATCACTATAACTGAACTCCTTAACTCTCATCACCTACTTAACCCATTCCTTCAACCACCTCCCATCTGGTAACCATCAGTTTGTTCTCTATAATTAAGAGTCTGTTTCTTGATTTGTCTTTCTTATTTTTTCCCTTTGCTCGTTTTGTTTCTTAAATTCCACATATGAGTGAAATTGTATGGTATTTGTCTTTCTCTGACTTATTTTGCTCAGCATTATACTCTCTAGCTCCATCCATGTTGTTGCAAATGGCAAGATTTTATTCTTTTTCATGGCTGAGTAATATTCCAGTGTGTTTGTGTGGGTGGGTGTGTGTGGGGGGGCGGGTGGGTGGGTTTGGGTGTGTGTGTGGTTGTGTATCACTTTATTAATCAATGGACACTTGGGCTGCTTCCATATCTTGGCTATTGTAAATAAATTGTAAATATGTTGTATTTACAATTGTAAATTGTAAATATGTTCTTATAAACATACGGGTGCATGTATCACTTTGAATTAGTATTCTTCCATTTCTTGGGTAAATACCCATTATTGTGATTGCTGGATCAGGGTTAAGGTTAGGGTTAGGGTTAAGGTTAAGGTTAGGGTTTGGGTTAGGGTTATTTTTAACTTAAAAAAATTTTTTGTGTGTTTTATTTTAGTTCTGAGAGAGACAGAGTGTGAACCAGGGGAGGCGAAGAGAGAGAGGAAGACACAGAATCTGGAACATCCTCAGCTCAGAGCCTGATGTGGGGCTTGAACTCAGGACCCATGATCACGACCTGAGCTGAAGTCAGACCCTCAACTGACTGAGTCACCCAGGTACCCCTTTGAGTCACTTCCATACTGCTTCCAGAATGACTGCACCAGTTATACAGTTATACACCAGTTATACCTACAAACAGTATAGGATTGTTCCCCTTTCTCTGCATCCTCGCCAACATCTGTTGTTTCCTGTGTTGTTACTTTTAGCCATTCTGACTGGTGTGAGGTGATATTTCATTGTAATTTTGATTTGTATTTCCCTGATGATGAATGAGTGATGTTGAGCATCTTTTCATGTGTCTGTAGGCTATCTGGATGTCTTCTTTGGAAAAATGCTCATTCATGTCTTCTGCCCATTTTTTTAAAATACATTTTTAAAATAATTTTTAAGTTTATTTATTTATTTTGAGAGAGACAGAAAGAGCATGAGTGGCCGGAAGGACAGAGACAGAGGGATAATCCCAAGTAGGCTTTGCCTAATCAGTGCAGAGCCTGATGCAGGGCTCGAACTCATGAAATTGTGAGATCATGACCTGAGCCCAAATCAAGAGCCAGATGCTTAACCAACTGAGCCACCCAAGCACCCCTTTCTGCCCATTTTAATTGGATTATTCCATTTTTGGGTGTTGAGGTTTTTAAGTTCTTTATATATTTTGGATTCTAACCCCTTATCAGATATGCTATTTGCAAATAAGTTCTCCCATTCAGTAGGTTGCTTTTTAGTTTTGTTGATCATTTCCTTTGCTGTGCAGAAGATTTTTATTTTGATCAGGTCCCAACAGTTTATTTTTGCTTTTGTTTCCCTTGCCTCAGGAGACATATCTAGAAAGAAGTTAGTACAGCTGATGTCAAAGATATTACTGCCTTCATTCTCTTCTAGGACTTATATGGTTTCAGGTCTCACATTTAGGTCTTTACTCCATTTTGAATTTATTTTCATGTTTGATGTAAGAAAGTGGTCCAGTTTCATCTTTTGTATGTTGTTGTCCAGTTTTTCCAACAGCATTTGTTGAAGAAATGGTCTTTTTCCCATTGCATATTCTTTCCTGCTTTGTCGAAGATTAATTGACCATATAATTGTGGGTTTGTTTCTGGGATTTCCATCCTGTTCCACTGATTTATGTGTCTATTTTTTTTTTTTTGCTAGTACCATACTGTTTTGATTACTATAGCTTTGTGATGTAACTTGAAGTCTGAAATTGTGATGCCTCCACATTTGCTTTTCTTTTTCAAAATTGCTTTGGCAATTTGGGGTCTTTTGTGATTCCATAAAAATTTTAGGAATGTTTGTTCTGGTTCTGTGAAAAATGCTATTAGTATTCTGATAGGGATTGCATGAAATGTGTGTACTGCTTTGAGTAATATAAGCGTTTTAACTATATTTGTTCTCCTAATACTTGAGCATGGACTTTGTATTTCTTTGTGTCATCTTTCGTTTGTTTCATCAGTGTTTTATAGGTTTAAGAGTATAGGTCTTTCACCTCTTTGGCTAGGTTTATTCCTAGTTATCTTATTTTTTTTGGTGCAATTGTAAATGGGATTCTTTTCTTAAAGAATTTTCTTTTCTTCATTATTGTTGTATAGAAGTGCAAAAGAATTCTGTATATTGATTTTGTATCCTTTGACTTTACTGAATTCATTTATCCATTCTAGCAGGTTTTTGGTGCGGTTTCTATTGTTTTCTATATATAGTATTATGCCATCTGCAAATAGTGAAAGTTTGAGTTCTACCTTACTGATCCTTTTATTTCTTTTTGTTGTTGGATTGCTGTAGGAAGGACTTCCTATACTATGTCGAATATAAATGGGGATAGTGGACATCCTTATCTTGTTCCTGACCTTAATGTAAAAGCTGTCATTTTTTTACACATTAAGGATGATGTTAACTCTGGGTTTTTCATATATGCCCTTTATTATGTTGAGATCTGTTCCCTCCAAACCTACTTTGTTAAGTTGTTTTTTTTTAATCATGAATGGATGTTGTACTTTGTTAAATGCTTTTTATGCATCTAGTGAAATGATCATATGGTTCTTATACTTTATTTCATGTGATGTACTGCCTTGATTGACTTGTGAATATTTAACCACCATTGCAAAACAAGAATAAATGCCACTTGATTGTGGTGAATGAATTTTTAAATTTATTGTTGATTTCGGTTAGTATCTTGTTGAAAATTTTTTCATCTATGTTCATGTATATTGGCTTGTATTTCTCTTTTTTAGTAGTGTCTTTATCTGGTTTTTGTATCAGGGTAATGCTTGCCACACTGAATGAATTTGGAAGTTTTCCTTCCTTTTCTATTTTTTGGAATAGTTTGAGAAGAATAGGTATTAAATATTCATTAAATATTTGGTAGAATTTGCTTGTGGAGCTGTCTGGTCCTGGACTTTTGTTTGTTAGGAGTTTTTAAATTACAGATTCAATTTCTTTGCTGGGTATTGGTCAGTTCAAGTTTTCTATTTCTTCCTGCATCACTTTTGGTAATTTATATGTTTCTAGATATTTATCCATTTCTTCCAGATTACCTAATTTATTTGCATGTGGTTTTTCCTAATATTCTCTTATAATTATTTATATTTCTGTTATGTTAGCTGTTATTTCTCCTCTCTCATTTGTGGGTTTATTTATTTGATTTCTTTCTCTTTTTTTCTTTATAGGTTTGTTTATCACTTTTATTGGTTTAAAAAAATAGCTCCTGGTTTATTTATTTATATATGTATTTATTTATTTATGTAATGTTCCAGATGTGGTGGGTTTATTTTATTTTATTCTGATGGAAAACCAAATATTCCACTACAGCACAGAGACCAATATATTAAAAGCTCAGGAAAAAAGTGGTGTGGGACATGCAGGACGTGATGTACAAACTGGAAGACTGAGTCATTTCCTTTGTAACATGGCACCACATTGTTGCTGAGGAACACATTTAAAATAACACTGCAGAACTCAACTGAAATGTGGCACAAACATGACAACTTCCAGGCATGCCTTCAAGTACCTCTCTTAGGATGGACTTGTGATCTCTAGACTTCAGTGTGGGGAGGATTACAATTATTTGGAAGCATAAAAAATTCACACTTTTGAAATTTCACAGAAGAATTTTAAAGCCAAAACATAGTGGGTTCTCTTCACCTCCAGGGACAAATCAGATGCTTTACTCCAAACCACATTAAACTTCTAGTTCACATCCCAACCCAATCTTGTGACCTCCTGCATTGAAGTTCTTTCCATCAATTAAAGCTTATAGGGTCAGTTTGACTCCTGGTCGAAGAGCCTGAGTATAACCCAGTCCAGTCAGGCTGGCATTATTTACTTTAGCAGGTAGAAAAGTTCTACAGTCCAGCTTGTATTTAGCAGTGATGCCAAAATGGGCATTGTTACTGCCAGCCGTCCAAGCAAGGTTTATTGATGTTTCAATCTTCTCATTAACCTTCTGGTAGATAGACCTTCCAAATTCAGTGCCGTCATTCACACGAGTGTGCAACTAAAAGTCTGCAGTCTTGTAACACAGGGCAAAATTATTCTGTGACAGTTTGGATCTGGCTGTGTCAAAACTCATCTGATAGCTAGCAAGCCAACCTTCAAAGGCTAAGACAGCCCAGCATAAATGGTTGGTCGAGAAAAATGTATATCAACATTGCTGCCAAGACTGAAACATTCCCGCTTATAGGAGGCCTTCAATTTCCCATTCTTCTTTCCTGTGTTTGGTACAAATATGGTATCAAGAGTCAGTTTCAACCCTTCAGCCAACTTATTCTCCAAAGGGTTTCTCTTTCAACAGTATTATCTGTGTTCCATTTCTGGCTGAAAGTAAGTCCATAGTTACAGACCTTTTATTTGGTCTCTAGGTTGCCTGTATCAGTGTAAGCATGACCAGAAGTAGAAAATTCCACTCCACTATAAGACTTGGTTCTCAGATCTATTTTGACCGTGCTAAATCCAATCCTTTGTTGAATACATCCTTGGTGGCCTTTCCTAGGTCACAGTAAGTCGGTGTGTTACACATATCTCCAACCAGAGGGCCTGTCTCTGCTCCGCCAGGGCAATCCTGAAGGTCTTCAAACTAATGTTGTCCATGCCTCAGCTCCTGGTTTTATTAATCTGTTCTATTTTTTTTATCTTCTGTATCACTTATTTCTGCTCTAATCTTTATTATTTCCTTCCTTCTGCTGGTTTTAGGTTTTATTGTTTTTCTAGCTCCGTTAGGTGTAAGGTTAGGTTGTTTACTTGAGATTTTTCTTGCTTCTTGTGGTAAATATGTATTGCTATAAATTTCCCTCTTAGAACCACTTTTGCTGCATTCCAGAGGTTTTGGACTGTTGTGTTTTCATTTTTTGTTCCCATTTACATTTTTATTTCTTCTTTTTTTATTTTCTGGTTAATCCATTCATTGTTTAGTAGCATGTTATTTAGCCTCCTTTTATTTGTGATCTTTCCAGATTTTTTCTTGTGGTTGAATTCTAGTTGCATAGCACCGTGGACAGAAAATATGCATGGTATGACTTCAATTGTCTTAAATTTGTTGAGAATTGTTTTGTGGCCTAATATGTGATCTATTCCAGAGAATGTTCCATGTGCACTTGAAAAGAATGCATATTCTGGTGTTTAAGGATGGAATGTTCTGAATATATCTGTTAAGTCCATCTGGTCCATGTGTCATTCAAAGCCATTGTTTCCTTATTGATTTTCTGTTTAGATCATCTGTCCATTGATGTAAGTGGGGTGTTAAAGTCCCTTACTATCATTGTATCATCGTAAATCAGTTCCCTTATGTTTGCTATTAACTGTTTTATGTATTTGGGTGCTTTCATGGTGGGTGCATTTACAGTTGTTCTATCTTCTTGGTGGATTTTCCCCTTTATTATTATATAGTGTCTTTCTTTGTCTCTTGTTACAGTCTTTTTTTTTTTTTTGGAATCTAATTTGTCCAATATAAGAATTGCCCCTCTGGCTTTCTTTTGACATCCATTTTCATGACAGATGTTTCTCCATACTCTTACTTTAAATCTTCAAGTGTCTTTAGGTCTAAAATGGGTCTCTTTTATGCAGCATATAGATGTGTCTTGTTTTTTTAACCCATTCTGTCACTCAACGAGAAGCAGACTCCTAACTACAGAGAATAAACTGATGGTTATCACATGGGATGTCAGTGAGGGGATGGTTGAAATAGGTGACAGCAATAAATGAGGGCACTTATGCTGATGAGAACTGGGCGATGTATGTAATTGTTGAATCTCTATATTGTATACCTGACACTAATTTAACACTGTATGTTAATTATACTAGAATTAAAGAAAATAATTTTTAAAATGAAAAATGAATTTTTATTTAAATTATATAAACTTACAATTAAATCATATTAAAACAAGGGTCATAACTACTCAAAACTCATCACTTCCAAAATATTTTACTACATTTTACTATTTTTCTGCATTATTATTACTGTAGTATATACATATATATGATATATAATTAACATATGTATAATAGTATTTGTGTGGTGGAAATACTATAGAGTAAGTAATGCACTACTCTATAGTAGTGAGAAGCAGTCTATCTCTTCCCAACTCTGCATTTAATAACATGGAGTTGATAGTTTGAAATTGGAACATGCTACAAATTAGGTCTCTCCCCTCAAGCATCCACCCCACCAGAGAGTTTATTGTTAGACATCTGTGAGCACACCACTGGTTCCAGGGCTTAGCAAACTTTCACTGCCAGTAAATACTTCCCCTAGAACTACCCCAAATCCCTTCAATCGCATTTTAACATTTCCAGAATGCAGGTGGAAATGAAATCTTAAAGCATGGGATTAAATTGGCCTTCCGGCTATTGTATAGTAAGAAAGTATGGAAGAAGCTTAGAACAACTCACTATTCAAGAAATATTGAAAAAAAAAAAAGGGGCGCCTGGGTGGCGCAGTCGGTTAAGCGTCCGACTTCAGCCAGGTCACAATCTCGCGGTCCGTGAGTTCGAGCCCCGCCGTCGGGCTCTGGGCTAATGGCTCGGAGCCTGGAGCCTGTTTCCAATTCTGTGTCTCCCTCTCTCTCTGCCCCTCCCCCATTCATGCTCTGTCTCTCTCTGTCCCAAAAATAAATAAAATTAAAAAAAAAAAGAAATATTGAGTACCTCTATGTTGTAGATTCTGGAATATTTGTGATATCCATATATAAAATAAAATGTGATATAAAATGTGATATCCATACATGACACAATTCACCTTTGACCAATAATCCAAAATTGGCCCAAACTGGTTCTGAGATGCCTATTAAATCATTTTCTGCATGGGTGGTTTTGTCTTGGCTTAGAAGAAAGGACATTGGGTCAAGAGACCTGTGCTAAAATCTTGGTTTTAATACTAGTTGTGGAAATTTAAGCAAATGATTTCGCCTCTCTGTGCCTTCGTTTTCTCATTGTTAACATGGAAGAGGCAGGATAATCATCATGATCATAATCATCATAGCTGACATATATGCTTACTGTGTTCCAGGTTGTAGTCTAAGTGCTTTGTATACATTCACTCATTTAATCCTCACAAAGCCCCTAGGAAGTAGCTTCTATTCATTTGATCTTCATTTTACTGATGAAGAAAATTGAGACACAAAAAAATAAAGTAGTTTGCCCAAAGTTACAACAGTAAGTGAAAGGGATTTACTAGATGTCCTCCCTTCTCAAAGAATCATTCAATTCTATTCTGGAGAAACCATTTCCAATCTGGAGCAGGGAGACCTGATTAAGCCTCAAGGCTACAGACCCTGCTGATTACCTGACTCAGGGGCAGAACCTCAGAGATCTGAGAAGCAGTGAGGATAGATTTGAGTCTCCTGTAATCTGGGTAACGAAGCCAGGTCTTCTTTGTCCAAATTAGAGCAGAAAATCCAGAGGACAGAAAAGTTGGTGGTGAGTCTCCATCTATTGCTCCAGTCTGGTGACAGAACAAGCACATGTTTATAGGCAACCTAGGGTCTATCAGGCTCTATTAAATGTTTTATGTAAGATGTTCTCAAGGTCAGTGTTTGGAACTGGGCAGATTTGGAGAACTGGTTCTATACTGTTTCTTTTAAAAAATATTTAAATGCCAGTTAGTTAATATACAGTGTAATATTAATTTCAGATATACAATTTAGTGATTCAACACATATACAGCATCCCATGCTCATCACAGGTACATGGAATTCATTTGTTCTCTGGGTTTGAATTACTTGTATGCATTTTCCTTGGCCCTTAGAGGCCCAAAGGGACAAAGAGTGATAAATGTGCCTAATTGAATCTTCAGTGGATTCACTCTTTTACTGAAGGACAAAAGTGATACAAAGTTACATGCCATGAACATGGGTGTCATTTGGTTAGAGGCTCTCGTGATCCATTCCCTAGCCTTTTCTCTTGAGGACAGCTTCTTCACTGGATATCTCGCTTTTTTGCCTCCTACCTGAAAGCAACACAATAGGCCATTGTAATGTTTATCAAAAAGTTTTTTTCTCAGTGTGCCTGGGTGGCTTAGCTGGTGGAACATCCGACTTTTAATTTCAGCTCAGGTCATAATACCAGGGTCATGGGATCGAGCCCCATGTCTGGGTCCATGCTGAGCATGTAGCCTGCTTAAAATTTTCTCTCCCTCCCCACACTACCCCTCTCCCCACTCGTGCTCTATCTCCAAAGTAAAAAAAAATTAAAAGTTTTTTCTCATTAGTTATTCTGTCAAAATGACCCAGGGAAAAGTATTAGGCCCACACATAATAACAAAGATATCAAAATGCAAAAGGTTAAAAATAGGCTTGTTCCCATAG
Source organism: Prionailurus viverrinus (assembly GCF_022837055.1). Classification (NCBI taxonomy): domain Eukaryota; kingdom Metazoa; phylum Chordata; class Mammalia; order Carnivora; family Felidae; genus Prionailurus; species Prionailurus viverrinus. Next base: position 1,011,378 of record NW_025927619.1, read on the forward strand.
GCACCAGTGCCAATTCACCTAAAGTGAAATTCTGTCAGAGGCCAAAATATTAGTAACCAATAATTACCCCAATATCTTACAGTTCAGAAGATAAAATTAACAAGGACTTTGAAGGGTAATCTGGTTATGTTGCCTGTTTCGAGGTTACTAAATATACTAGCAGTCAGAAAACTTACAGGGGTGGCTTCTGGGAGTATTGATCTTTTTTTTATATATAAATTGACTTATCTATCATCTTCCTAAAGCATGCCATGGGTTATGTTCATTCCGCTGGGGAAACACTTTCAGGTTTCAGCTATCCTTTGGTTCCCTGATCTATTGTGATTATCCCAAATTGTTGCTATTGCTTAGAAAATGACTACTATGTGGAGAGCAACAAACAGGGGCAGGTCCTATGATGTCATACAACATTGAGATACATTATTCTATCATAATTTAATTTTTCATTAACACCAAAGATAAAGCTGGAAACCAGATACTTGTCCTTGGGAACTTATAATTTTTCCTTTTATTATTTTGTATTCAGATCTAGCTAAGGACTCCACCCTCACCCAAAAACATGTAGAAACATGTGCCTGCACCAAGTGGAAGACATCATGACAGAGTAGAATGAGCACAGACTTTGAATTAGGCTTTTGGAGCCTCATTTTCCTTATCAATTAAATGAAAATAGTGTATATAAAGGACCTGGTATGAAACAGGCATTTGATAAATGTACCAGCTCTTCTTAGCAAATGATTATCCAGTACAAGAATGATGATTTCCTTCTTTCCCTTAACAGAGATTTCCAACCCAATCCCACCCTAAAGTCTGGGAGGATATTGAAACCATTCTAGTCTCATCTCCCTATCTCTTGTTCTTATTGTTTCTATTTTTCTTTTTTATTGTTCTATTTCTCCCCAAACTTTCCTTCTTCCTCTTCTATTTCCCACTAGCCCCTTCTTACTAATCATTCTTCCTTCTCTAACAGTGAGTTCTGTTTGCACACGGCAGGTGAGAAAATGTAATTCAGTGATGGTAAATGACTTGCCACATGGATTTCCTTCCTGCTGTGGTGTGAGATTATAATTTTGATTAAGCCTTTGTAGGAAACAGTGACAACTAACCACTCACATATATGCAAACAGAACCAACAGAACCACTCACATATATGCCAATCCCATAGGCCTTTGCTGTAGCCCTATTAGTTGGCCTGCTCTTCTCTAGCACTCAGGCTAATTCATAGCCCCCAGCTCAGAGATCCAGAAAAATTGGTTCTTGATCTTATAGCACTCTATATTTGGAGGGGAAGAAGAAAAAGGGAAGAATAGAGTCTGTGGCTAAAAAGGTCATAAAAATTGCCTAATTAGGGGATCATCTCTAAGCAGAAAATGATAATAAAAATAGTCACTTACAAGTGACTGAAATGAAGCAATACTCTGGTGGCTTTAAGTCATCTGGTTCCTTCCTTCTTTTTATGACACATACAAGTTTCTGCTATAGTGAGTACCATGTGGGCAATTGGAAAAAGAGCAGTGCCAAGCCAGATCCTAGAGCATCTGTAAACAGATTGTCACCAGAATGCCAGAAGCAGCAGCTGCTGCTGTATTTCTGGGACGGATGGTAGAAACAGAGGAAGAAGATAAATTCCCAGGACACAGTGAGAATAACTAGGCTAGTTTGTTGAACTGTGTATTTTTTGCTGGGGCTGCCATAACAAAGTACCACAAACTGAGTAGCTTTGACAGCAGAAATTTATCATTCAACAGTTCTGGGGGCTACAA